>NC_060192.1:38664148-38781648 GCF_021184085.1 Oncorhynchus gorbuscha | reverse complement strand
TAGAAAGAGGAGAGGTGAGGTGAGGAGGGGGCTAGAGAGAGGAGAGGAAAATAGGGGCCTAGAAAGAACAGAGGAGAGGTGAGGAGGGGGCTAGAGAGAGGATAGGTGAGGAGGGGGCTAGAATGAGGAGAGGAGAGGGCAAGGGTGAGGAGAGGGCTAGAGAGAGGAGAGGAGAGGGCTAAAGAGAGGAGAGGACTAGAGAGAGGAGAGGACTAGAGAGAGGAGAAGGCTAGAGAGAGGAGAGAGCTAGAGAGAGGAGAGGAGAGGGCTAGAGAGAGGAGAGGAGAGGAGAGGTGAGGGCTAGAGAGAGGAGAGGTGAGGTGAAGAGGGGGCTAGAGGGAGGATAGGTGAGGAGGAGGCTAGAGTGAGGAGAGGAGAGGACAAGTGAGAGGAGAGGGCTAGAGAGAGGAGAGGACTAGAGAGAAGAGAGGGCTAGAGAGAGGAGAGAGCTACAGAGAGGAGAGGACTAGAGAGAGGCGAGGGTTAGAGAGGAGAGAGTTAGAGAGAGGAGAGGGCTAGAGAGAGGAGAGGAGAGGGCTAGAGAGGACGAGAGGAGAGGTGAGGGCTAGAAAGAGGAGAGGTGAGGTGAGGAGGGGGCTAGAGAGAGGAAAGGAAAATAGGGGGCTAGAAAGAACAGAGGAGAGGTGAGGAGGGGGCTAGAGAGAGGATAGGTGAGGAGGGGGCTAGAGTGAGGAGAGGAGAGGGCAAGGGTGAGGAGAGGGCTAGAGAGAGGAGAGGAGAGGGCTAGAGAGACAATAGGTGAGGATGTGGCTAGAGTGAGGAGAGGAGAGGGCAAGGGTGAGGAGAGTGCTAGAGAGAGGAGAGGAGAGGGCTAGGGAGAGGAGAGGACAGGAGAGGTGAAGAGGGGGCTAGAAAGAGGAGAGGATAGGTGAGGAGGGGGCTAGAGAGATGAGAGGAGAGGGGGATAGGAGAAGGGAGAGAGAGAGGGGCTAGAGAGGAGAGGAGGGAGAGGAGAGGAGAGGAGAGGAGAGGAGAGGAGAGGAGAGGAGAGGAGAGGAGAGGAGAGGAGAGGAGAGGAGAGGAGAGGAGAGGAGTGGGCTAGAGTGAGGGGTGGAGAGGTGAGGAGGGGCCTAGAGAGAGGAAAGGAGAGGAGGGAGCTCGAGGGAGGAGAGGGACAGAGGAGAGTGATAGAGGGGAGGGATAGAGGGAGGGGAGTGATAGAGGGGAGGGATAGAGGGAGGAGAGGGACAGATGAGAGGGATAGAGAGATGAGAGGGGAGGGATAGAGATAGGAGAGGGATAGATGACATGCTGAGAGCCTATCCGATCAACTGTAGATAACCAGTAATGAGATTGGTGATGATCATGCTCAATAGTAGACAGACACAGGGAAGGCTGGTGATGACAATGACGTGTGTGTGGTCATCAAGTTGCACATGTAACCTAGTTAAAGCAGAGCATGTCTTCTCTAAGAGAACTGGTGGAACTAGTGACATCATGAAGTTGGCAGGACACGAGAAAGGAACGGGAGAGGGCCCTGGCTCCTCCTCTCTCTGACGCTACCGAGGTAACAGAGAGCGCAATAGACAGTGTCACATGTTCTGGATGTAGATCTAGGATGACATAGACTAGATCAGCCCGTGTGTCTAATCTAACGATGCTGTGATTCTGCTCCAGTGCCTTTATTGTCACGTTGAAGTCCTATTCACTGGAGCAAACACCACATGCTTCGACTACACGCTTAGACTCACACGCTTAGACTACACGCTTAGACTACACGCTTAGACTACACGCTTAGACTACACGCTTCGACTACACGCTTAGACTCACACGCTTAGACTCACACGCTTAGACTACACGCTTAGACTACACGCTTAGACTACACGCTTAGACTACACGCTTAGACTACACGCTTAGACTCACACGCTTAGACTACACGCTTAGACTACACGCTTAGACTACACGCTTAGACTACATGCTTAGACTACACACTTAAACTCCAGGGAAGTATAGTACCTGTCCCCGCCAGCCGTCAGGAAGGAGGGCCGGCACATCAAATCAAATGTATTCATATAGCCCTTCGTACATCAGCTGATATCTCAAAGTGCTGTGCAGAAACCCAGCCTAAAACCCCAAACAGCAAGCAATGCAGGTGTAGAAGCACTGTGGCTAGGAAAAACTCCCTAGAAAGGCCAAAACCTAGGACGAAACCTAGAGAGGAACCAGGCTATATGGGGTGGCCAGTCCTCTTCTGGCTTTGCCGGGTGGAGATTATAACAGAACATGGCCAAGTCCCCAGGCCAATGTTCAAATGTTCATAAATGACCAGCATGGTCGAATAATAATAAGGCAGAACAGTTGAAACTGGAGCAGCAGCACGGCCAGGTGGACTAGGGACAGCAAGGAGTCATCATGTCAGGTAGTCCTGAGGCATGGTCCTAGGGCTCAGGTCCTCCGAGAGAGAGAAAGAAAGAGAGAAAGAGAGAATTAGAGAAAGCACACTTAAAATCACACACGACACCGAATAGGACAGGAGAAGTACTCCAGATATAACAAACTGACCCTAGCCCCCCAACAATTGAGATGGTTTGGGATGAGTTGGATCACAGAGTTAAGGAAAAGCAGCCAACAAGTGCTCAGCATATGAGGGAACTCCTTCAAGACTGTTGGAAAAGCATTCCAGGTGAAGCTGGTTGAGAGAATGCCAAGAGTGTGCGAAGTTGTCATCAAGGCAAAGGTTGGCTACTTTGAAGAATCTAAAATATATTTTGATTTGTTGTCACGAGCGTTATGAGAGCTGGACCAAGGCACAGCGTGTGTAGAGTTCCACATCTTTATTTCTGTGAAACTTCAAAAGAAAACAACCAAATGGGGATGACTAGTGTCGGCGCCGGGCTGAACACTGTGCCTGGACTGTGCATCGGCTCAAAGGGCCCCAGGCCATGGAGCCGGACTGGACACCAGCACCGAGGAAGGCTCCGACACACGCTGCTTGGTGGGATATTCTGTCACGCTCGTGATTAAAGACGGACCAAGGCGCAGCCTACCAAGCACACCAACATAGAAATAGGACAACTAGAACACCCCCCCCCCCCCTTAGTCACGCCCTGACCTACAACACCATAGAGAACCAACCTACATGATTCCATATGTGTTATTTCATAGTTTTGATGTCTTAAACTATTATTTTACGATATATAAAATAGTAAAAATAAAGAAAAAACGCTTGATTGAGTAGGTGTGTCCAAACCTTTGACTGGTACTGTATGTCTATGTGATATGTTATATTTATCATTATATTCGTCATTACTTTGTCATTATTAAGGTAGTTTTGTGTCACCCTGAGGACATTGTTACAACTTCTTATGTACTTTGAAAATGTCTTACGTATATTCTCCACGGGATTCAGAGTCCTAATCTATTTTGGGAAACTTTAACTTGAGCGGATGATTAGTGGGGAAAACGAACTGAAGTGATTTCTGCTCTGGTGTGTCCATTCCTGTCCTCTCATCACGAGTTACAGATTAATTTACTGTTGAGAGATCAGAGAGAGTGAGAAAGAGAGAGAGAGAGGGGAGATGGAGAGAGAGAGAGAGTTGAGAGGGAGGGGGGAGGGAGGGAAGAGAGGAGAGAGAAAGTGAGGTGGAAAGAGAGATAGATAGATAGATAGATAGATAGATAGATAGATAGATAGATAGAGAAAGAGGGAGGGAAATGGAGGGAGAGGGAGGTAGAAAGAGAGAGAAGGAGGGAAGTAGAAAGTTGAGAGGTAGGGGGGAGGAGAGGAGAGAGATAGTGAGGTAGAAAGAAAGAGAGGAAAGGAGATAGAGTTGAGAGGCTGAGGAGAGGAGGGAGGTAGAAAGAGAGAGAGAGAGGGTGGGGGGGGAAGAAAGAGTGAGAGGGAGCTAGAGGGAAGAGATAGAGATGGAGATAGAGATAGGGAGAGAGATAGGGAGGGACAAATAGCAAGTGAGATAGAAAATATGAGAAAGAACAAAAAAGAGAAGGGAGAGAGAGAATGAAGAAGAAAGAGAGAGAAAACGCCAAAGACAGTCCTTAACTGATTCGGTGTGTATTGGATAGTAGTTCCCAATTTGTAAGTCGCTCTGGATAAGAGCGTCTGCTAAATGACTTAAAATGTAAAAATGTAATGTAAAAATGGATAGTAGTTCCTGGTTGGTGTAGCCTATCAGACCAAAGACAGTCCTTAACTGATTATATGTGTATTGGATAGTAGTTCCTGGTCTATCCTGGTTGGTGTAGCCTATCAGACCAAAGACAGTCCTTAACTGATTTCCTGGTCTATTGGTGTAGCCTATCAGACCAAAGACAGTCCTTAACTGATTCTGTGTATTGGACAGTAGTTCCTGGTCTATCCTGGTTGGTGTAGCCTTCAGACAAACATCTATTTAGTCTTTCCCTTTAAAAAGGGCAGCAGATGGAGTCATCCAGTCGGGATGACTCTCTGAAACCAGGACATGTGAATTATTCATCATCCAAAACCGGAAAACACTCAAACACACGTAGAATGCGTACCAAAATGGCTCCCTTTTCTAAAGTAGTGCACTACTTTAGATTTGACCCAGGACCCTATAGGATGTCATTTGGAACATGGCCATACTGTATTTTGTTTCAATGTTTCACAAAAACCTGTTTGGTTTGCCAACATACTGTAATAGAAGAAAAGAGAAACCTGTTTATTGTCTTTCAAAATGATTTGGAAACAACAACAACAATATATATATTTTTTTATGCAATTCCCACATGTGTATATAATGAAATTAGCCTTAATTTAATCTCAATTAATGTTACCACCATCTCCTGGTTGTTCACATTCTACTGTAACTCCGTATCAAGTCTATTAGTCATATTTACAGGCTACACTGTCCAAAATGAATGCTTACTAGCATGTTCCTTTAGGACAATGCAACAACGATAAGAACTAATGAAAGATAAGAATACGAACATAATATATATAATAATATATGCCATTTAGCAGACGTCATGTGTGCATACATTCTACGTATGGGTGGTCCCGGGGATCGAACCCACTACCCTGGCGTTACAAGCGCCACGCTCTACCAACTGAGCTACAGAAGGACCACAAAGTAAACGTCTCGGTAGAATAAACATTTTAGCATCAGTATAATACAGGAAGATACTATTTATAGTCCAATATTTACACGTGTTTATTATATTTACACATGTTTATTATATTTATATTTATATTATTTATTTATATTTACACGTGTATCAGGAAAGGGGGGATTTTTGGGGAACAAGTGTTTAAATTGTTCAGTATTTAGCAATAAAATCCAGAGTCTGGTAGCAACATTTGTGACGTGTGTGTGTGTGTGTGTGTGTGTGTGTGTGTGTGTGTGTGTGTGTGTGTGTGTGTGTGTGTGTGTGTGTGTGTGTGTGTGTGTGTGTGTGTGTGTGTGTGTGTGTGTGTGTGTGTGTGTGTGTGTGTGTCATCGTCTATGCGGTTTAGTTTGGTTTCTGGATTTCAGCCAATCTAAATGTGTGTGAGCAGTTTTATTTCTAAACATCTATTAAACTTATATTTTCTCTTGTTTTAAATTAAGTTCAGCACAGTTTTGTTATCTCATTTTATTTATTGGGCCACTGACTACAGCATTTTATTTAGAGTGTGTGTGGATGAGTGCGTGTGGTGGGCTAATAGCTAGCTAGAATTAGCATCTTGCTAGCTAGCTAGAATTGGCATCTTGCTAGCTAGCTATAATTAGCAGAAAGTCCGTCGGCTACAAACTTGCTAGATAACTAGCTAGCTAGCAAGATGATGAAGAAATAATGTAATTCACTCTCACCACGCGGTAACTGAGGTTACCCTATACTCCTGCCAGTGTCAGCCAAAGACATGTATTTAGCTTGCTTGCTAGCTAAATGTTTAGTGTCGTCACTAGCATAACAGGCTAGCTAGCTTAATTCCAGCAGGCTTGCCATGGCATTGGCTACTGATCTAGCTAGCTAACCAAACAAATCAGATAGGCTCGATAGGATGTAGCTAAACTAAAAGAAACTTACTCTCACTGTAAACTGCATTTATTTTTAAGCAAACTTAACATGTGTAAATATTTCCATGAACATAACAAGATTCTACAACTGAGACATAAACTGAACAAGTTCCACAGACATGTGACTAACAGAAATTGAATAATGTGTCCCTGAACAAAGGGGGGGTCAAAATCAAAAGTAAGAGTCAATATCTGGTGTGGCCACCAGCTGCATTAAGTACTGCAGTCCATCTCCTTCTCGTGGACTGCACCAGATTTGCCAGTTCTTGCTGTGAGATGTTACCCCACTCTTCCACCAAGGCACCTGCAAGTTCCCGGACATTTCTGGGGGTAATGGCCCTAGCCCTCACCCTCCGATCCAACAGGTCCCAGATGTGCTCAATGGGATTGACATTAGCTAGCTAGCTCGTTTCAAATCTGATTTTCACGCTAACGTAAGCTGACATTAGCTAGCTAGCTCGTTTCAAATCTGATTTTCAAGCTAACGTTAGCTGCCATTAGCTAGCTTGCATTCGAGGGCTGACTCTGTTCTCATGAAGTTTATTGTGTAGCGCAAAAAATAAATGAATTATCCATCTATGGTGGTAAGCACACACACACACACACACACACACACACACACACACACACACACACACACACACACACACACACACACACACACACACACACACACACACACACACACACACACACACACACACACACACACACACACACACACACACACACACACACACACACACACACACACCTGTAAAGGCCTGTGTGGTATCAAAACAGAGCATGTAGCTAATTTTATTGATTTATTTTACGTTTTTATTTATTTAACCTTTATTTAACTAGTCAGTTAAGAACAAATTCTTATTTACAGTGACGGCCTACACCGGCCAAACCTGGACGATGCTGGGCCAATTGTGAGCCGCCCTATGGGACTCCCAATCACGGAGGACGCTGGGCCAATTGTGAGCCGCCCTATGGAACTCCCAATCACGGAGGACGCTGGGCCAATTGTGAGCCGCCCTATGGAACTCCCAATCACGGAGGACGCTGGGCCAATTGTGAGCCGCCCTATGGAACTCCCAATCACGGAGGACGCTGGGCCAATTGTGAGCCGCCCTATGGAACTCCCAATCACGGAGGACGCTGGGCCAATTGTGAGCCGCCCTATGGGACTCCCAATCACGGAGGTCGCTGGGCCAATTGTGAGCCGCCCTATGGGACTCCCAATCACGGAGGACGCTGGATGTGATACAGCTTGGATAGTCTTCTATGTGGATGTATTTTAGGCTCAAACCGTTGTTCATTCATAGTTATTTAAAGACAACGACTATTTCTGGATCATCTCTTCATCCTGTGGCGCCATGCTTTGTTGGCTGAGAGAATGGGAGAGAGGGGGAGAGAGAAGGAGAGTGGGGAGGGAGAGAGGGGAGAGAGGGTGAGGGGGGATAGAGAAAGGGGGCAGAGAAAGAAGGAGGGAGAGGGGGAGGGAGAGTTGGTGGGGGGGGAAAGAGGGAAATGGGGAGGGAGAGGGGAGTTGGAGAGAGAAAAGGAAAGGGGGAGGGAGAGGGGAGAGAGAGTGCGAGGGGGAGAGAGGGGAGTTGGTGAGAGAAAAGGAAAGGGGGGGAGGGGAGAGAAAGGCGAGGGGGAGAGAGGGGAGTTGGAGAGGGGAAAGGGGGAGGGAGAGGGGAGACAGAGTTGGGAGAGAGTTGGAGAGAAAAAGGAAAGGGGGAGGGAGAGGGGAGAGAGAGTGCGAGGGGGAGAGAGGAGAGTTGGAGAGAGGGAAAGGGGGAGGCAGAGGGGAGAGAGAGTGTGAGGGGGAGAGAGGGGGCGAGAAAGGGAGAGGTACAGCAGTGAAAGGGTTAGTTCTTTCTAGGAGTGAGGGGTGGGGGAGTAGGAAGAGGTAGTAGAGCGAGAGAGATGGCGAGAGAAAGAGGGTGAGGGGGGAGATCGAGGGGAGAGAGAGTGCGAGAGAGGGGGAGAGAGCACAGTAGCACCTGCATCTCTCTCTCTCTCTCTCGCTCTCTCTGTATGTCTCTTTTGCATGTATGTGTTGGTGTGTTCATACTATGCACTGTGACACATCTCCTGCTTACCTTGGTGTGTACTCCTACAGTCTGGCTGAGGCTCGTTACCACTGCTTAATGAACACAAGTTGAATGGATGGACTGTTGGGCAAGTAGCAGGCGATGCCTCTGTCAATGTCAGAGATGTTTTCACCCTTTTATTTTCTGGTCTCTCCATTCTGCATATCTCTGCATCTTCCTCTCTCTCACATCCTCCTCTTCCTCCTCCACCTCTTCCTCCCCTTCTCCTCCTCCTCCTCCCTCTCTTTCTCCCTCTCTCCCCTACCCAGTCACCCTCCACATTGTGTTGACTAAGAGAAATTACAAGGGTACGTGCTCAGCCCCCTCCTGTATTCCCTGTTCACCCATGACTGCATGGCCACGCCTCCAACTCAATCATCAAGTTTGCAGACAACACAACAGTAGTAGGCTTGATTACCAACAATGAGACGAGACAGCCTACAGGGAGGAGGTGAGGGCCCTCTGAGTATGGTGCCGGGAAAATAACCTCTCACTCAATGTCAACAAAACAAAGGAGCTGATTGTGGTCTACATGAAACAACAGAGGGAGCACTCCCCTATCCACATCGAGGGGACAGCAGTAGAGAAGGTGGAAAGCTCTAAGATCCTGGGCACATCACAGACCTCGGCTGAAGAAATTTGGCTTGGCACCTAAAATCCTCACAAACTTTACAAGATGCACAATTGAGAGCATAATTTTGGGCTGTATCACCGCCTGGTACGGCAACTTCACTGCCCTGAACAGCAAGGCTCTCTAGAGGGTGGTATGGTCTGCACAACGCATCACTGGGGGCAAACTACTTACCCTCCATGACACCTACAGCACCCGATGTCACAGGAAGGCCAAAAAGAGCATCAAGAACAACAACCACCCGAGCCACTGCCTGTTCACCCTGCTACCATCCAGAAGGGGAGGTCAGTACAGGTGCATCAAAGCTGGGACTGAGAGGCTATCAGACTGTTAAATAGCCATCACTAGCACATTAGAGGCTGCTGCCCTATATACATAGACTTGAATCACTGGCCACTTTAAATAATGGAACACTCGTCACTTTAATAATGTTTACATATTTTGTATTACTCATCTCATATGTATATATTGTATTCTATACTATTCTACTGTATATACTGTATTCTATACTATTCTACTGTATCTTAGTCTATGTATTACTCATCTCATATGTATATACTGTATTCTATACTATTCTACTGTATCTTAGTCTATGTATTACTCATCTCATATGTATATACTGTATTCTATACTATTCTACTATATCTTAGTCTATGTATTACTCATTTCATATGTATATACTGTATTCTATACTATTCTACTGTATCTTAGTCTATGTATTACTCATCTCATATGTATATACTGTATTCTATACTATTCTACTGTATCTTAGTCTATGTATTACTCATCTCATATGTATATACTGTATTCTATACTATTCTACTCTATAGATGCCGCTCCGACATTATTTGTCCAAATATTTATTTATTGTTAATTCCATTCCTTTACTTTATATTTGTGTGTATTGTTGTGAATTGTGTATTGTTAGATATTACTGCACTGTTAGAAACGCAAGCATTTCGCTACACCTGCAATAACATCTTCTAAACATGTGTATCTGACCAGTCAAATTTGATTTGATTTGATTTTGATCTCCGCTCTAAGTCTTTATCTCCCCCTCTGTCAGACTGCACTATCTCCCCCTCTGTCAGACTGCACTATCTCCCCCTATCTCAGACTGCACTATCTCCCCGACTGTCAGACTGCACTATCTCCCCCTCTGTCAGACTGCACTATCTCCCCCTCTGTCAGACTGCACTATCTCCCTCTATCTCAGACTGCACTATCTCCCCCTCTGTCAGACTGCACTATCTCCCCCTCTGTCAGACTGCACTATCTCAGACTGCACTATCTCCCCCTCTGTCAGACTGCACTATCTCCCCCTCTGCACTCAGACTGCACTATCTCCCCCTATCTCAGACTGCACTATCTCCCCCTGTCAGACTGCACTATCTCCCCCTCTGTCAGACTGCACTATCTCCCCTCTGTCAGACTGCACTATCTCCCCAGACTCTGTCAGACTGCACTATCTCCCCTCAGACTGCACTCAGACTGCACTATCTCCCCCTGCACTCTCCCCTTTGTCAGACTGCACTATCTCCCCTCTGTCAGACTGCACTATCTCCCCCTGTCAGACTGCACTATCTCCCCTCTGTCAGACTGCACTATCTCCCCCTCTGTCAGACTGCACTATCTCCCCTCTGTCAGACTGCACTATCTCCCCCTATCTCAGACTGTCAGACTGCACTCTCCCCCTCTGTCAGACTGCACTATCTCCCCCTCTGCCAGACTGCACTATCTCCCTCTGTCAGACTGCACTATCTCCCCCTGTCAGACTGCACTATCTCCCCCTCTCTCAGACTGCACTATCTCCCCCTCTGTCAGACTGCACTATCTCCCCCTGCCAGACTGCACTATCTCCCCTCTGCAGACTGCACTATCTCCCCCTATCTCAGACTGCCTATCTCCCCCTCTGTCAGACTGCACTATCTCCCCTCTGTCAGACTGCACTATCTCCCCCTCTGTCAGACTGCACTATCTCCCTATCTCAGACTGCACTATCTCCCCCTGTCAGACTGCACTATCTCCCCCTGTCAGACTGCACTATCTCCCCTCTGTCAGACTGTCAGACTGCACTATCTCCCCCTCTGTCAGACTGCACTATCTCCCCCTTTGTCAGACTGCACTATCTCCCCTGTCAGACTGCACTATCTCCCCTCTGTCAGACTGCACTATCTCCCCCTCTGTCAGACTGCACTATCTCCCCCTCTGTCAGACTGCACTATCTCCCCCTCTGCCAGACTGCACTATCTCCCCTATCTCAGACTGCACTATCTCCCCCTGTCAGACTGCACTATCTCCCCCTGTCAGACTGCACTATCTCAGACTGCACTATCTCCCCCCTGTCAGACTGCACTATCTCCCCAGACTGCACTATCTCAGACTGCACTATCTCCCCCTCTCCCCCTCTGTCAGACTGCACTATCTCCCCCTCTCAGACTCAGTCAGACTGCACTATCTCCCCTTTGTCAGACTGCACTATCTCCCCCTCTGTCAGACTGCACTATCTCCCCCTCTGTCAGACTGCACTATCTCCCCCCTGTCAGACTGCACTATCTCCCCCTCTGTCAGACTGCACTATCTCCCACTCTGTCAGACTCCCCCTCTGGACGTGTGAAAGGGTCCTAAGGGCTTTGTAGTACCGGCTGACATTTACAAATGTTAAATAAAATGCATTACACGACACGTGCACACACACACATTTCAACCCATGGCCGAACTGAGTTTCTCATCTCATTAGTAATGTGCTGTGTGTAGGCCACGTGCTGTTACAGGAGAGAAGAAAAATATATAGAGAGACAGAGAGAGTGAGAGAGAGACAGAGAGAGAGAGACAGAGAGACAGAGAGAGAGAGACAGAGAGAGAGAGAGACAGAGAGACAGAGAGAGAGAGACCGAGAGACAGAGACAGAGAGACAGAGAGACAGAGAGAGAGAGAGAGAGAGTGACAGAGAGACAGAGACAGAGACAGAGAGAGAGAGCGTGTGAGCAGTTCTCTGTCCCTAAACAGAGAGTATGGAGTGTCAGAATAGCTGACCACTGTGACTGACCCAAACGTAAGGGATGTTCTACTCCTGGCTCTACCTGTCAATATGTGGGGGAGGTCGCAGAGAGGGAGAGAGGTAGTAGAGCGAGCGCAATAGAGAGAGAGAGCGTGAGCGAGTGAGAGAGAAAGAGGGAGAGAGGGAGAGAGTGAGAGAGAGAGAAAGAGGGAGAGAGGGAGAGAGTGTGATGGAGAGAGAGAGGGAGAGAGAGAGAAAGAGGGAGAGAGTGCAATGATGAGAGAGAGAGACAGAGAGACAGAGAGACAGAGAGAGAGAGAGGGAGAGGGGAGAGGGAGAGAGGGAGTGAGTGTGATGGAGAGAGGAAGGGAGAGAGAGAGTGCGATGGAGAGAGAGAGCGGTAGAGCGAGACAGACAGACAGACAGACAGACAGACAGACAGACAGACAGACAGACAGACAGACAGACAGACAGACAGACAGACAGACAGACAGACAGACAGACAGACAGACAGACAGACAGACAGACAGACAGACAGACAGACAGACAGACAGACAGACAGACAGACAGACAAAATGGGACAAACACCAAATTGAGATGTGTAGATATCCTCCATGTACAACGTAGAACACCAAATAAGACCAGACCAGAATTAGGCCGATACCCACTAATTATCAAAATCCAAGAAAAGAGCCGTTAAATTCTACAACCAACTAAAAGGAAGCGATTCACAAACCTTCCATAACAAAGCCATCGCCTACAGAGAGATGAACCTGGAGAAGAGTCCCCTAAGCAAGCTGGTCCTGGGGCTCTGCTCACAAACACAAACACACCCCACAGAGCCCCAGGACAGCACCACAATTCGACCCAACCAAATCATGAGAAAACAAAAATATAATTACTTGACACATTGGAAAGAATTAACAAAAAAACAGAGCAAACTAGAATGCTATTTGGCCCTAAACAGAGAGTACACAGTGGCAGAATACCTGACCACTGTGACTGACCCAAAATTAAGGAAAGCTTTGACTATTTCCAGACTCAGTGAGCATAGCCTTGCTATTGAGAAAGGCCGCCATAGGCAGACATGGCTCTCAAGAGAAGACAGGCTATGTGCTCACTGCCCAGAAAATGAAGTGGAAACTGAGCTGCACTTCCTAACCTCCTGCCAAATGCATGACCATATTAGAGAGACATTTTTCCCTCAGATTACACAGATCCACAAAGAATTCGAAAACAAATCAAATTTTGATAAACTCCCATGTCTACTGGGTGTAATTCCACAGTGTGCCATCACAGCAGCAAGATTTGTGACGTGTTGCCACAAGAAAAGGGCAACCAGTGAAGAACAAACACCATTGTAAATACAACCCATATTTATGCTTATTTATTTTCCTTTGTGTACTCATTTGTACATTGTTACAACACTTTGTGTGTGTATATATATATACACTGCTCATAAAAATAAAGGGAACACTAAAATAACACATCCTAGATCTGAATGAATTCAATATTCTTATTAAATACTTTTTTCTTTACATAGTTGAATGTGCTGACAACAAAATCACACCAAAAATATCAATGGAAATCAAATTTATCAACCCATGGAGGTCTGGATTTGGAGTTACACTCAAAATTAAAGTGGAAACCACACTACAGGCGGTTCCAACTTTGATGTAATGTCCAAATGAGGCTCAGTAGTGTGTGTGGCCTCCAGGTGCCTGTATGACCTCCCTACAACGCCTGGGCATGCTCCTGAGGAGGTGGTGGATGGTCTCCTGAGGGATCTCCTCCCAGACCTGGACTAAAGCATCCGCCAACTCCTGGACAGTCTGTGGTGCAACGTGGCGTTGGTGGATGGAGCGAAACATGATGTCCCAGATGTGCTCAATTGGATTCAGGTCTGGGGAACGGGCGGACCAGTCCATAACATCAATGCCTTCCTCTTGCAGGAACTGCTGACACACTCCAGTCACATGAGGTCTAGCATTGTCTTGCATTAGGATGAACCCAGGGCCAACCGCACCAGCATATGATCTCACAAGGGGTCTGAGGATCTCATCTCGGTACCTAATGGCAGTCATGCTACCTCTGGCGAGCACATGGCAGGCTGTGCCCCCCCCCAAAGAAATGCCACCACACACCATGACTGACCCACCGCCAAACTGGTCATGATGGAGGAACATTCTCCACGGCGTCTCCAGACTGTCACGTCTGTCACATGTGCTCAGTGTGAACCTGCTTTCATCTGTGAAGAGCACAGGGCGCCAGTGGCGAATTTGCCAATCTTGGTGTTCTCTGGCAAATGCCAAACGTCCTGCACGGTGGTGGGCTGTAAGCACAACCCCCACCTGTGGATGTCGGGCCCTCATACCACCCTCATGGAGTCTGTTTCTGACCGTTTGAGCAGACACATGCACATTTGTGGCCTGCTGGAGGTCATTTTGCAGGGCTCTGGCAGTGCTCCTCCTGCTCCTCCTTGCACAAAGGCGGAGGTAGCGGTCCTGCTGATGGGTTGTTGCCCTCCTACGGCCTCCTCCACGTCTCCTGATGTACTGGCCTGTCTCCTGGTAGCGCCTCCATGCTCTGGACACTATGCTGACAGACACAGCAAACTTTCTTGCCACAGCTCGCATTGCTGTGCCATCCTGGATGAGCTGCACTACCTGAGCCACTTGTGTGGGTTGTAGACTCCGTCTCATGCTACCACTAGAGTGAAAGCACCGCCAGCATTCAAAAGTGACCAAAACATCAGCCAGGAAGCATAGGAACTGAGAAGTGGTCTGTGGTCACCACCTGCAGAACCACTCCTTTATTGGGGGTGTCTTGCTAATTGCCTATAATTTCCACCTGTTGTCTATTCCATTTGCACAACAGCATGTGAAATTTATTGTGTTGCTTCCTAAGTGGACAGTTTGATTTCACAGAAGTGTGATTGACTTGGAGTTATATTGTGTTGTTTAAATGTATATATAAGTATATATATATAATATGACATTTGTGATGTCTTTATTGTTTTGAAACGTCTGTATGTGTAATGTTTAGAGAGAGAGGAACAGAGCGAGAGAGAGAGAGGTGAGTTGGACAGAGAGAGAGGCAGAGAGAGAGAGAGAGAGAGAGACAGACAGAGAGAGAGGGAGAGAGATGGACAGAGAGAGAGAGAGAGAGAGAGAGAGAGAGAGAGAGAGAGAGAGAGAGAGAGAGAGAGAGAGAGAGAGAGAGAGACAGAGAGAGGGACAGAGAGAGAGAGAGGTAGGGAGAGAGAGGGAGACGGAGCGATGGAGAGTGAGGGATAGGGAGAGAGACAGAGGGAGAGAGGGACAGAGAGCGAGAGAGAGAGGGACTGAGAGAGAGACAGCAGAGAGACAGAGAGAGAGAGAGAGAGACAGAGAGGGAGAGAGAAGGAGGGAGAGAGACAGAGAGAGAGGGATAGAGAAGGACAGAGAAGGAGAGAGAGAGGGACTGTTATAGCTGTATTAGAGGGGAATGTCGCCTATCAAAGATAATTCTTTATCACAGAGACTCAAGAGTATTTTTGGAAGCTCAATTGCTGTGAAAAGTTATTCTGAAATTCCTTCAGTTCCAGACATTATACCATGAAATCACCATGAAATCACCATGATGATGGTGAGGTCAGGGTTATAGGCTGATTAATGATGAGGACAGGGTGATAGGCTGATTCATGATGAGGTCAGGGTGATAGGCTGATTAATGATGAGGACAGGGTGATGATCATAATCAGCAGGGAAGAGGAAGAAGAGGATGTTCTACTCCTTTCTTTGTGAGAAGAGGACGTACACAGGGTGGTTGTGTAACGGAGTGGCGCCCCGAGGCTGAAGTGATGTTTTATCAGTCCGACTGCTTCAGAACAGCTGATACTCCTGACTCATACTATACCGCCCCTTCTCTCTCTCTCTCCCTCTCTCTCTCCCTTTCTCCCTACCTCTCTCCCTCTCTCTCTGTCTCCCTCTCTCTCTCTCTTTCTCCCTACCTCTCTCCCTCTCTCTCTGTCTCCCTCTCTCTCTCTCTTTCTCCCTACTTCTCTCTCTCTGTCTCCCTCTCTCTTTCTCCCTACCTCTCTCCCTCTCTCTCTCTGTCTCCCTCTCTCTCTCTCTTTCTCGCTACCTCTCTCTTTCTCCCTCTCCCTCTCTCTCTCTTTCTACCTACCTCTCTCCCTCTGTCTCTCTCTCTCTCTCTTTCTCCCTACCTCTATCTCTCTCTCTCTTTCTCCCTACCTCTCTCTCTTTCTCCCTACCTCTCTTTCTCTATCTCTCTCTCTCTCTCTCTTGCTCTCTCTCTGTCTCTCTCTCTTTCTCCCTACCTCTCTCTCCCTCTCTTTCTCCCTACCTCTCTCTCTCTTCCTCTCTCTCTTTCTCCCTACCTCTCTCTCTCTCTCTTCCTCTCTCTCTCTCTTTCTTCCTACCTCCCGTCTCGATTTGAAATCCCTTTCAAGTTCCACTTTGTTACAGTGTTTACAGCCTGGGGGACGACGACAAGGTTATGTCAGCCCTATCTATAACTTCAAATTCAACATTATAATCTGCTGAGTGTTTTTAATCCCTGGAAGTAGTGTGTAAATCTGATGTGTGTCTGGCGGCTGGGTTTAATGTTGGTCCAACGACAGAAAGAGGAGGGACACGTTCCATCGTCTCAGATAAAAATCAGTTAGAAGTTTCTATATATGACATCATGTCTTATGTAACTTAGCTCTTTCTGAATGTAGTTTTTATAAAGTGTGTGTGTGTGTTTGTGTGTGTGTGTGTGTGTGTGTTTGTGTGTGTGTGTGTGTGTGTGTGTTATCATCGTCTATGCAGTTTAGTTTGGTTGACCTCCAGAAACCAACGGTTTCTATTAAACGTATATTTTCTCTTGTTTTAAATTAAGTTCAGCATAGTTATGTTAGCTCATTTTATTTATAGGGTCACTGACTACAGAGTTTTATTTAGAGCACATACACTTAACTATCTCTCTCTCTCTCCTCTCCCTCCTCTCTCTCTCCCACCTCTCTCTCCCCCCCTATCTCCCCTCTCCTATCTCCCCTCACCCCCTCTCTCTCTCTCCCCTCTCTCTCCCCCTATCTCCCTTCTCCTATCTCCCCCTCTCTCTCTCTCCTCTCCCTCCTCTCTCTCTCCCCCTATCTCCCCTCTCCTATCCCCCTCTCTCTCTCTCTCTCTCCCTCTCTCTCTCTCCTCTCCCTCCTCTGTCTCTCCCCCTATCTCCCCTCTCCTATCTCCCCCCTCTCTCTCTCTCTCTCCTCTCCCTCCTCTCTCTCTCCCCTCTCCTATCTCCCCCTCTCTCTCTCTTCCCTCTCTCTCCTCTCCCCCTCTCTCTCTCTCTCTCTCTCTCTCTCTCTCTCTCTCTCTCTCTCTCTCTCTCTCTCTCTCTCTCTCTCTCTCTCTCTCTCTCTCTCTCTCTCTCTCTCTCTCTCTCTCTCTCCCTCCCTCTCTCTCTCTCCCCCTATCTCCCCTCTCCTATCTCCCCTCCCCACCCTCTCTCTCTCTCCCCTCTCTCTCTCTCTCTCTCTCTCTCTCTCTCTCTCTCTCTCTCTCTCTCTCTCTCTCTCTCTCTCCTCTCACTCCTCTCACACTCCCCCTATCTCCCCTCTCCTATCTCCCCTCCCCACCCTCTCTCTCTCTCTCTCCCCCCTCTCTCTCTCTCTCTCTCTCTCCTCTACCTCCTCTCTCTCTCCCCCCTCCCTCCCTCTCTCTCATAACATGAATTGTTGGACTGTGATGCAATTCTTTCTTCATAGCAGCTTCCCGTCTCTCAGCCAATCAGCAGTCGAGCACGTCGTGTGTAGGGGCAGTGGTTGAACATTAGGAAAACAACATGGGAGGAGTTTGTCCCCTGACATCACTGCTCAGCTGTTCTTCTTCAGCGTCAGAGATGTTGTGTGTGTTTCAGAAAAGAGTGAGAGAAACAGAGATGAGTTTGTGTTCGGGTTTCCCTGCTCAGACGTTGCATGCATCAACCAATGGTTGAGTTCCACGTCATCGACTGTATCGTCGACTGACAGAGCGGAATAACATATCATGTGGTAATACATAAAATACCTATCCAGGCATTGTATCAACAACTGGGTATAGGAGCACACCCTGTATATGTGAGAGAGAGAGAGAGACAGGGAGAGAGAGAGAGAGAAAAAAAATTGAGGGAAGAGAGGTTGTGTGTGTGTCTCAGTGTGTGTGTGGAGGGGGGTAGTGCTAGTGAGAGAGGCTGTAGTAATGTGCTGGAGTGAATGTGAACTCAGCAAACCACCATGGAACCTTCTAGACTGCTATACACAACTTCTACCATATCCTGTAAGTCTTTAATTGAGGTTGAGTGTGTGTGTGTGTGTGTGTGTGTGTGTGTGTGTGTGTGTGTGTGTGTGTGTGTGTGTGTGTGTGTGTGTGTGTGTGTGTGTGTGTGTGTGTGTGTGTGTGTGTGTGTGTGTGTGTGTGTGTGTGTGTGTGTGCGCGTATGTTTTTTGTTTACCTCCGAGCAGTCGCGTGCTAGAGGAGGGTGTGTGTTATTTATTAATTATACTCCGTGGACAAGTTATTGGCCGTGACATATACACCGAGCAACGCTATTGTTTCGGCTACCCCCCCCAGTGCGTCTCTACCCCCCCCTACCCTCCCAGCCCTGCTGTATTTCCTCTCCCCTTCTGCCTGTCTAGGTCTCTCTGTTGCTGTTATTTGCTGATCCCAGCCAGGCTAAGAGCAGGGAGAGCTGAGAGTGGGCGAGGATCTGTTGGGGAGAGCTGAGAGTGAGGGAGGATCTGTTGGGGAGAGCTGAGAGTGGGGAGGATCTGTTGGGGAGAGCTGGGAGTGAGGGAGAATCTGTTGGGGAGAGCTGGGAGTGAGGGAGAATCTGTTGGGGAGAGCTGGGAGTGGGGGAGGATCTGTTGGGGAGAGCTGGGAGTGGGGGAGGATCTGTTGGGGAGAGCTGGGAGTGAGGGAGAATCTGTTGGGGAGAGCTGGGAGTGGGGGAGGATCTGTTGGGGAGAGCTGGGAGTGAGGGAGGATCTGTTGGGGAGTGCTGAGAGTGGGGAGGATCTGTTGGGGAGAGCTGGGAGTGAGGGAGGATCTGTTGGGGAGAGCTGAGAGTGGGGAGGATCTGTTGGGGAGAGCTGGGAGTGAGGGAGGATCTGTTGGGGAGAGCTGAGAGTGGGGAGGATCTGTTGGGGAGAGCTGGGAGTGAGGGAGGATCTGTTGGGGAGAGCTGAGAGTGGGGAGGTTCTGTTGGGGAGAGCTGGGAGTGAGGGAGGATCTGTTGGGAGAGCTGAGAGTGGGGAGGATCTGTTGGGGAGAGCTGGGAGTGAGGGAGAATCTGTTGGGGAGAGCTGAGAGTGGGGAGGATCTGTTGGGGAGAGCTGAGAGTGGGGGATGATCTGTTGGGAGAGCTGAGAGTGGGGGATGATCTGTTGGGGAGAGCTGGGAGTGAGGGAGAATCTGTTGGGGAGAGCTGGGAGTGAGGGAGAATCTGTTGGGGAGAGCTGGGAGTGGGGGAGGATCTGTTGGGGAGAGCTGGGAGTGGGGGAGGATCTGTTGGGGAGAGCTGGGAGTGAGGGAGAATCTGTTGGGGAGAGCTGGGAGTGGGGGAGAATCTGTTGGGGAGAGCTGGGAGTGGGGGAGGATTTGTTGGGGAGAGCTTTGGGGAGTGGCGGAGGATCTGTTGGGGAGAGCTGGGAGTGAGGGAGAATCTGTTGGGGAGAGCTGGGAGTGAGGGAGGATCTGTTGGGGAGAGCTGGGAGTGAGGGAGAATCTGTTGGGGAGAGCTGGGAGTGAGGGAGAATCTGTTGGGGAGAGCTGGGAGTGAGGGAGAATCTGTTGGGGAGAGCTGGGAGTGGGGGAAGATCTGTTGGGGAGAGCTGTGAGTGGGGGAGGATCTGTTGGGGAGAGCTGGGAGTGGGGGAGGATTTGTTGGGAAGAGCTGGGAGTGAGGGAGGATCTGTTGGGGAGAGCTGGGAGTGAGGGAGAATCTGTTGGGGAGAGCTGGGAGTGAGGGAGGATCTGTTGGGGAGAGCTGGGAGTGAGGGAGGATCTGTTGGGGAGAGCTGGGAATGAGGGAAGATTTGTTGGGGAGAGCTGGGAGTGGGGGAGGATTTGTTGGGGAGAGCTGGGAGTGGGGGAGGATTTGTTGGGGAGAGCTGGGAGTGGGGGAGGATTTGTTGGGGAGAGCTGGGAGTGGGGGAGGATTTGTTGGGGAGAGCTGGGAGTGAGGGAGGAATTCAGTTCATTTAAATACATTCATGAGGCTCTACTCTATGGATTTCACATGACTGGGAATACAGACTATCTGTTGGTCACAGATACCTTTAAATAAAAGTAGGGGCGTGGTTCAGTAAACCAGTCAGTGTCTGGTGTTTCCACCATTTGCCTCATGCAGCACGTCACATCTCTTTCACATAGAGTTGATGAGGCTGTTGATTGTGGCCTGTGGAATCTTGTCCCACTCCTCTTCAATGGCTGAGAAGTTGCTGGATATTGTCGGGAACTAGAACACGGTGTTGTACACGTCGATCCAGAGCATCCCAAACATGCTCAATGAGTGAATATGTCTGGTGAGTAATGCAGGCCATGGAAGAACTGGGACATTTTCAGCTTCCAGGAATTGTGTACAGATCCTTGTGACATGGGGCCTTGCATTATCATGCTGAAACATGAGGTGATGGCAGTGAATGAATGGCACAACACTGGGCCTCAGGATCTCGTCACAGTATCTATGTGCATTGTAATTGCCAACAATAAAATTAAATCGTGTTCATTGTCCGTAGCTTATGCCCGCCCATACCATAACCCCACCGCCACCATGGGGCCCTCTGTTCACAACGTTGACATCAGCAAACACCATACCATAACCCCACCGCCACCATGGGGCCCTCTGTTCACAACGTTGACATCAGCAAACACCATACCATAACCCCACCGCCACCATGGGGCCCTCTGTTCACAACGTTGACATCAGCAAACACCATACCATAACCCCACCGCCACCATGGGGCCCGCTGTTCACAATGTTGACATCAGCAAACACCATACCATAACCCCACCGCCACCATGGGGCCCTCTGTTCACAACGTTGAAAAAACTGGGATTCATTCGTGAAGAGCACTCTTCTCCAGCGTGCCAGTTGCCGTCGAAGGTAAGCATTTGCCCACTGAAGTTGGTTACAACGTCAAACTGCAGTCAGGTCCCTGGTGAGGATGACTGGCGCGCTGATGAGCATTTCTCAGACGATATCTGACAGTTTGTGCAGAACTTCTTCGGTTGTGCAAATCCATATTTTCATCAGCTGTCCGGGTGGCTGAACTTTCCACGCCCAGTGGGCGGAGTCTACCCAGAGGAACAAGGGAACTTTCCACGCCCAGTGGGCGGAGTCTACCCAGAGGAACAAGGGAACTTTCCACGCCCGGTGGGCGGAGTCTACCCAGCTGAACAAGGGAACTTTCCACGCCCGGTGGGCGGAGTCTACCCAGCTGAACAAGGGAACTTTCCACGCCCGGTGGGCGGAGTCTACCCAGCTGAACAAGGGAACTTTCCACACCCGGTGGGCGGTGCTATATGTGACAGTGGAGTGGGTTGTGCTCGTCCACGTTCGTGCCTGGATCAGTTTACCGAGAGGTGAACGATGTGTAACGTCAAGTGCCTGCTAGCCAACCAACAACGTCAACAACTGACTGCATCTACTAAACTTTAATAACGAAACTGATCATTACTTGATTTAATCTAATTTCACTGCGATATAAGTAAGATGTTTTGGTGCAGTATTTCTAAAGTGGAAAAAAAATGGGCATGACAACTAAGTCGTCTCTCGTTGAATGACAACCAATCACTTCTTTGAAGAATCCCTTCTGTTGACCAATCACGGGCGAAGGAGTGTAGACTTCAGATACCGAACATTGACCAGCCTCAAGAAGAAAAAGTGAGGGCTCGAACAGCCGGAAAAAAAGGAAAAAAAATCCCTGCCAACCATCAAAACTAACACAACCGTCCAAATATTTTGTCATAATAACATAATATAACATAATATAACATAATATAATATATATAATATAATATAATATATATATAATAATAATATAATATAAATAATATATATAATATATATATAATATAATATAAATAATATATATATAATATATATATAATATATGTAATAATATGTCATAATATATGTATAATATAATAATAATATAATATAAATAATATATATATAATATAATAATAATATAATATAAATAATATATATAATATATATATAATATAATAATAATATAATATAAATAATATATATAATATATAATCATAATATATGTAATAATATGTCATAATATATATATATAATATATATATAATATAATATAAATAATATATATAATATATATATAATATAATATAAATAATATATATAATATATATATAATATATGTAATAATATGTCATAATATATATATAATATATAATCATAATATATGTAATAATATGTCATAATATATATATAATATATATATAATATAATATAAATAATATATATAATATATAATATAATATAAATAATATATATAATATATATATAATATAATAATAATATAATATAAATAATATATATAATATATATATAATATATATATAATATAATAATAATATAATATAAATAATATATATAATATATATATAATATATATATAATATATGCGCAAACTGTTTAGGGTTGGAAGCATACGGTAAGCTTCAGAGGTTCCACTTTACACTTTATTTCTATGTATGCTGCTTCTGCATTGTGGGAGGGGGGGGGCAGTTGCCTAGGCAACTGAAGACTCTTTTACGTTGTTGATTGTCCACGTTACCGTAGAAACGGACTGAACTGGACTCAACTACAAAAATGCCCGGCAGTCCAGTCTTCAGTCAACTGTTTTCGAGGATAGAAAAAAAAAAGATTTACATTTTTATTTATTTTTTAATTTTATGGTTATGACGGTTATTTTGTTTTAATGACCGTCGGTTACACAGTTCTATGGTAATTGTGAAAGCCCTGGACGTGCGCGCGCACGCACACACACACATTTGCACACACACTATACAGTGAGGCAAAAAAGTATTTCGTCAGCCACCAATTGTGCAAGTTCTCCCACTTAAAAAGATGAGAGAGGCCTGTAATTTTCATCATAGGTACACTTCAACTATGACAGAAAATAACATTGTAGAATTTTTTTGAATTTATTTGCAAATTATGGTGTAAAATAAGTATTTGGTCAATAACAAAAGTTTATGTCAGTTATATACTTTGTTGGCAATGACAGAGGTTTTCAAGTCACACTTTTCACACACTGTTGCTGGTATTTTGGCCCATTCCTCCATGCAGATCTCCTCTAGAGCAGTGATGTTTTGGGGCTGTTGCTGGGAGAACTTGCACAATTGGTGGCTGACTAAATACTTTATTGCCCCACTGTATGTCTTTGTACTGTTCTCAGGTGATTAGTTAGTTGTGGGGCAGAAGCAGGTCAACTCAGTAGGACCAACAGGCTCTGAATGTGTGTGTGTGTGTGTGTGTGTGTGTGTGTGTGTGTGTGTGTGTGTGTGTGTGTGTGTGTGTGTGTGTGTGTGTGTGTGTGTGTGTGTGTGTGTGTGTGTGTGTGTGTGTGTGTGTGTGTGTGTGTGTGTGTGTGTGTGTGTGTGTGTGTGTCTTTTATCCAGGCTAGCTTTGTGGGGACAAAGTCCAGAAACACACAACAACAACAAATCACACCGAAGCAGTTTGATCACATTCAGTTCAGCTGTAGGCGACATCTTCTTTTTCTACCTGTTGTACTAGTGACAGTGAAAACAGAAGTCAAAACGGATGCTGTTGGTTTGGTTGAAGTGTTGTTGTTTTGAGTCCAACGCATTTGGATGATGAAGAACCCACAGTGCGAGGACTCTTGATTTCTGGGTCTAGTCACCTACACCAGGTCATTGTTTGGACGGCCTCCTACACCAGGTCATTGTTTGGACGGCCTCCTACACCAGGTCATTGTTTGACGGCCTCCTACACCAGGTCATTGTTTGGACGGCCTCCTACACCAGATCATTGTTTAGACGGCCTCCTACACCAGGTCATTGTTTGGACGGCCTCCTACACCAGGTCATTGTTTGGACGGCCTCCTACACCAGGTCATTGTTTAGACGGCCTCCTACACCAGGTCATTGTTTGGACGGCCTCCTACACCAGGTCATTGTTTGGACGGCCTCCTACACCAGGTCATTGTTTGGACGGCCTCCTACACCAGGTCATTGTTTGGACGGCCTCCTACACCAGGTCATTGTTTGGACGGCCTCCTACACCAGATCATTGTTTGGACGGCCTCCTACACCAGATCATTGTTTGGACGGCCTCCTACACCAGGTCATTGTTTGGACGGCCTCCTACACCAGGTCATTGTTTGGACGGCCTCCTACACCAGGTCATTGTTTGGACGGCCTCCTACACCAGGTCATTGTTTGGACGGCCTCCTACACCAGATCATTGTTTGGACGGCCTCCTACACCAGGTCATTGTTTGGACGGCCTCCTACACCAGGTCATTGTTTGGACGGCCTCCTACACCAGATCATTGTTTGGACGGCCTCCTATTCACTTTCCTTATGGATACCGGTCATGTTTTTTGTGATTTTTCTCTGGGCCTCTGAGTGGCCCGACCCATCTCCAATCCTGCTCTTGAATGGTACTCGACTTCCGTTTTAATTCCTTTTCGTATGTATTAGAAATCCGTTTTTATGCTTAAGATTAGTCTAAGACCTGCATGTCTCTGCTTCTATAGAGTAGAAGGCACGTCCTGTTGAAGAACGCTTGGCTTTTGAGTTTGAGTGAGATGCTTCTGTTTTTTCTTTTTTTTTCTTCCTTGGTTGCCGTGGCGAACACGTGGAGCTCCTCCCCCGTTCTTTGTTTTAATGTCAACATCCCGCTCCTCCACTTAAGGTTAGAATACTGCGGAGGAAAAGTCATGTGATTGACTTCAGGAGGTCACTTCCTCCGTTTGATTACACACTGCAGGATAGAGTGTAAATTAGTCTGTCTGGCTTGGTGTCGGTCTGTCATGTCGGTCTGTGATTTGGTGGGTAGTATATAGGGTATAGTATATAGGGTGGTATATTATAGGGTATAGTATATAGGGTGGTATATTATAGGGTATAGTATATAGGGTGGTATATTATAGGGTATAGTATATAGGGTGGTATATTATAGGGTATAGTATATAGGGTGGTATATTATAGGGTATAGTATATAGGGTGGTATATTATAGGGTATAGTATATAGGGTGGTATATTATAGGGTATAGTATATAGGGTGGTAGAGTATAGGGTATAGTATATAGGGTGGTATTTTATAGGGTATAGTATATAGGGTGGTATATTATAGGGTGGGTAGTATATAGGGTGGTAGTGTATAGGGTGATATATTATAGTGTATAGTATATAGGGTGATATATTATAGGGTATAGTATATAGGGTGGTAGAGTATAGTGTATAGTATATAGGGTGGTAGAGTATAGGGTGGGTAGTGAATAGGGTGGTAGTATATAGGGTGGGTAGTAAATAGGGTGGTAGTGTATAGGGTGGTATATTATAGGGTGGTAGTATATAGGGTGGGTAGTAAATAGGGTGGTAGTGTATAGGGTGGTATATAGGGTGGGTAGTATATAGGGTGGGTAGTGAATAGGGTGGTAGTATATAGGGTGGTAGTATATAGGGTGGTAGTGTATAGGGTGGTATATAGGGTGGGTAGTATATAGGGTGGTAGTATATAGGGTGGGTAGTAAATAGGGTGGTAGTGTATAGGGTGGTATATAGGGTGGGTAGTATATAGGGTGGAAGGGACACACACTCTAGGGTGGTAGTATATAGGGTGGTAGTATATAGGGTGGTAGTATATAGGGTGGTATATAGGGTGGTATATAGGGTGGTAGTATATAGGGTGGTAGTATATAGGGTGGTAGTATATAGGGTGGTAGTATATAGGGTGGGTAGTGTATAGGGTGGGTAGTATATAGGGTGGTAGATTATAGGGTGGGTAGTATATAGGGTGGTAGTAAATAGGGTGGGTAGTATATAGGGTGGTAGTGTATAGGGTGGTATATAGGGTGGGTAGTATATAGGGTGGAAGGGACACACACTCTAGGGTGGTAGTATATAGGGTGGTAGTATATAGAGTGGTATATAGGGTGGTATATAGGGTGGGTAGTATATAGGGTGGTAGTGTATAGGGTGGTATATAGGGTGGGTAGTATATAGGGTGGAAGGGACACACACTCTAGGGTGGTAGTATATAGGGTGGTAGTATATAGGGTGGTATATAGGGTGGTAGTATATAGGGTGGTAGTATATAGGGTGGTATATAGGGTGGTATATAGGGTGGTAGAATATAGGGTGGTAGTATATAGGGTGTTATATAGGGTGGGTAGTATATAGGGTGGTAGTGTATAGGGTGGTATATAGGGTGGGTGGTATATAGGGTGGGTAGTATATAGGGTGGTAGTGTATAGGGTGGTATATAGGGTGGGTAGTATATAGGGTGGTAGTGTATAGGGTGGTATATAGGGTGGGTAGTAAATAGGGTGGGTAGTAAATAGGGTGGTAGTGTATAGGGTGGTATATAGGGTGGTATATAGGGTGGGTAGTGTATAGGGTGGTATATAGGGTGGTAGTGTATAGGGTAGTATATAGGGTGGGTAGTAAATAGGGTGGTAGTGTATAGGGTGGTATATAGGGTGTGTAGTATATAGGGTGGAAGGGACACACACTCTAGGGTGGTAGTATATAGGGTGGTAGTATATAGGGTGGGTAGTAAATAGGGTGGTAGTGTATAGGGTGATATATAGGGTGTGTAGTATATAGGGTGGTAGTATATAGGGTGGGTAGTAAATAGGGTGGTAGTGTATAGGGTGGTATATAGGGTGGAAGGGACACACACTCTAGGGTGGTAGTATATAGGGTGGTAGTATATAGGGTGGGTAGTATATAGGGTGGGTAGTTAATAGGGTGGTAGTGTATAGGGTGATATATAGGGTGGTAGTGTATAGGGTGGTAGTATATAGGGTGGGTAGTATATAGGGTGGGTAGTAAATAGGGTGGTAGTGTATAGGGTGGGTAGTATATAGGGTGGGTAGTATATAGGGTGGGTAGTATATAGGGTGCGTAGTATATAGGGTGGGTAGTATATAGGGTGGTAGTGTATAGGGTGGTAGTATATAGGGTGGGTAGTAAATAGGGTGGGTAGTAAATAGGGTGGTAGTGTATAGGGTGGGTAGTGTATAGGGTGGGTAGTATATAGGGTGGTAGTGTATAGGGTGGGTAGTGTATAGGGTGGTAGTATATAGGGTGGGTAGTATATAGGGTGGGTAGTATATAGGGTGGGTAGTATATAGGGTGGGTAGTATATAGGGTGGTAGTGTATAGGGTGGTATATAGGGTGGAAGGGACACACACTCTAGGGTGGTAGTGTATAGGGTCTGTCTATCTCTTGTGTGTGTGTGTTAGAGTGTGTGTGCTAGTGTGTGTGTGCTAATGTGTGTGTGTTATTGTGTGTTAATGTGTGTGTATGTTAGTGTGTGTGTATTAGAGTGTGTGTTGGTGTGTGTGTTGGTGTGTGTGTGTGTGTGTGTTTGTGTGTGTGTGTGTGTGTGTGTGTGTGTGTGTGTGTGTGTGTGTGTGTGTGTGTGTGTGTGTGTGTGTGTGTGTGTGTGTGTGTGTGTGTGTGTGTGTGTGTGTGTGTGTGTGTGTGTGTGTGTGTGTGTGTGTGTGTGTGTGTGTGTTGGGTATTATATAGTGTGGGATGGGTAGTATATAGGGTATAGTATATAGGGTGGTATTATAGGGTGGGATGGGTAGTATATAGGGTGGGGTTGGTAGTATATAGTGTGGGTAGTATATAGTGTATATAGGGTGGTAGGATGGGTAGTATATAGGGTGGTAGTATATAGGGTGGTAGTATATAGGTGGGTAGTGTATAGGGTGGGTAGTGTATAGGGTGGGTAGTATATGGGATGGGTAGGTAGGGTGGGTAGTATATAGGGTGGTAGATTATAGGGTGGTAGTATATAGGGTGGTAGTATATAGGGCGGTAGTATATAGGGTTGGTAGTATATAGTGTGGGTAGTATATAGGGTGGGTATTATATAGGGTGGTATTATATGGGATGGGTAGTATATAGGGTGGGTAGTATATAGGGTGGGTAGTGTTTAGTCTGGGTAGTCTATAGGGTGGGTGGTATATAGGGTGGGTTGTGTATAGGGTGGGTGTATTATATGGGATGGGTAGTATATAGGGTGGGTAGTATATAGGGTGGTAGTATATAGGGTGGGTAGTATATAGGGTGGTATTATATGGGAAGGGTAGTATATAGGGTGGGTAGTGTTTGGGTGGGTAGTATATAGGGTGGGTAGTATATAGGGTGGGTAGTATATAGGGTGGGTAGTGTATAGGGTGGTAGTATATAGGGTGGGTAGTATATAGGGTGGGTAGTATATAGGGTGGTAGTCTATAGGGTGGGTAGTATATAGGGTGGGTAGTGTTTGGGTGGGTAGTATATAGGGTGGGTAGTATATAGGGTGGGTAGTATATAGGGTGGGTAGTGTATAGGGTGGTAGTATATAGGGTGGGTCGTATATAGGGTGGGTAGTATATAGGGTGGTAGTATATAGGGTGGGTAGTGTATAGGGTGGTATTATATGGGAAGGGTAGTATATAGGGTGGGTAGTGTATAGGGTGGTAGTATATAGGGTGGTAGTATATAGGGTGGGTAGTGTATAGGGTCGTAGTATATAGGGTGGTAGTATATAGTGTGGGTAGTATATAGGGTGGTAGTATATAGGGTGGGTAGTGTATAGTGTGGTATTATATGGGATGGGTAGTATATAGGGTGGGTAGTATATAGGGTGGGTAGTGTTTAGTCTGGGTAGTCTATAGGGTGGGTGGTATATAGGGTGGGTTGTGTATAGGGTGGGTGTATTATATGGGATGGGTAGTATATAGGGTGGGTAGTATATAGGGTGGTAGTATATAGGGTGGGTAGTATATAGGGTGGTATTATATGGGAAGGTAGTATATAGGGTGGGTAGTGTATAGGGTGGTAGTATATAGGGTGGGTAGTATATAGGGTGGGTAGTATATAGGTGGTAGTATATAGGGTGGGTAGTATATAGGGTGGTAGTATATAGGGTGGGTAGTATATAGGGTGGTAGTATATAGGGTGGTAGTGTATAGGGTGGGTAGTATATAGGGTGGGTAGTATATAGGGTGGTAGTATATAGGGTGGGTAGTATATAGGGTGGGTAGTATATAGGGTGGGTAGTATATAGGGAGGGTAGTATATAGGGTGGTAGTGTATAGGGTGGTAGTGTATAGGGTGGGTAGTATATAGGGTGGTAGTATATAGGGTGGGTAGTATATAGGGTGGTAGTGTATAGGGTGGTAGTGTATAGGGTGGGTAGTATATAGGGTGGTAGTATATAGGGTGGGTAGTATATAGGGTGGGTAGTATATAGGGTGGTAGTGTATAGGGTGGTAGTGTATAGGGTGGGTAGTATATAGGGTGGTAGTATATAGGGTGGGTAGTATATAGGGTAGGGTGGTAGTGTATAGGGTGGGTAGTATATAGGGTGGTAGTATATAGGGTGGGTAGTATATAGGGTGGTAGTGTATAGGGTGGTAGTGTATAGGGTGGGTAGTATATAGGGTGGTAGTATATAGGGTGGGTAGTATATAGGGTGGTAGTATATAGGGTGGTAGTATATAGGGTGGGTAGTATATAGGGTGGTAGTATATAGGGTGGGTAGTATATAGGGTGGTAGTGTATAGGGTGGTAGTGTATAGGGTGGGTAGTATATAGGGTGGTAGTATATAGGGTGGTAGTATATAGGGTGGTAGTGTATAGGGTGGTAGTGTATAGGGTGGTAGTATATAGGGTGGTAGTATATAGGGTGGGTAGTATATAGGGTGGTAGTGTATAGGGTGGTAGTGTATAGGGTGGGTAGTATATAGGGTGGTAGTATATAGGGTGGGTAGTATATAGGGTGGGTAGTATATAGAGTGGTAGTGTATAGGGTAGTGTATAGGGTGGTAGTCTATAGGGTGGGTAGTGTATAGGGTGGTAGTATATAGGGTGGGTAGTATATAGGGTGGGTAGTGTATAGGGTGGGTAGTGTATAGGGTGGTAGTATATAGGGTGGGTAGTATATAGGGTGGGTAGTATATAGGGTGGGTAGTGTATAGGGTGGTAGTATATAGGGTGGGTAGTATATAGGGTGGGTAGTATATAGAGTGGGTAGTATATAGAGTGGTAGTGTATAGGGTGGGTAGTGTATAGGGTGGTAGTATATAGGGTGGGTAGTATATAGGGTGGGTATTATATAGAGTGGTAGTGTATAGGGTAGTGTATAGGGTGGTAGTATATAGGGTGGGTAGTGTATAGGGTGGTAGTATATAGGGTGGGTAGTATATAGGGTGGGTAGTGTATAGGGTGGGTAGTATATAGAGTGGTAGTGTATAGGGTGGGTAGTATATTTATTTTATTTTATTTAACCTTTATTTAACCAGGCAAGTCAGTTAAGAACAAATTCTTATTTTCAATGACGGCCTAGGAAAAGTGGGTTAACTGCCTGTTCAGGGGCAGAACGACAGTTACCTTGCAACCTTCTGGTTACTAGTCCAACCCTCTAACCACTAGGCTACCCTGCCGCCCCTGTATATAGGGTGGTAGTATATAGGGTGGTAGTATATAGGGTGGTAGTGTGTAGGGTGGTAGTGTGTAGGGTGGTAGTGTGTAGGGTGGTAGTATATAGGGTGGTAGTGTGTAGGGTGGTAGTGTGTAGGGTGGTAGATTATAGGGTGGGTAGTATATAGGGTGGGTAGTGTATAGGGCGGTAGTATATAGGGTGGGTAGTATATAGTGTGGGTAGTATATAGGGTGGGTATTATATAAGGTGGTATTATATGGGATGGGTAGTATATAGGGTGGGTAGTATATAGGGTGGGTAGTATATAGGGTGGGTAGTATATAGGGTGGGTTAGTATATAGGGTGGGTAGTATATAGGGTGGTAGTATATAGGGTGGGTAGTGTATAGGGTGGGTAGTATATAGGGTGGTAGATTATAGAGTATATAGGGTGGTAGTATATAGTGTGGGTAGTATATAGGGTGGGTATTATATAAGGTGGTATTATATGGGATGGGTAGTATATAGGGTGGGTAGTGTATAGGGTGGGTAGTGTTTAGTCTGGGTAGTCTATAGGGTGGGTGGTATATAGGGTGGTAGTATATAGGGTGGTAGTATATAGGGTGGGTAGTATATAGGGTGGTATTATATGGGAAGGGTAGTATATAGGGTGGGTAGTGTATAGGGTGGTAGTATATAGGGTGGGTAGTGTATAGGGTGGTAGTATATAGGGTGGGTAGTATATAGGGTGGGTAGTATATAGGGTGGTAGTATACAGGGTGGGTAGTATATAGGCTGGTATTATATGGGATGGGTAGTATATAGGGTGGGTAGTGTTTAGTCTGGGTAGTCTATAGGCTGGGTAGTATATAGGGTGGGTAGTATATAGGGTGGTAGTGTATAGGGTGGTAGTGTAGGGTAGTATAGGGTGGTAGTATATAGGGTGGGTAGTATATAGGGTGGGTAGTATATAGAGTGGTAGTGTATAGGGTAGTGTATAGGGTGGTAGTATATAGGGTGGGTAGTGTATAGGGTGGTAGTATATAGGGTGGTAGTATATAGGGTGGGTAGTGTATAGGGTGGTATTATATGGGAAGGGTAGTATATAGGGTGGGTAGTGTATAGGGTGGTAGTATATAGGGTGGGTAGTGTATAGGGTGGTAGTATATAGGGTGGGTAGTATATAGGGTGGGTAGTATATAGGGTGGTAGTATACAGGGTGGGTAGTATATAGGCTGGTATTATATGGGATGGGTAGTATATAGGGTGGGTAGTGTTTAGTCTGGGTAGTCTATAGGCTGGGTAGTATATAGTGTGGGTAGTATATAGGGTGGGTAGTATATAGGGTGGGTAGTGTTTGGGTGGGTAGTATATAGGGTGGGTAGTATATAGGGTGGGTAGTATATAGGGTGGGTAGTATATAGGGTGGGTAGTATATAGGGTGGGTAGTATATAGGGTGGGTAGTATATAGTTTAGTGTTTGGGTGGGTAGTATATAGGGTGGGTAGTATATAGGGTGGGTAGTATATAGGCTGGGTAGTATATAGGGTGGTTAGTATATAGGGTGGGTAGTATATAGGGTGGGTAGTATATAGGGTGGGTAGTATATAGGGTGGGTAGTATATAGGGTGGGTAGTATATAGGGTGGGTAGTATATAGGGTGGTAGTATATAGGGTGGGTAGTGTTTGGGTGGGTAGTATATAGGGTGGGTAGTATATAGGGTGGGTAGTATATAGGGTGGGTAGTGTTTGGGTGGGTAGTATATAGGGTGGGTAGTATATAGGCTGGGTAGTATATAGGGTGGGTAGTGTTTGGGTGGGTAGTATATAGGGTGGGTAGTATATAGGGTGGGTAGTGTTTGGGTGGGTAGTATATAGGGTGGGTAGTATATAGGGTGGGTAGTGTTTGGGTGGGTAGTATATAGGGTGGGTAGTATATAGGGTGGGTAGTGTATAGGGTGGGTAGTATATAGGGTGGGTAGTATATAGGGTGGGTAGTGTTTGGGTGGGTAGTATATAGGGTGGGTAGTATATAGGGTGGGTAGTATATAGGCTGGGTAGTATATAGGGTGGGTAGTATATAGGGTGGGTAGTATATAGGGTGAGTAGTATATAGGGTGGGTAGTGTTTGGGTGGGTAGTATATAGGGTGGGTAGTGTTTGGGTGGGTAGTATATAGGGTGGGTAGTATATAGGGTGGGTAGTGTTTGGGTGGGTAGTATATAGGCTGGGTAGTATATAGGGTGGGTAGTATATAGGGTGGGTAGTATATAGGGTGGGTAGTATATAGGGTGGGTAGTATATAGGGTGGGTAGTATATAGGGTGGGTAGTATATAGGGTGGGTAGTATATAGGGTGGGTAGTATATAGGGTGGGTAGTTTTGGGTGGGTAGTATATAGGGTGGGTAGTATATAGGGTGGGTAGTGTTTGGGTGGGTAGTATATAGGGTGGGTAGTATATAGGGTGGGTAGTATATAGGGTGGGTAGTATATAGGGTGGGTAGTATATAGGGTGGGTAGTATATAGGGTGGTAGTATATAGGGTGGGTAGTATATAGGGTGGGTAGTATATAGGGTGGGTAGTGTTTGGGTGGGTAGTATATAGGCTGGGTAGTATATAGGGTGGGTAGTATATAGGGTGGGTAGTGTTTGGGTGGGTATTATATAGGGTGGGTAGTATATAGGGTGGGTAGTGTTTAGGTTTGTGGGTAGTATATAGGGTGGGTAGTATATAGGGTGGGTAGTATATAGGGTGGGTAGTATATAGGGTGGGTAGTATATAGGGTGGGTAGTGTTTGGGTGGGTAGTATATAGGGTGGGTAGTATATAGGGTGGGTAGTGTTTGGGTGGGTAGTATATAGGGTGGGTAGTATATAGGGTGGGTAGTGTTTGGGTGGGTAGTATATAGGGTGGGTAGTATATAGGGTGGGTAGTATATAGGGTGGGTAGTATATAGGGTGGGTAGTATATAGGGTGGGTAGTATATAGGGTGGGTAGTATATAGGGTGGGTAGTATATAGGGTGGGTAGTATATAGGGTGGGTAGTGTTTGGGTGGGTAGTATATAGGGTGGGTAGTATATAGGGTGGTAGTATATAGGGTGGTAGTATATAGGGTGGGTAGTATATAGGGTGGGTAGTATATAGGGTGGGTAGTATATAGGGTGGGTAGTATATAGGGTGGGTAGTATATAGGGTGGTAGTATATAGGGTGGGTAGTATATAGGGTGGGTAGTATATAGGGTGGGTAGTATATAGGGTGGGTAGTATATAGGGTGGGTAGTATATAGAGTGAGAGAGAGAGAAAAGAACAGAAAGAGAGTGTGTTTTTGCGTATATTTGTGAGTAAATATATGCTTGTATGTGTGCGTGTGTGTGTGCATGCCTGTGTGTGTGTATGTGCATGTGTCTGTGTGTGTTATCCAGATCAGCGTCACCACTGTAACAGCAGGGAGTCTGCTACAGATTTAGGACTCCAGTATATCTGTAGCAGATGTCCAAAATGGGGTGTGTGTTAGGGTTAGGGTTAGGGGTGTGTGTTAGGGTTAGGGTTAGGGGTGTGTGTTAGGGTTAGGGTTAGGGTTAGGGGTGTGGGTTAGGGTTAGGGTTAGGGTGTGGGTTAGGGTTAGGGTTAGGGTTAGGGTTAGGGTTAGGGTTAGGGTTAGGGTTAGGGTTAGGGTTAGGGTTAGGGTTAGGGTTAGGGTTAGGGTTAGGGGTGTGGGTTAGGGTTAGGGTTAGGGGTGTGTGGGGGGTGGAATGTTTGTTTGTTTATGCTTGCATGTGCATGTGTGTGTATGTGTGTGTGCATGTGTGCATATGTGTGTGTGTGTGTGCATGTGTGTGTGTGTTAGGAATATGAATGGTACATTTCCTGACCCACTGGGAATGCTTCTAGTTCCTCAAACAGCATCTAAAAACTACACATTACTGCAAGTACATATTTGTTCTACTCGTGGGAATCGAACCCACGATCCTGGTGTTGATAAGCGCCATGCTTTACAAACTACACGGGACAATCTATACTGATTTGAAGTGGATTTAAAAGATGACATCCATAAGGGATCATATCTATCACCTGGATTCACCTGGTCGGTCTTATGTCATGGAAAGAGCAGCTGTTCTTAATGTTTTGTACACTCAGCATGTGCTGTACAGTCTTGTTTTTATGTGAGGTGTGGATGGATACTGGTGTCACTTGACCTATTTGTGTGTGTGTGTGTGTGTGTGTGTGTGTGTGTGTGTGTGTGTGTGTGTGTGTGTGTGTGTGTGTGTGTGTGTGTGTGTGTGTGTGTGTGTGTGTGTGTGTGTGACAACACAGCATGGTAGCAACACAACATGGTAGCAACACAACATGGTAGCAGCACAACATGGTAGCAACACAACATGGTAGCATCACAACATGGTAGCAGCACAACATGGTAGCAGCACAACATGGTAGCAACACAACATGGTAGCAACACAACATAGTAGCAACACAACATGGTAGCAACACAACATGGTAGCAACACAACATGGTAGCAACACAACATGGTAGCAGCACAACATGGTAGCATCACAACATGGTAACAACACAACATGGTAGCAGCACAACATGGTAGCAACACAACATGGTAGCAGCACAACATGGTAGCATCACAACATGGTAGCAACACAACATGGTAGCAGCACAACATGGTAGCAGCACAACATGGTAGCATCACAACATGGTAACAACACAACATGGTAGCATCACAACATGGTAGCAGCACAACATGGTAGCAACACAACATGGTAGCAACACAACATGGTAGCAACACAACACAACACGGTAGCAACACAACATGGTAGCATCACAACATGGTAGCAACACAACACAACACGGTAGCAACACAACATGGTAGCATCACAACATGGTAGCAACACAACATGGTAGCATCACAACATGGTAGCAACACAACATAGTAGCAACACAGCATGGTAGCAGCACAGGGTACAAACATGATTGGGCGCCAACAGCATAAAGGGCAGGAAGGTAGAGACAACAATACATCACACAAAGCAGCCACAACTGTCAGAGTGTCCATGATTGTGTCTTTGAGTGAAGAGATTGAGATAAAACTGTCCAGTTTGAGTGTTTGTTGCAGCTCGTTCCAGTCGCTAGCTGCAGAGAACTGAAAAGAGGAGTGACCCAGGGATGTGTGTGCGTTTTGGGGACCTTTAACAGAATGTGACTGGCAGAACGGGTGTTGTATGTGGAGGATGAGGGCTGCAGTAGATATCTCAGATAGGAGGGAGTGAGACCTAAGTAAATACAAATGCAAATACAGTCCCCATCACTACTCACAACCACAGTCCCTATCACTACTCACAACCACATGCCCCCTGCTATTCACAACCACAGGCCCCACCACTACTCACAACCACAAGCCCACTGCTACTCACAACCACAGGCCCCACTGCTATTCACAACCACAGGCCCCACTGCTTTTCACAACCACAGGCTCAAGTGTGCATTGTTCCACACCACGCGCCAGAACCACTCATCTACTGCAGGACCTGTGGTCTGGCCCGGGGTCCATGGGGCCTGGGCCGGCTGGAAAACCCAACACACTGGTAGGGGGTCAACCCAGTGGAGGAGTGACGTAGAGAGTTCTGGGCATACTCTGCCCAAGGAAGGAAACGGGCCCATTCACCCTGCCGGTCCTGACAGTGACTCCTTGGGAACCTCCCCAGCTCCTGATTTATCATCTCCACCTGCCCGTTAAACTGAGGCCGATACCCGGATGACACAGAGCTTCTCCAAGAATGCCCTCCCATACTCAGGTTGTGAATTGGGGGCCACGGTCCGAGACGATGTCCTCTAGAAGGCCATAATGCCGGGAAGACCTGCTGGAAGAGTGCCTCAGCAACCTGAGAGCAGTGGGGAGACCAGGAAGAGTGCCTCAGAGACCTGGAGAGCTGTGGGGAGACCAGGAGGTGTGCCTCAGTGACCTGGAGAGCAGTGGGGAGACCAGGAAGAGTGCCTCAGTGACCTGGAGAGCAGTGGGGAGACCAGGAAGAGTGCCTCAGTGACCTGGAGAGCAGTGGGGAGACCAGGGATTAAACAACATGACTTGGAGAATCTATCCACTACCACCAGAATGGTGGTGAAACCATCAGAAGCGGGGGGGGGGGGATCAGTAACAAAGTCAATGGATAGATGTGACCAAGGTTGCTGAGGTACGGGAAGCGGCAGGAGCTTTCCTGCAGGGGCATTCCGGGGGGGACTTGGTTTGAGCACACGGAACAGGGTATGCCATACTGTGTAACATCCTGCACCAAGGTGGGCCACCATTACTTCTCAGTGATGGAATGTATGGTGTGAGAAATACCAGGATGCCCAGCAACGATACCAGAATATCAGGATGCCCAGGTCAGCAGCCGATCCCTTATCCCTGTGGGAATGTAGATGTGTGTGCCCAGGTCAGCAGCCGATCCCTTATCCCTGTGGGAATGTAGATGTGTGTGCCCAGGTCAGCAGCCGATCCCTTATCCCTGTGGGAATGTAGATGTGTGTGCCCAGGTCAGCAGCCGATCCCTTATCCCTGTGGGAATGTAGATGTGTGTGCCCAGGTCAGCAGCCGATCCCTTATCCCTGTGGGAATGTAGATGTGTGTGCCCAGGTCAGCAGCCGATCCCTTATCCCTGTGGGAATGTAGATGTGTGTGCCCAGGTCAGCAGCCGATCCCTTATCCCTATGGGAATGTAGATGTGTGTGCCCAGGTCAGCAGCCGATCCCTTATCCCTTATCCCTGTGGGAATGTAGATGTGTGTGCCCAGGTCAGCAGCCGATCCCTTATCCCTGTGGGAATGTAGATGTGTGTGCCCAGGTCAGCAGCCGATCCCTTATCCCTGTGGGAATGTAGATGTGTGTGCCCAGGTCAGCAGCCGATCCCTTATCCCTGATGGGAATGTAGATGTGTGTGCCCAGGTCAGCAGCCGATCCCTTATCCCTGTGGGAATGTAGATGTGTGTGCCCAGGTCAGCAGCCGATCCCTTATCCCTTATCCCTGTGGGAATGTAGATGTGTGCCCAGGTCAGCAGCCGATCCCTTATCCCTTATCCCTGTGGGAATGTAGATGTGTGTGCCCAGGTCAGCAGCCGATCCCTTATCCCTGTGGGAATGTAGATGTGTGTGCCCAGGTCAGCAGCCGATCCCTTATCCCTGTGGGAATGTAGATGTGTGTGCCCAGGTCAGCAGCCGATCCCTTATCCCTGTGGGAATGTAGATGTGTGTGCCCAGGTCAGCAGCCGATCCCTTATCCCTGTGGGAATGTAGATGTGTGTGCCCAGGTCAGCAGCCGATCCCTTATCCCTTATCCCTGTGGGAATGTAGATGTGTGTGCCCAGGTCAGCAGCCGATCCCTTATCCCTGTGGGAATGTAGATGTGTGTGCCCAGGTCAGCAGCCGATCCCTTATCCCTGTGGGAATGTAGATGTGTGTGCCCAGGTCAGCAGCCGATCCCTTATCCCTGTGGGAATGTAGATGTGTGTGCCCAGGTCAGCAGCCGATCCCTTATCCCTGTGGGAATGTAGATGTGTGTGCCCAGGTCAGCAGCCGATCCCTTATCCCTTATCCCTGTGGGAATGTAGATGTGTGTGCCCAGGTCAGCAGCCGATCCCTTATCCCTGTGGGAATGTAGATGTGTGTGCCCAGGTCAGCAGCCGATCCCTTATCCCTTATCCCTGTGGGAATGTAGATGTGTGTGCCCAGGTCAGCAGCCGATCCCTTATCCCTGTGGGAATGTAGATGTGTGTGCCCAGGTCAGCAGCCGATCCCTTATCCCTTATCCCTGTGGGAATGTAGATGTGTGTGCCCAGGTCAGCAGCCGATCCCTTATCCCTTATCCCTGTGGGAATGTAGATGTGTGTGCCCAGGTCAGCAGCCGATCCCTTATCCCTGTGGGAATGTAGATGTGTGTGCCCAGGTCAGCAGCCGATCCCTTATCCCTGTGGGAATGTAGATGTGTGTGCCCAGGTCAGCAGCCGATCCCTTATCCCTGTGGGAATGTAGATGTGTGTGCCCAGGTCAGCAGCCGATCCCTTATCCCTGTGGGAATGTAGATGTGTGTGCCCAGGTCAGCAGCCGATCCCTTATCCCTGTGGGAATGTAGATGTGTGTGCCCAGGTCAGCAGCCGATCCCTTATCCCTGTGGGAATGTAGATGTGTGTGCCCAGGTCAGCAGCCGATCCCTTATCCCTGTGGGAATGTAGATGTGTGGCCCAGGTCAGCAGCCGATCCCTTATCCCTTATCCCTGTGGGAATGTAGATGTGTGTGCCCAGGTCAGCAGCCGATCCCTTATCCCTGTGGGAATGTAGATGTGTGTGCCCAGGTCAGCAGCCGATCCCTTATCCCTTATCCCTGTGGGAATGTAGATGTGTGTGCCCAGGTCAGCAGCCGATCCCTTATCCCTGTGGGAATGTAGATGTGTGTGCCCAGGTCAGCAGCCGATCCCTTATCTCTATGGGAATGTAGATGTGTGTGCCCAGGTCAGCAGCCGATCCCTTATCCCTGGGAATGTAGATGTGTGTGCCCAGGTCAGCAGCCGATCCCTTATCCCTGTGGGAATGTAGATGTGTGTGCCCAGGTCAGCAGCCGATCCCCCTTATCCCTGTGGGAATGTAGATGTGTGTGCCCAGGTCAGCAGCCGATCCCTTATCCCTGTGGGAATGTAGATGTGTGTGCCCAGGTCAGCAGCCGATCCCTTATCCCTGTGGGAATGTAGATGGGAATGTAGATGTGTGCCCAGGTCAGCAGCCGATCCCTTATCCCTGTGGGAATGTAGATGTGTGGCCCAGGTCAGCAGCCGATCCCTTATCCCTTATCCCTGTGGGAATGTAGATGTGTGTGCCCAGGTCAGCAGCCGATCCCTTATCCCTGTGGGAATGTAGATGTGTGGCCCAGGTCAGCAGCCGATCCCTTATCCCTGTGGGAATGTAGATGTGTCAGCAGCCGATCCCTTATCCCTGTGGGAATGTAGATGTGTGGCCCAGGTCAGCAGCCGATCCCTTATCCCTGTGGGAATGTAGATGTGTGTGCCCAGGTCAGCAGCCGATCCCTTATCCCTGTGGGAATGTAGATGTGTGTGCCCAGGTCAGCAGCCGATCCCTTATCCCTGTGGGAATGTAGATGTGTGTGCCCAGGTCAGCAGCCGATCCCTTATCCCTTATCCCTGTGGGAATGTAGATGTGTGTGCCCAGGTCAGCAGCCGATCCCTTATCCCTGTGGGAATGTAGATGTGTGTGCCCAGGTCAGGGAATGTAGATGTGATGTGTGCCCAGGTCAGCAGCCGATCCCTTATCCCTGTGGGAATGTAGATGTGTGTGCCCAGGTCAGCAGCCGATCCCTTATCCCTGTGGGAATGTAGATGTGTGTGCCCAGGTCAGCAGCCGATCCCTTATCCCTGTGGGAATGTAGATGTGTGTGCCCAGGTCAGCAGCCGATCCCTTATCCCTGTGGGAATGTAGATGTGTGTGCCCAGGTCAGCAGCCGATCCCTTATCCCTGTGGGAATGTAGATGTGTGTGCCCAGGTCAGCAGCCGATCCCTTATCCCTTATCCCTGTGGGAATGTAGATGTGTGGCCCAGGTCAGCAGCCGATCCCTTATCCCTGTGGGAATGTAGATGTGTGTGCCCAGGTCAGCAGCCGATCCCTTATCCCTGTGGGAATGTAGATGTGTGTGCCCAGGTCAGCAGCCGATCCCTTATCCCTTATCCCTGTGGGAATGTAGATGTGTGTGCCCAGGTCAGCAGCCGATCCCTTATCCCTGTGGGAATGTAGATGTGTGTGCCCAGGTCAGCAGCCGATCCCTTATCCCTGTGGGAATGTAGATGTGTGTGCCCAGGTCAGCAGCCGATCCCTTATCCCTGTGGGAATGTAGATGTGTGTGCCCAGGTCAGCAGCCGATCCCTTATCCCTGTGGGAATGTAGATGTGTGTGCCCAGGTCAGCAGCCGATCCCTTATCCCTGTGGGAATGTAGATGTGTGTGCCCAGGTCAGCAGCCGATCCCTTATCCCTTATCCCTGTGGGAATGTAGATGTGTGTGCCCAGGTCAGCAGCCGATCCCTTATCCCTGTGGGAATGTAGATGTGTGTGCCCAGGTCAGCAGCCGATCCCTTATCCCTGTGGGAATGTAGATGTGTGTGCCCAGGTCAGCAGCCGATCCCTTATCCCTTATCCCTGTGGGAATGTAGATGTGTGTGCCCAGGTCAGCAGCCGATCCCTTATCCCTGTGGGAATGTAGATGTGTGTGCCCAGGTCAGCAGCCCCTTATCCCTGTGGGATCCCAGGTCAGCAGCCGATATCCCTGTGGGAATGTAGATGTGTGTGCCCAGGTCAGCAGCCGATCCCTTATCCCTGTGGGAATGTAGATGTGTGTGCCCAGGTCAGCAGCCGATCCCTTATCCCTGTGGGAATGTAGATGTGTGTGCCCAGGTCAGCAGCCGATCCCTTATCCCTGTGGGAATGTAGATGTGTGTGCCCAGGTCAGCAGCCGATCCCTTATCCCTGTGGGAATCCCAGGTCAGCAGCCGATCCCTTATCCCTGTGGGAATGTAGATGTGTGTGCCCAGGTCAGCAGCCGATCCCTTATCCCTGTGGGAATGTAGATGTGTGTGCCCAGGTCAGCAGCCGATCCCTTATCCCTGTGGGAATGTAGATGTGTGTGCCCAGGTCAGCAGCCGATCCCTTATCCCTGTGGGAATGTAGATGTGTGTGCCCAGGTCAGCAGCCGATCCCTTATCCCTGTGGGAATGTAGATGTGTGTGCCCAGGTCAGCAGCCGATCCCCCTTATCCCTGTGGGAATGTAGATGTGTGTGCCCAGGTCAGCAGCCCTTATCCCTTATCCCTGTCCCTGGGGAATGTAGATGTGTGTGCCCAGGTCAGCAGCCGATCCCTTATCCCCCTGTGGGAATGTAGATGTGTGTGCCCAGGGAATGTAGCAGCCGATCCCTTATCCCTGTGGGAATGTAGATGTGTGTGCCCAGGTCAGCAGCCGATCCCTTATCCCTGTGGGAATGTAGATGTGTGTGCCCAGGTCAGCAGCCGATCCCTTATCCCTGTGGGAATGTAGATGTGTGTGCCCAGGTCAGCAGCCGATCCCTTATCCCTGTGGGAATGTAGATGTGTGTGCCCAGGTCAGCAGCCGATCCCTTATCCCTGTGGGAATGTAGATGTGTGTGCCCAGGTCAGCAGCCGATCCCTTATCCCTTATCCCTGTGGGAATGTAGATGTGTGTGCCCAGGTCAGCAGCCGATCCCTTATCCCTGTGGGAATGTAGATGTGTGTGCCCAGGTCAGCAGCCGATCCCTTATCCCTGTGGGAATGTAGATGTGTGTGCCCAGGTCAGCAGCCGATCCCTTATCCCTGTGGGAATGTAGATGTGTGTGCCCAGGTCAGCAGCCGATCCCTTATCCCTGTGGGAATGTAGATGTGTGTGCCCAGGTCAGCAGCCGATCCCTTATCCCTGTGGGAATGTAGATGTGTGTGCCCAGGTCAGCAGCCGATCCCTTATCCCTGTGGGAATGTAGATGTGTGTGCCCAGGTCAGCAGCCGATCCCCCTTATCCCTGTGGGAATGTAGATGTGTGTGCCCAGGTCAGCAGCCGATCCCTTATCCCTGTGGGAATGTAGATGTGTGTGCCCAGGTCAGCAGCCGATCCCTTATCCCTGTGGGAATGTAGATGTGTGTGCCCAGGTCAGCAGCCGATCCCTTATCCCTGTGGGAATGTAGATGTGTGTGCCCAGGTCAGCAGCCGATCCCTTATCCCTGTGGGAATGTAGATGTGTGTGCCCAGGTCAGCAGCCGATCCCTTATCCCTTATCCCTGTGGGAATGTAGATGTGTGTGCCCAGGTCAGCAGCCGATCCCTTATCCCTGTGGGAATGTAGATGTGTGTGCCCAGGTCAGCAGCCGATCCCTTATCCCTGTGGGAATGTAGATGTGTGTGCCCAGGTCAGCAGCCGATCCCTTATCCCTGTGGGAATGTAGATGTGTGTGCCCAGGTCAGCAGCCGATCCCTTATCCCTGTGGGAATGTAAATGTGTGTGCCCAGGTCAGCAGCCGATCCCTTATCCCTGTGGGAATGTAGATGTGTGTGCCCAGGTCAGCAGCCGATCCCTTATCCCTGTGGGAATGTAGATGTGTGTGCCCAGGTCAGCAGCCGATCCCTTATCCCTGTGGGAATGTAGATGTGTGTGCCCAGGTCAGCAGCCGATCCCTTATCCCTGTGGGAATGTAGATGTGTGTGCCCAGGTCAGCAGCCGATCCCTTATCCCTGTGGGAATGTAGATGCACACGGGAGGACAATTCCAGGGTGAGGGCTCCCTCTCTAGAACCTGGCGGATATCCACATCCCAAACAACTGGACCCATGACTGACGGGATTATGGGTGCCATCTGGACAGGAGCCTCTCCGAAAACGTACATACGGGACAGGGCATCGGTCTTGATGTTCTTAGAACCTGGTCGATAGGTCAGCGTGAAGTCGAACCTGGTGAAGAATAGGGCCCACCTGGCTTGGTGTGGATTCAGTCTCCTCGCTGTCTGTATGTACTCAAGGTTCTGATGGTCGGTGAGGATTTTAATTTTTAATTTTAATTTATCCGTTATTTTACCAGGTAAGTTGACTGAGAACACGTTCTCATTTGCAGCAACGACCTGGGGAATAGTTACAGGGGAGAGGAGGGGGATTAATGAGCCAATTGTAAACTGGGGAATATTAGGTGACCATGATGGTTTGAGGGCCAGATTGGGAATTTAGCCAGGACACCGGGGTTAACACCCCTACTCTTACGATAAGTGCCATTGGATCTTTAATGACCTCAGAGAGTCAGGACACCCGTTTAACGTCCCATCCGAAAGACAGCACCCTACACAGGGAAGTGTCCCCAATCACTGCCCTGGGGCATTGGGATATTTTTTAGACTAGAGGAAAGAGTGCCTCCTACTGGCCCTCCAACACCACTTCCAGCAGCATCTGGTCTCCCATCCAGGAACTGATCAGGACCAACCCTGCTTAGCTTCAGAAGCAAGCCAGCAGTGGTATGCAGGGTGGTATGCTGCTGATGACGAATGGTTCCTTGGCGCCCTCCAGCCAGTGTCTCCACTCTAAAGCCAACTTCACTGCCAAGAGCTCCCGGTCACTGACGTCGTAATTCCTCTGTTTTGGGGGACAGTTTCTCGGAGAAGAAACCACAAGGATACAATTTTAGTGGGTCCGCCCCCGTCTTTGTGACAAAACCGCCCCCACACCCACCTCCGATGCGTTTACCTCAACCACAAAAGGTAGCATGGGATCTGGGCGTTTTAGCAAAAAGGCGGAGGTGAAATGCCCCCGGAGGAGACGAAAGGCCTCATCGGCTGCTGGAGACCAAACCAACTTACGAGGCCCACCCTTGAGGAGGGAGGTGAGAGGTGCCGAAGGCGCTCAAATTCCTGATGTAGTGGTGGTAAAAGTTGGCAAACCCCTTGATGGTGGTTGGGACTGGCCCTGACCTTACCACATATACCTTCTTGACCTCCATCCCCACTCCCTGCGGGGTGATTTGGTAGCCCAAACAAGGAGACAGCCCTCTGGTGGAATTGGCATTTTGCCCTGACGAACAGGTGGTTAGCCAAGAGGCGTTCCAGGACTGCTCGAACGTGAGTGACGTGTCATCGATGTACACAATCACCTGAACACCTCATTGATGAATGCCTGGAACACTGACAGAGCATTGGCTAAGCCAAAGGGCATAACCAAGTACTCATAAGGGACCAGACATTATGCTGAACACCATCTTCCACTCATCCCCCTCCTGAATGCGAATGAGATTGTAGGCACTCCGCAGGTCCAGTTTGGTGAAGAACCGGCCCCCGGGCTCGATGGCTGACGACACCAGCGGGAGAGGGTATCGATACTTTGTGGTGATGTCATTGAGTCCACCGTAATCGATACAAGGGCATGATCCTCCTTCCTTCTTGGCCACGAAGAAGAAACCAGCAGGGGACATGAACCTGCAGATGAAACCCTGTTGGACAGCCTCTTGAATGTAGTCCTCCTGGGTCTCAGCCACCGACAGAGGGTAGATGCGTCTATGCGGAGGTGTAGCACCGGAAAACAGGTCAATGGCCACAGTCCCAGGGGCGATGAGGAGGGAGACGGGTAGCGCGAATCTTGGAGAATACCTCCCTTTGATCATGATATTCCTCTGGGATTTTGTGCTGGAGGGCAACCATGGGACATTCAACTGATGTGGAACAACATTGGACAGGAAACCTGCTCTTCCGACATTCAAGTGACCAGTCGGTGATTCTCATCCTCGACCATGAGACGCTAGGGTTATGGCACTGAAGCCAAAGTAGGCCGAGGATGATCTTGTGGTGATGAAGGGGATTTTTTTCCTGGTGATTGGGCTCAGTGGTGAGGGTGATGGGTGTGATGGTTTCCGAATCCTAGAAGCCAACAGCTGAAGCTCACCTACCTCGCTGTGGGATGATCAAAAATGCATTTAAACAGAGCCACGAACCCCTCATGAACCCCTCATGAGTCTCAAGCTCCTCCTCTCTCCCAGACGACCCATAGTCTGTCTCTCTTTATCTCTCTCTCTCTCTCTCTCTCTGTCTCTCTCTCTCTCTCTCTCTCTCTCTCTCTCTCTCTCTCTTCTCTGCAGGTTAAGTGTAGTAGCTCTCTCTCTAATAAACAGTAAAAATGTTTACAGTAAACATCACACTCCCAAAAGTTTAAAATGAATAAAGACATCTCTCTCTCACTCTCACCCTCATCCTATACCCTAACCACTACACCCTCATCCTATACCCACTATACATCCTATACCACTACCACAACCCTAAAGTCTCACTACTCTAACCCTACTTATACACGCTAACCACCCTAGCACTAGTCATACACACTAACCACCCTAACCCCTAAACCCTACCCTACTAAATTACTCCCCAAACTTCTCTGCAGGTTAAGTGTAGTAGCGGTGGCTGGCTGTGTGTGTGAATGTCTGTTCCCATGGCGCAGCGGGAGACAGGCGGCACCAGCCCGGTGGTCCGGCAGATAGACAAACAGTTCCTGGTCTGCAGCATCTGTCTGGACCACTACCACAACCCTAAAGTCCTGCCCTGCCTGCACACCTTCTGTGAGAAGTAAGTTTACACTACACCCTACAACCTACACCCTAACCACTACACCCTACAACCTACACCCTAACCACTACACCCTACATCCTATACCCTAACCACTACACCCTACATCCTATACCCACTATACATCCTATACCACTACCACAACCCTAAAGTACCGTAACACTACTCTAACCCTACTTATACACGCTAACCACCCTAGCACTAGTCATACACACTAACCACCCTAACCCCTAAACCCTACCCTACTAAATTACTTACCGTTAGCTCAAACTTAAACCAAATCAAATCATATTGGTCACATACACATGGTTAGCAGATGTTAATGCGAGTGTAGCGAAATGCTTGTGCTTCTAGTTCCGACAGTGCAGTAATAACCAACGAGTAATCTACCAATTCCACAACTACCTAATAGACACAAATCTAAGTAAAGGAATGGAATAAGAATATATACATGTAAATGTATGAGATGAGAATACAGATGACATAGAGATTACATACAGTATATACATATGAGATGGTGTAGAATACAGTATATACATATGAGATGGTGTAGAATACAGTATATACATATGAGATGGTGTAGAATACAGTATATACATATGAGATGGTGTAGAATACAGTATGTACATATGAGATGGTGTAGAATACAGTATGTACATATGAGATGGTGTAGAATACAGTATGTACATATGAGATGAGATGGTAGAATACAGTATGTACATATGAGATGGTGTAGAATACAGTATGTACATATGAGATGGTGTAGAATACAGTATGTACATATGAGATGGTGTAGAATACAGTATGTACATATGAGATGGTGAATACAGTATGTACATATGAGATGGTGTAGTATGTACATATGAGATGGTGTAGAATACAGTATGTACATATGAGATGGTGTAGAATACAGTATGTACATATGAGATGGTGTAGAATACAGTATGTACATATGAGATGGTGTAGAATACAGTATGTACATATGAGATGGTGTAGAATACAGTATGTACATATGAGATGGTGTAGAATACAGTATATACATATGAGATGAGATGTATGTACATATGAGATGGTGTATACAGTATGTACATATGAGATGGTGTAGAATACAGTATGTACATATGAGATGGTGTAGAATACAGTATATACATATGAGATGGTGTAGAATACAGTATGTACATATGAGATGGTGTAGAATACAGTATGTACATATGAGATGGTGTAGAATACAGTATGTACATATGAGATGGTGTAGAATACAGTATGTACATATGAGATGGTGTAGAATACAGTATGTACATATGAGATGGTGTAGAATACAGTATGTACATATGAGATGGTGTAGAATACAGTATGTACATATGAGATGGTGTAGAATACAGTATGTACATATGAGATGGTGTAGAATACAGTATGTACATATGAGATGGTGTAGAATACAGTATGTACATATGAGATGGTGTAGAATACAGTATGTACATATGAGATGGTGTAGAATACAGTATGTACATATGAGATGGTGTAGAATACAGTATGTACATATGAGATGGTGTAGAATACAGTATGTACATATGAGATGGTGTAGAATACAGTATGTACATATGAGATGGTGTAGAATACAGTATGTACATATGAGATGGTGTAGAATATGAGATATGTACATATGAGATGGTGTAGAATACAGTATGTACATATGAGATGGTGTAGAATACAGTATGTACATATGAGATGGTGTAGAATACAGTATAGAATACATATGAGATGGTGTAGAATACAGTATGTACATATGAGATGGTGTAGAATACAGTATGTACATATGAGATGGTGTAGAATACAGTATGTACATATGAGATGGTGTAGAATACAGTATGTACATATGAGATGGTGTAGAATACAGTATGTACATATGAGATGGTGTAGAATACAGTATGTACATATGAGATGGTGTAGAATACAGTATGTACATATGAGATGGTGTAGAATACAGTATGTACATATGAGATGGTGTAGAATACAGTATGTACATATGAGATGGTGTAGAATACAGTATGTACATATGAGATGGTGTAGAATACAGTATGTACATATGAGATGGTGTAGAATACAGTATGTACATATGAGATGGTGTAGAATACAGTATGTACATATGAGATGGTGTAGAATACAGTATGTACATATGAGATGGTGTAGAATACAGTATGTACATATGAGATGGTGTAGAATACAGTATGTACATATGAGATGGTGTAGAATACAGTATGTACATATGAGATGGTGTAGAATACAGTATGTACATATGAGATGGTGTAGAATACAGTATATACATATGAGATGGTGTAGAATACAGTATGTACATATGAGATGGTGTAGAATACAGTATGTACATATGAGATGGTGTAGAATACAGTATGTACATATGAGATGGTGTAGAATACAGTATGTACATATGAGATGGTGTAGAATACAGTATATACATATGAGATGGTGTAGAATACAGTATATACATATGAGATGGTGTAGAATACAGTATATACATATGAGATGAGTAATGTCAGATATGCAAACACGATTAAAGTGGCATTATAAAAGTGACTAGTGATCCATTTATTAAAGTGACTAGTGATCCATTTATTAAAGTGACTAGTGATCAATTTATTAAAGTGACTAGTGATCCATTTATTAAAGTGACTAGTGATCCATTTATTAAAGTGACTAGTGATCCATTTATTAAAGTGACTAGTGATCCATTTATTAAAGTGACTAGTGATCCATTTATTAAAGTGACTAGTGATCCATTTATTAAAGTGACTAGTGATCCATTTATTAAAGTGACTAGTGATCCATTTATTAAAGTGACTAGTGATCCATTTATTAAAGTGACTAGTGATCCATTTATTAAAGTGACTAGTGATCCATTTATTAAAGTGACTAGTGATCCATTTATTAAAGTGACTAGTGATCCATTTATTAAAGTGACTAGTGATCCATTTATTAAAGTGACTAGTGATCCATTTATTAAAGTGACTAGTGATCCATTTATTAAAGTGACTAGTGATCCATTTATTAAAGTGACTAGTGATCCATTTATTAAAGTGACTAGTGATCCATTTATTAAAGTGACTAGTGATCCATTTATTAAAGTGACTAGTGATCCATTTATTAAAGTGACTAGTGATCCATTTATTAAAGTGACTAGTGATCCATTTATTAAAGTGACTAGTGATCCATTTTATTAAAGTGACTAGTGATCCATTTATTAAAGTGACTAGTGATCCATTTATTAAAGTGACTAGTGATCCATTTATTAAAGTGACTAGTGATCCATTTATTAAAGTGACTAGTGATCCATTTATTAAAGTGACTAGTGATCCATTTATTAAAGTGACTAGTGATCCATTTATTAAAGTGACTAGTGATCCATTTATTAAAGTGACTAGTGATCCATTTATTAAAGTGACTAGTGATCCATTTATTAAAGTGACTAGTGATCCATTTATTAAAGTGACTAGTGATCCATTTATTAAAGTGACTAGTGATCCATTTATTAAAGTGACTAGTGATCCATTTATTAAAGTGACTAGTGATCCATTTATTAAAGTGACTAGTGATCCATTTATTAAAGTGACTAGTGATCCATTTATTAAAGTGGCCAGTAGCCTCTAATGTGTTAGTGATGGCTGTTTAACAGTCTGATGGTACAGGGGTAGTCTTTATGTTGACAGCAGCCTCTAGTGTGTTAGTGATGGCTGTTTAACAGTCTGATGGTACAGGGGTAGTCTTTATGTTGACAGCAGCCTCTAATGTGTTAGTGATGGCTGTTTAACAGTCTGATGGTACAGGGGTAGTCTTTATGTTGACAGCAGCCTCTAATGTGTTAGTGATGGCTGTTTTTAACAGTCTGATGGTACAGGGATGGTAGGGGTCTTTATGTTGACAGCAGCCTCTAGTGTGTTAGTGATGGCTGTTTAACAGTCTGATGGTACAGGGGTAGTCTTTATGTTGACAGCAGCCTCTAGTGTGTTAGTGATGGCTGTTTAACAGTATGATGGTACAGGGGTAGTCTTTATGTTTACAGCAGCCTCTAATGTGTTAGTGATGGCTGTTTAACAGTCTGATGGTACAGGGGTAGTCTTTATGTTGACAGCAGCCTCTAATGTGTTAGTGATGGCTGTTTAACAGTCTGATGGTATAGGGGTAGTCTTTATGTTGACAGCAGCCTCTAATATGTTAGTGATGGCTGTTTAACAGTCTGATGGCCTTGAGATAGAAGCTATACTTCAGTCTCTCGGTCCCAGCTTTGATGCACCTGTACTGACCTCTCCTTCTGGATGGTAGCGGTGTGAACAGGCAGTGGCTCGGGTGTTGTCCTTGATGATCTTTTGTCCATCCTGTGACATCGGGTGCTGTAGGTGTTCAGTGTGGTAATCACATAGATAGATTCTAAAAGGTTCTAAAGCTTCTAAAGGTCGTGAAGCTTCTAAAGATTCGACAGGTTTTAAAAGCTTCTAAAGCTTCTAGAGCTTCTAAAGGGTTTAAAGCTTCAAAAGGTTCTAAAGCTTCTAAAGGTTCTAGAGCTTATAGAGCTTCTAAAAGTTTGAAAGCTTCTAAATGTTCTAAAGCTTCTAGAGCTTCTAAAGGTTCTAGAGCTTCTAAAACGTCTAAAGCTTCTAGGGCTTTTAAAGCTTCTAAAGGTTCTAAAGCTTCTAGAGCTTCTAAAGGTTTTAAAAGGTTCTAAAGCTTCTAGAGCTTATAAAGATTTGAAAGGTTCTAAAGCTTCTAGAGCTTCTAAAAAGGTTCTCAAGGTTCTATAGCTTCTAAAGCTTCTATAGCTTCTAAAGGTTTTAAATGTTCTAAAAGGTTCTAAAGCTTCTAAAGGTTCTAAAGCTTCTAAAAGTTCTAGAGCTTTTAAAAGTTCTAAAGCTTCTAAATGTTCTAGAGCTTCTAAAGGTTCTAGAACTTCTAAATGTTCTAGAGCTTCTAAATGTTCTAAAAGGTTCTAGAGCGTATAGAGCTTCTAACGGTTCTAAAGCTTCTAAAGGTTCTAAAGGTTCAACAGGTTTTAAAAGCTTCTAAAGCTTCAAGAGCTTCTAAAGCTTTGACAGGTTTTAAAAGCTTCTAAAGCTTCTCAAGGTTCTAAAGCTTCTAAAGGTTTTAAAAGTTTCTAAAGCTTCTAGAGCTTCTAAAGGTTCTATAGCCTCTAAAGGTTCTAAATGTTTTAAAGGTCCTAGAAGGTTCTAAACGGTTCTAAAGTTTCTAAAAGTTATAAAGGTTCTACATGTTTTAAAGCTTATAAAGGTTCTAAAAGGTTCCAAACGGTTCTAAAGGGTATTCAAGTTTCGAAGTGCATTCCTGAGTTTTAAGACCTGTCAACACCATTCAGCAATCTGAGAGATGGCTATTGTTGAAAGGTAGTCAGAGACGATTAAAATCCCTCTATCCATCTTTCTCTCTATCCTTCTCTTTCACTCTCTGTCCCCCTCTCTCTCTCCCTCTCTCTCGGTCAGAAACAAAACACCCTCTCTAGCAGAGGCTTTTAGATGGAGGAGGGAGGAAAGAGAGCTGGGGGTGTTGGAGGGCTTGGTACCAACATGGCAACATAACCAACCAGGCACACGCATGCACACAGGCAAACTCAAAAACACACACGAGGAAAACAATCAGTGGTTCAATTTCTTCCAATTCGAGTCAGTTTAATTTGGCATTTCTCTGTATAGGAGTGCAACAATATTCATAAATTGAACATAGATTGAATTTAACGGGGGATTCGACCCCAAAACGTTACTTAAAGTTACTTCACTTTAGGTTACTGTGTATGCATAGAGCTGGTGTCTGTAGACGTCGGTATCTTGTGTCTGTAGCTGGTGTCTGTCTGTGTCTCATACTGCAGATCTTAGGTGTCGTTGGGCAGATGTAGTCTTCGGGATGAAAAGAGACAGGTGATGAAAGGGAGGAGAGCGAGAAATAGGTGACAGAAGGAAAGAGAAAGAAGTACTGTCCCATGAAACACTTCTCTCTCCCCTCTCTATATCCCCCCCTCTCTCTCTCCCCTCTCTATATCCCCCCTCTCTCTCTCTCCCCTCTCTATACCCCCTCTCTCTCTCTCCCCTCTCTATACCCCCCTCTCTATATATCCCCCTCCACCTCTCTCTCTCTCTCTCTCTCTCTCTATCCCCCTCTCTCTCTCTCTCTCCCCTCTCTATATCCCCCTCTCTCTCTCTCCCTCTCTATATCCCCCTCTCTTTCTCTATCCCCCCCTCTCTTTCTCTCTCTACCCCCCTCTCTCTCTTCTCTCCCCTCTCTATATCCCCCTCTCTCTCTCCCCTCTCTATATCCCCCCCTCTCTCTATACCCCCTCCCTCTTTCTCCCCTCTCTATATCCCCCCCCCTCTCTCTCCCCTCTCTATATCCCCCCCTCTCTCTCTCTCTCTCCACTATGAGTATGTAACAAATACACACGTCCCAAAGCAGTTGCAGAATGTTATCATTTGTAACAAAATCTGTTCTCTCTCTCTCTCTCTCTCTCTCTCTCTCTCTCTCTCTCTCTCTCTCTCTCTCTCTCTCTCTCTCTCTTTCTCTCTCTCTAGTTGTTTACAGAACTACATCCCTCCAGAATCTCTGACGTTGTCGTGTCCTGTGTGTCGACAGACGTCCATCCTACCAGAGAAAGGAGTATCCGCTCTACAGAACAACTTCTTCATCACTAACCTCATGGAGGTACGGCTTCTTTCGTTGTTGTGGTCAGAGGTAGAGCCTATCTATTGTTGTTGTTTTCTGAAGTTTGATTGTGGTGTGTTATGTTGTGGGTAGGTCATATCCTGGGTACCAGTCTAGTTCAAGAAGTTGAAATATATATAAAACAGGTCTGGATTTCAGGCTAGTTTCCCATAATGCACTACAAGAGAGTTGGGCCAGGGTTTTTAGAACAGACGCCTTTATTCTTAATGTCGATGATGTAACAAAACGGGCCCCTGTGACATTTCCCATAATGCACTGTGACATGACCAGCTGTAAACAAGCAGAAAACTGAGCGGTGAATTTTACAGCCAATTTTATTGATTAGCATTCGGGGATAATTGCTGTCCATATCTTTAACTGTGTTGTGGTGGCTGCTTTCATTCGGGGATAATTGCTGCCATTTTTAACATTTGTGGTGTCTGGGGATAATTGCTGTCCATATCTTTAACTGTGTTGTGTCTGTCCATATCTTTAACTGTGTTGTGGTGTCTGCTTTCATTCGGGGATAATTGCTGTCCATATCTTTAACTGTGTTGTGGTGTCTGCTTTCATTTAATTGCATATCTTTAACTGTGGGGTGTCTGCTTTCTTTAACTGTAAATTGCTGTCCATATCTTTAACTGTGTTGTGGTGTCTGCTGTCCATATCTTTAACTGTGTTGTGGTGTCTGCTTTCATTCGGGGATAATTGCTGTCCATATCTTTAACTGTGTTGTGGTGTCTGCTTTCATTCGGGGATAATTGCTGTCCATATCTTTAACTGTGTTGTGGTGTCTGTCCATAATTGCTGTCCATCTTTAACTGTGTTGTGGTGTCTGCTTTCATTCGGGGATAATTGCTGTCCATATCTTTAACTGTGTTGTGGTGTCTGCTTTCATTCGGGGATAATTGCTGTCCATATCTTTAACTGTGTTGTGGTGTCTGCTTTCATTCGGGGATAATTGCTGTCCATATCTTTAACTGTGTTGTGGTGTCTGCTTTCATTCGGGGATAATTGCTGTCCATATCTTTAACTGTGTTGTGGTGTCTGCTTTCATTCGGGGATAATTGCTGTCCATATCTTTAAATGTGTTGTGGTGTCTGCTTTCATTGGACAGCTTTAGTCTCGCTAATGATCATAGTTATATATAATTAGAAGACTGCAAAATGACCGTAAGATGCCCAAACAGATATAATATTTGACTGAAGCATAATAATGTTTAACCTTGTGATAATATACAAATGTAAATGTGTCTCTCTACTATGTAGATGTGTCTCTACTCTCTCTAATACTTGGGAACAGATTTTATAAATTAAAATCATTTGGAGCTGATTTCCTGGTATTTTTTTTACAGTCTTCTATGTCCAGCAGTAAAAAAAAAAAGTACATATAAAGTTGACAAAAACATTTAGGGGGCCAGAATAAAACCACCCTCAAGTCCGTCTGTTGGGGAATCCTGCTGAATAGTTTACTACCTTTGACAGGAGACATGTACTGTTCCCAACTAGGTCTAACATCAAATGTATGTGTGTTCTGTATGGTAAATAGGGTCTCATTTGGGACATAACCTTTGTTATATTATAAATATATTGAGAAGTTTTAAATGCTGTCTCAATAAATGGTGATGTTGATTGTGTTGTGGTCAGGTCCTCCAGAGGGATCCAGAGTGTTCGAGGCTTGAAGCCTGTAGTGTCCTGGAGTCAGTTAATGCTGCTGCAGGAAAACCCTTCTGCTGCCCCAACCACGAGGGCAAGGTAGGGTTCTATTATCACTAATACCCCTCTACTAACACTAATACCCCTCTACTACCCCCTACTAACACTGAAACCCCTCTACTACCCCCTACAACCACTGATACCCCTATACTACCCTCTACTACCCCCTACAACCACTGATACCCCTCTACTACCCCCTATTAACACTAATACCCCTCTACTACCCCCTATTAACACTAATACCCCTCTACTACCCCCTACTAACAATAATACCCCTCTACTACCCCCTACTAACACTAATACCCCTCTACTACCCCCTACAACCACTGATACCCCTCTACTACCCCCTACTAACACTAATACCCCTCTACTACCCCCTACTAATACTAATACCCCTCTACTACCCCTACAACCACTGATACCCCTCTACTACCCCCTACTAACACTAATACCCCTCTACTACCCCAACTACCTCAAATACCCCTCTACTACCCCCTACAACCACTGATACCCCTCTACTACTCCCTACTAACACTGATACCCCTCTACTACCCCCTACTAACACTAACACCCCTATACTACCCCCTACAACCACTGATACCCCTCTACTACTCCCTACTAACACTGATACGCCTCTACTACCCCTACTAACACCAATACCCCTATACTACCCCCTACAACCACTGATACCCCTCTACTACCCCCTACTAACACTAATACCCCTCTACTACCTCCTACAACCACTGATACCCCTCTACTACCCCTACTAACACTAATACCCCTCTACTACCCCTACTAACACTAATACCCCTCTACTACCCCCCTACAACCACTGATACCCCTCTACTACCCCCTAACAACACTAATACCCCTCTACTACCCCAACTACCTCAAATACCCCTCTACTACCCCCAACTACCACTAATACACCTCTTACTACCCCAACTACCTCAAATACCCCTCTACTACCCCAACTACCACTAATATCCCTCTACTACCCCCTACTCCCTTTCTAGGGAGTTTTTCCTAGCCACCGTGCTTCTTCACCTGCATTGCTTGCTGTTTGGGGTTTTAGGCTGGGTTTCTGTACAGCACTTTGAGATATCAGCTGATGTACGAAGGGCTATATAAATAAATACATTTGATTTGGATTTGATTTGATTTGAAATACATTTATTAACACTAATACACATCTACTACCCCCTACTAACACTGATACCCCTTTACTACCCCCTACTAACACTAATACCCCTCTACTACCCCAACTACCTCAAATACCCCTCTACTACCCCCAACTACCACTAATACCCCTCTACTACCCCAACTACCACTAATACCCCTCTACTACCTCAAATACCCCTCTACTACCCCAACTACCACTAATACCCTTCTACTACCCCAACTACCTCAAATACCCCTCTACTACCACTAATACCCCTCTACTACCACTAATACCCCTCAACTACCACTAATACCCCTCTACTACCCCTCTACTACCACTAATACCCCTCTACTACCCCTTTACTACCTCAAATACCCCTCTACTACCCCCTACGAACACTAATACCCCTCTACTACCCCTTTACTACCTCAAATACCCCTCTACTACCCCCAACTACCACTAATACCCCTCTACTACCCCAACTACCTCAAATACCCCTCTACTACACCCTACTACCTCAAATACCCCTCTACTACACCCTACTACCACTAACACCCCTCTACTAACCCCAACTACCACTGATACCCCTCTACTACCCCCAACTACCACTAATACCCCTCTACTACCACTAATACCCCTCTACTACTCCCTACTAACACTGATACCCCTCTACTACCCCCTACTAACACTAAGGAATACCTAGGATAGGATAAGTAATCCCTCTCACCCCCCCCCTTAAGATTTAGATGCACTATTGTAAAGTGACTGTTCCACTGGATGTCATAAGGTGAATGCACCAATTTGTAAGTCGCTCTGGATAAGAGCGTCTGCTAAATGACTTAAATGTAATGTAATGTACTACCACTAATACCCCTCTACTACCTCAAATACCCCTCTACTACCCCAACTACCTCAAATACCCCTCTACTACCCCAACTACCACTAATACCCCTCTACTACCCCAACTACCTCAAATACCACTCTACTACCTCAAATACCCCTCTAATACCCCAACTACCACTAATAACCCTCTACTACCCCAACTACCTCAAATACCACTCTACTACCTCAAATACCCCTCTTCTACCCCCTACTAACACTAATACCCCTCTACTACCCATTTACTACCTCAAATACCCATCTACTACACCCTACTACCACTAACAGCCCTCCACTACCCCCAACTACCACTGATACCCCTCTACTACCCCCAACTACCACTAATACCCCTCTACTCCTATTATTGACCATAACCTGTTGTTGAGAAACTTATGTGTTATGGCTTTGCAACCTCGGCCATATCGTGGCTAACTATCCAATAGAACTGAGAGGGTTTTCTTTAATGGAAGCTTTTCCATTGTCAAACATGTAAAGTGTGGTGTACTGCAGGGTAGCTCTCAAGGCCCTCTATTCTTTTCTATTTTTACCAATGACCTGCCACCACTGGCATTAAACAAAGCCTGTGTGTCCATGCATGCTGATGACTCAACTATATACGCATCAGCAACCACAGCTAATAAAGTCGCTGAAACCCTTAACAAGGAGTTTCTGCCTGTTTTGGAGTGGGTGGTCAGTAATAAACTGGCCCTAAACATCTCTAAAACTAAGAACAGTGTATTCGGTGCAAATGATTCCTTAAATTCTAGACCTCAGCTGAATCTGGGAATGAATGGTGTGGCTGTTGAACAAGTTGAAGAGACTAAATTACTTGGCGTTACCTTAGATGGTAAACTGTCATGGTCAAAACATATACAGTTGAAGTGGGAAGTTTACATACACTTAGGTTGGAGTCATTAAAACTAGTTTACATACACTTAGGTTGGAGTCATTAAAACTAGTTTACATACACTTAGGTTGGAGTCATTAAAACTAGTTTACATATACTTAGGTTGGAGTCATTAAAACTAGTTTACATACACTTAGGTTGGAGTCATTAAAACTAGTTTACATACACTTAGGTTGGAGTCATTAAAACTTGGTTTTCAACCACACCACAAATTTCTTGTTAACAAACTATAGTTTTGGCAAGTCGGTTAGGACATCTATTTTGTGCATGACACAAGTAATGTTTCCAACAATTGTTTACAGCAGATTATTTCACTTATAATTCACTGTACATACACTAAGTTGACTGTGCCTTTAAACAGCTTGGAAAATTCCAGAAAATTATGTCATGGCTTTAGAAACTTCTGATAGGCTAACTGACATAATTAGAGTCAATTGGAGGTGTATCTGTGGATATATTTCAAGGCCTACCTTCAAACTCAATGCCTCTTTGCTTGACATCATGGGAAAATCAAAAGAAATCAGCCAAGACCTCAGAAAAAAATTGTAGACCTTCACAAGTCTGGTTCATCTTTGGGAACAATTTCCAAATGCTTGAAGGTACCACATTAATCTGTACAAACAATAGTATGCAAGTATAAACACCATGGGACCACGCAGCCGTCATACCGCTTAGGAAGGAGACGCGTTCTGTCTCCTAGAGATGAACGTACTTGGGTGCGAAAAGTGCAAATCAATCCCAGAACAACAGCAAAGGAACATGTGAAGATGCTGGAGGAAACAGGTACAAAAGTATCTATGTCCACAGTAAAACAAGTCCTATATCGACATAACCTGAAAGGCCGCTCAGCAAGGAAGAAGCCACTGCTCCAACACTGCCATAAAAAAGCCAGACTAGGGTTTGCAACTGCACATGGAGACAAAGACTGTACTTTTTGGAGAAATGTCCTCTGGTCTGATGAAACAAAAATAGAACTGTTTGGCCATAATGACCATTGTTATGTTTGAGGGAAAAAGGGGGCTGCTTGCAAGCCGAAGAACACCATCCCAACAGGGAAGCACAGGGGTGGCAGCATCATGTTGTGGTGATGCTTTGCTGCAGGAGGGACTGGTGCACTTCATAAAATAGATGGTATCATGAGGGAGAAAAGTATGTGGATATATTGAAGCAACATCTCAATACATCAGTCAGGAAGTTAAAGCTTGGTCGCAAATGGGTCTTCCAAATGGACAATGACCCCAAGAATACTTCCAAAGTTGTGGGAAAATGGCTTAAGGACAACAAAGTCAAGGCATTGGACTGGCCATCACAAAGCCCTGAACTCAATCCTATAGAAAATGTGTGGGCAGAACTGAAAAAGCGTGTGCGAGCCAGGACTCAGTTACACCAGCTCTGTCAGGGGGAATGGGCAAAAATTCACCCAATTCATTGTGGGAATCTTGTGGAAGGCTACCCGAAACGTTTGACCCAAGTTAAACAATTTAAAGGCAATGCTACCAACTATTTAATGAGTGTATGTAAACCTCTGACCCACTGGGAATGTAATGAAAGAAATAAAAGATGAAATAAATCATTCTCTCTACTATTATTCAGACATTTCGCATTCTTAAAATCAAGTGGTGATCCTAACCGACCTAAAACAGGGGATTTTTACTAGGATTAAATGTCAGGAATTGCGAAAAACTGAGTTTAAATGTATTTGGCTAAGGTGTATGTAATCTTCCGACTTCAACTGCAGATTCAATGGTTGTAAAGATGGGGAGAGGTCTATCTGTAAAAAAGACATGCTCTGCTTTTTGACACCACACTCCAAAAAGCAAGTCCTGCAGGCTCTAGTTTTGTTTTATCCTGATTATTGTCCAGTCATGTGGTTGAGAGCTGCAAGGAAAGACCTCATTAAGCTGCCACTGGCCCAGAACAGAGCAGCGTGTATTAATCTTTGCTGTTTTCAGAGGGCTAACATCAATACCATGCATGCCAGTCTCTCTTGGATAAGAGTTGATGAGAGACTGACTGCACTACTTCATTAAAGTGTTTTAAATTGTTTGCTTAGTCAACTTACACACACACACACACACACACACACACACACACACACACACACACACACACACACACACACACACACACACACACACACACACACACACACAGAGAGAGATATGAAACCAGGGGTCTTTTCAAAGTCCCAAAATTGAGAACATATTCAAGAAAGCGTACAGTATCAGATAGAGCCATTAGTGAATGGAACTCCCATCCATCTCAGAATGAACATCAAACCTGGTTTAAAAAAAACAGATGAAGCAACATCTCACGGCACAACGCCTCTCCTCCATTGGACCTAGACAGTTTGTGTGTATGTATTGATATGTAGGCCACGCGTGCCTATTGTAAATTGCTGTAGTTCTGTATTATGTTTCATGTTTCATGTTTTGTGTGGACCGCAGGAAGAGTAGAACCACTACAACCACTGATACCCCTCTACGACCCCTACAACCACTGATACCCCTCTACTAATCCCTACAACCACTAATATCCCTCTACTACCCCCTACAACCACGGATACCCCTCTACTACCCCCTAAAACCACTGATACCCCTCTACTACCCCCTACAACCACTGATACCCCTCTACTACCCCCTACAACCACTGATACCCCTCTACTACCCCCTAAAACCACTGATACCCCTCTACTACCCCCTACAAGCACTAATACCCCTCTACGCTCTACTACACCAACATGTCCTACTACCACGAACACCCCTCTACTACCACTAATACCCCTCTACTACCCCCTACAACCGCTGACACCCCTCTACTACCCCCTACAACCACTGATACCCCTCTACTACCACTAATACCCATATACTACCACTAATAGCCCCTACTACCACTAATACCCCTCTAATATCCCCTACAACCACTGATAACCCTCTACTACCCCTACAACCACTGATACCCCTCTACTACCCCCTATAACCACTGATACCCCTCTACTACCCCCTACAACCACTGATACCCCTCTACAACCACTGATACCCCCTCTACTATCCCCTACAACCACTGATACCCCTCTACACTCTACTACACCAAAATGTCCTACGACCACGAACACCCCTCTACTACCCCCTACTAACACTAATACCCCTCTACTACCCCCTACAACCACTGATACCCCTCTACTACCCCCTACTAACACTAATACCCCTCTACTACCCCCTACAACCACTGATACCCCTCTACTACCACCTACTAACACTAATTCCCCCTACAACCACTGATACCCCTCCACTACCCCTACTAACACTAATACCCGTCTACTACCCCTACTAACACTAATACCCCTCTACTACCCCCTACTAACACTAATACCCCTCTACTACCCCCTACAACCACTGATACCCCTCTACTACCCCTATTAACACTAATACCCCTCTACTACCCCCTACTAACACTGATACCCCTCTACTACCCCCTACTACCACTAATACCCTCTACTACCGCTTATAACCACTAATACCCCTCTACTACCCCCTACAACCACTGATACCCCTCTACTACCCCTATTAACACTAATACCCCTCTACTACCCCCTAAAACCACTGATACCCCTCTACTACCCCCTACAACCACTAATACCCCTCTACTAACCCCTACAACCACTAAAACCCTCTACTACACCCTACAACCACTGATACCCCTCTACTACCCCCTAAAACCACTGATACCCCTCTACTACCCCCTACAAGCACTAATACCCCTCTACGCTCTACTACACCAACATGTCCTACTACCACTAATACCCCTCTACTACCCCCTACAACCACTAATACCACTCTACTACCCCCTACAACCACTAATATCCCTCTACTACCCCTACAACCACTAATACCCCTCTACTACCCCCTACAACCACTAATACTCCTCTACGCTCTACTACACCAACATGTCCTACGACCACTAATACCCCTCTATTATCCCCTACAACCACTGATACCCCTCTACTACCCCTACAACCACTGATACACCTATATTACCCCCTAAAACAACTGATACCCCTCTACTACCCCCTACAACCACTAATACCCCTCTACTACCCCTACAACCACTAATAACACTCTACTACCCCCTACAACCACTGATAACCCTCTACTACCCCCTAAAACCACTAATACCCTCTACTACCCCCTAAAAACACGAATACCCCTCTACTATCCCCTACAACCACTGATACCCCTCTACTACCCCCTAAAACCACTAATACCCCTCTACTGCCCCCTAAAACCACTAATACCCCTCTAGTACCCCCTACAACCACTAATACCCCTCTACTACTCCCTACAACCACTGATACCCCTCTACTACCCCCTACAACCACTAATACCCCTCTACTACCCCCTACAACCACTAATACCACTCTACTATCCCCTACAACCACTGATACCCCTCTACTACCCCTAAAACCACTAATATCCCTCTACTACCCCTAAAAACACTAATACCCCTCTACTATCCCCTACAACCACTGATACCCCTCTACTACCCCTAAAACCACTAATACCCTCTACTGCCCCCTAAAACCACTGATACCCCTTTACTACCCCCTACAACCACTGATACCCCACTACCCCTACAACCACGAATACCCCTCTACTACCCCTACAACCACCAATTCCCTCTACTACCACTAATACCCCCTACTACCACTAATACCGCCCTACTACCACTAATACCCCTCTACAACCACTAATACCCCTCTACTACCACTAATAACCCTCTACTACCCCCTACAACCACTCATACCCCTCTACTACCCCCTACAACCACTGATACCCCTCTACTACACCCTACAACCACTAATACCCTCTACTACCCCCTACAACCACTAATTCCCTCTACTACCACTAATACCCCCATACTACCACTAATACCCCCTACTACCACTGATACCCCCATACTACCACTAATACCCCCTACTACCACTAATACCCCTCTACTACCACTAATACCCCCTACTACCACTAATACCCCTACTACCACTAATACCCCCTACTACCACTAATACCCCTCTACTACCACTAATACCCCTACTACCACTAATACCCCCTACTACCACTAATACCCCCTACTACCACTAATACCCCTCTACTACCACTAATACCCCTCTACTGGTCCTGTAGCTCAGTTGGTAGAGCATGGCGCTTGTAACGCCAGGGTAGTGGGTTCGATCCCCGGGACCACCCATACGTAGAATGTATGCACACATGACTGTAAGTCGCTTTGGATAAAAGCGTCTGCTAAATGGCTTTTTTATTTTTTATATATATATATATATATATATATATATATATATATATATATATATATATATATATATATATATATATATATTTTTTTTTTTTTTTTTGATACCCCTCTACTACCCCCTACAACCACTAATACCCTTCTACTATAATACAGGTATAATACATTATGATGTAGGTATAATACAGGTATAATACATTATGATGCAGGTATAATACAGGTATAATACATTATGATGCAGGTATAATACATTATGATGCAGGTATAATACAGGTATAATACAGGTATAATACATTATGATACAGGTATAATACATTATGATACAGGTATAATACAGGTATAATACAGGTATAATACATTATGATACAGGTATAATACATTATGATGCAGGTATACTACATTATGATACAGGTATAATACATTATGATACAGGTATAATACATTATAATGCAGGTATAATACATTATAATACAGGTATAATACATTATGATGCAGGTATAATACATTATGATACAAGTATAATACATTATGATACAGGTATAATACATTATGATACAGGTATAATACATTATGATGCAGGTATAATACAGGTATAATACATTATGATACAGGTATAATACATTATGATGCAGGTATAATACATTATGATGCAGGTATAAAACATTATGATACAGGTATAATACAGGTATAATACATTATGATCCAGGTATGATACATTATGATCCAGGTATAATACATTATGATACAGGTATAATACATTATGATGCAGGTATAATACAGGTATAATACATTATGATACAGATATAATACATTATGATACAGGTATAATACAGGTATAATACATTATGATACAGGTATAATACAGGTATAATACATTATGATACAGGTATAATACATTATGATGCAGGTATCATACAGGTATAATACATTATGATACAGGTATAATACAGGTATAATACAGGTATAATACATTATGATACAGGTATAATACAGGTATAATACAGGTATAATACAGGAATAATACATTATGATGCAGGTATAATACAGGTATAATATATTATGATGCAGGTATAATACATTATAATACAGGTATAATACATTAGGATGCAGGTATAATACATTATGATACAGGTATAATACAGGTATAATACATTATAATGCAGGTATAATACAGGTATAATACAGGTATAATACATTATGATACAGGTATAATACATTATGATACAGGTATAATACATTATGATGCAGGTATAATACATTATGATACAGGTATAATACATTATAATACATTATGATACAGGTATAATACAGGTATAATACATTATAATGCAGGTATAATACAGGTATAATACAGGTATAATACATTATGATACAGGTATAATACATTATGATACAGGTATAATACATTATGATACAGGTATAATACATTATAATGCAGGTATAATACAGGTATAATACAGGTATAATACATTATAATACAGGTATAATACATTATGATCCAGGTATAATACATTATGATGCAGGTATAATACATTATGATGCAGGTATAATACATTATGATACAGGAATAATACAGGTATAATACAGGTATAATACAGGTATAATACATTATCATGCAGGTATAATACATTATGATACAGGAATAATACAGGTATAATACAGGTATAATACAGGTATAATACATTATGATACAGGTATAATACATTATGATACAGGTATAATACATTATGATACAGGTATAATACATTATGATGCAGGTATAATACATTATGATACAGGAATAATACAGGTATAATACAGGTATAATACAGGTATAATACATTATGATACAGGTATAATACATTATGATGCAGGTATAATACATTATGATACAGGTATAATACATTATAATACAGTTATAATACATTATGATACAGGTATAATACATCATGATGCAGGTATAATACATTATAATACAGGTATAATACATTATGATACAGGTATAATACATTATGATGCAGGTATAATACAGGTATAATACATTATGATGCAGGTATAATACAGGTATAATACATTATAATACAGGTATAATACAGGTATAATACATTATGATGCAGGTATAATACATTATGATACAGGTATAATACATTATAATACAGGTATAATACATTATGATACAGGTATAATACAGGTATAATACATTATAATACAGGTATAATACAGGTATAATAAATTATGATACAGGTATAATACAGGTATAATACATTATGATGCAGGTATAATACATTATGATCCAGGTATAATACATTATAATACAGGTATAATACATTATGATACAGGTATAATACAGGTATAATACATTATAATACAGGTATAATACAGGTATAATACATTATGATGCAGGTATAATACAGGTATAATACAGGTATAATACATTATAATACAGGTATAATACATTATGATACAGGTATAATACATTATAATACAGGTATAATACATTATGATACAGGTATAATACAGGTATAATACATTATAATACAGGTATAATACAGGTATAATACATTATGATACAGGTATAATACAGGTATAATACATTATGATGCAGGGATAATACATTATAATACAGGTATAATACATTATGATGCAGGTATAATACATTATGATACAGGTATAATACAGGTATAATACATTATAATGCAGGTATAATACAGGTATAATACAGGTATAATACATTATGATACAGGTATAATACATTATGATACAGGTATAATACATTATGATGCAGGTATAATACATTATGATACAGGTATAATACATTATAATACATTATGATACAGGTATAATACAGGTATAATACATTATAATGCAGGTATAATACAGGTATAATACAGGTATAATACATTATGATACAGGTATAATACATTATGATACAGGTATAATACATTATGATACAGGTATAATACATTATGATACAGGTATAATACATTATAATGCAGGTATAATACAGGTATAATACAGGTATAATACATTATAATACAGGTATAATACATTATGATGCAGGTATAATACATTATGATGCAGGTATAATACATTATAATACAGGTATAATACATTATATTACAGGTATAATACATTATGATGCAGGTATAATGCAGGTATAATACAGGTATAATACATTATGATCCAGGTATAATACAGGTATAATACATTATGATGCAGGTATAATACAGGTATAATACATTATTATGCAGGTATAATACAGGTATAATACAGGTATAATACATTATGATACAGGTATAATACATTATGATGCAGGTATAATACATTATGATACAGGTATAATACATTATAATACATTATGATGCAGGTATAATACATTATGATGCAGGTATAATACATTATAATACATTATGATACAGGTATAATACATTATAATACATTATGATACAGGTATAATACATGTATAATACATTATGATACAGGTATAATACATTATAATACATTATGATACAGGTATAATACATTATGATGCAGGTATAATACATTATAATACATTATGATACAGGTATAATACATTATAATACATTATGATACAGGTATAATACATTATGATGCAGGTATAATACATTATGATGCAGGTATAATACATTATGATACAGGTATAATACAGGTATAATACATTATGATACAGGTATAATACATTATGATCCAGGTATAATACATTATAATACAGGTATAATACATTATAATACGGGTATGATACAGGTATAATACATTATAATACAGGTATAATACATTATGATACAGGTATAATACAGGTATAATACATTATGATACAGGTATAATACATTATGATCCAGATATAATACATTATAATACAGGTATAATACATTATGATACAGGTATAATACAGGTATAATACATTATGATACAGGTATAATACATTATAATACATTATGATGCAGGTATAATACATTATGATACAGGTATAATACATTATAATACATTATAATACAGGTATAATACATTGTGATGCAGGTATAATACATTATAATACATTATAATACAGGTATAATACATTATGATACAGGTATAATACATTATAATACATTATTATACAGGTATAATACATTATAATACATTATGATACAGGTATAATACATTATAATACATTATAATACAGGTATAATACATTATGATGCAGGTATAATACATTATGATGCAGGTATAATACATTATAATACAGGTATAATACATTATAATACATTATAATACATTATAATACAGGTATAATACATTATAATACATTATAATACATTATAATACAGGTATAATACAGGTATAATACAGGTATAATACATTATGATGCAGGTATAATACATTATGATGCAGGTATCATACATTATAATACATTATGATACAGGTATAATGCATTATGATACATTATAATACAGGTATAATACATTATAATACAGGTATAATGCATTATGATGCAGGTATAATACAGGTATAATACATTATGATGCAGGTATAATACAGGTATAATACATTATAATACATTATGATGCATGTATAATACATTATGATGCAGGTATAATACATTATAATACAGGTATAATACATTATAATACATTATGATACAGGTATAATGCATTATGATACATTATAATACAGGTATAATACATTATAATACAGGTATAATACATTATAATACAGGTATAATGCATTATGATGCAGGTATAATGTATTATAATGTATAATCATGATGAGTATGTCTGACCCCAGTATAATGTCTCAAAGGTTCTACACAGTCTAAATAATGTCTTCCATGATTGGAAGTGGGACCTGTAAAATATTATACTGGAACATTTGATGATATTTGGATGAAACCAGATCCCTGTACTATGACCAAACTATGGAAAATGGCTGTTGCTTCTACACTGATACGCCAGGGTAGTGGGTTCGATCCCCGGGACCACCCATACGTAGAATGTATGCACACATGACTGTAAGTCGCTTTGGATAAAAGCGTCTGCTAAATGGCATATATTATTATTATTATTATCATCATTAAGTCACTCGTCCCCAAACACTTGAATTAAGGAGACGCGGATATTTTGTGACATCACAAAATGCCTCTCATTTTAACCCACCAATGGTAAGGTCTTAAACTCCTAATTTGATAACCTAATTTAAAAGGTGCACTATGCAGAAATCACTCTGCCATTTCCTGTTTACTAAAATTCTTATTGTTCGTCTAATTTTAGATTGTTACAAACAAGCAAGTGTAGTGTAGAGAATCATTATACCATCTAAACTGCTGTAAAATATGTTTTCCATGAAGAAAACTATTGTATTTTTCAGCTGTTTGAAGCCAGTGAATAAAACCGAAAGTAAAACACGCAAAAATTAAACTTAATTGCAGATTTCTTGATTTATCTTAGATGAATTTGGACTATTTTGAGGAAGTGTGTACTGGCTTTGTTGTTGCTACGGCGTCTCAAGAGGGACAAAGTGTAATATTTCCTTTTTTCTCATTTTCCCAAGCAAATGGTTTTTTAAGTGGGTATGCGAGGCACAGACATTTGCTCTGCCTGCTAGGAGCAAATCAAACCTAATATGCGTTGCATCTTTAGGGAAAGATTCTCATGGGTTTCCTCTTTCACCTGTGTCTGGGTTTAGCTAGTTACTCGCTAGAAAGATCTTTAGCCAGTATGGAACACACGGAGGGGAAGTGTTGCCCAAAACTCAGACGCAGATGTGATGTCATTACATCAAGAGACATGCCGAACAGAAGATTCATGCAAACTTCTTCTCATGATTGACAGTCACGCTATATGAACAAAAATGGTCTGTTAGTCAGTATATTTAATGTATGAAGTGTACCCAGACTTCTCCCTGTCCATTTATAACTAAACTTGTCCAAGATGAACTAGCTAGCTAGCTTGAAAAAAAAAACGTTGCTTACAATTCACAAATAATTTGTGAAACCATGACAGGATTGGATGTCTCATGTCCAACGTTGTTTGAGTTTCTTTGCGTAACAGCACATTTGTTTGAGACGCAACACTGCCCACTGAGTCCATGTTGCTTGACGTAGGCTTTTCCAAAGAACTGCTAGTCAAGGTGTGTTCTCCGCACCACTCATTGTCTTTTCAGATTTCCTGGTAGTTTGACATGAGAGAAAAAAGAAATTTGCTCAAATTCTGAGCATTTTTCTAGCGGAAACAAAAATATTATGGGTGATGGTTTTGGTAGTCGAAAAGGCTATTTTACATGGGAATCAGAATGACTGTTCAGGACCTCTTAAAGTGCTTGGTGACACAAATGGTGCAGTGTGGTGTTTGTGTCCCCTGCAGGTGATGGAGTTCTACTGCGAGTCGTGTGAGACCGCCATGTGTCTGGAATGTACAAAGGGAGAGCACAGAGAGCATGTGACCGTCCCTCTGAGGGACGTCCTGGAGCAGCACAAAACCCAACTGAAGACACAGCTCGACGCCATACGCAATAGGTACGCTCACTCTAACCCTGACCCTCAACTTGACCCTAACTCTAACTCTAACCCTGACCTTCAACCTGACCCTAACCCTCTTTTATAAGGGAAATCCAGGATTACGACACTTGAGACTTTAAATAAATAAATAAATAATGAGATTGGAGAACACATTGGGAGGGATCTCAGAACATTCCTCCATACAGAATCTTTCCAGATCCTTGATATCATCCAGTCTACGCTCAAAAATCCAGAAAATCACATTGTATGATCTCTGTAATTGCAAACAAAGGTTTCTGTACCAAATATTAAGTTCTGCTTTTCTGATGTATCAAATACTTATGTCATGCAATAAAATGCAAATTAATTACTTAAAAATCATACAATGTGATTTTCTGGATTCTGAGAGATTCCGTCTCTCACAGTTGAAGTGTACCTATGATACAAATTACAGACCTCTACATGCTTTGTAAGTAGGAAAACCTGCAAAATCGGCAGTCTATCAAATACTTGTTCTCCCTACTGTATATACTCAGATATACCTATATACGCAGATATACCTATAAACTATATACTCAGATATACCTATTTACTATATACTCAGATGACCCTATATACTCAGATGACCCTATATACTCAGATGTACCTATATGATCAGACGTACCTATATGATCAGACATACCTATATACTCATATATAGATATATGCTCAGTTGAGGGCTGTGTCTTTACTAGCCATCAAACTCTTGCTTCATCATTTCCTCCATTCCTCACCTCCCTATCAAAGCTGGAGGAGGTCAGAGGAAGGAACATTGGATTCTCTCCAGCAATGCACTGCAATCTCTCTCCTCTCCTCCTATCTTTCCTTCTCTCTCCTCTCCCTCTCTCCTCCACCTCTCTTCTCCTCCTCCTCCTCCTCCTCCTCCTCTCTCCTCCTCCTCCTCCTCCTCCCCCTCTTTTCTCCATTCTCCTCTCCTCCTTCCTATTTCTCCTCCTCCACCCTCCCCCTCATCCCTCCTCCTCCCTCCTCCTCCTCCTCCCTCTACTCCCCCTCCTTTCTATTTTCTCCTCCACCCTCCCACTCCTCCTCCTCCTCCTCCTCCTCCTCCTCCCTCCTCCTCCTCCTCCTCCCCCTCCTCCTCCTCCTCCTCCATTTTCTCCCCACCCTCCCCCTCCCACCTCCCTCCTCTCTTTTCCTCCTCCTCCTCCCTTACTCCCCTCCTTTCTATTTTCTCCTCCACCCTCCCCCTCCTCCCTCCTCTCTCTCTCCTCCTCCTCCTCCCCCTTTGCTCTCCCTCCTTTCTATTTTCTCCTCCCCCTCCTCCCTCCTCTCTCCTCTCTCTCCTCCTCCTCCTCCTCCCTCTGCTCTCCCTCCTTTCTATTTTCTCCTCCACCCTCCCCCTCCTCCCTCCTCTCTCCTCCTCCTCCTCCCTCTGCTCTCCCTCCTTTCTATTTTCTCCTCCATCCTCCCCCTCCTCCCTCTCCCTCCTCCCCCCTCCCTTTAGACTGCCCCAGCTAACAGCAGCTATAGAGCTGGTAGGGGAGATCTCCAAGCAGCTGACAGACAGGAAGAACGAGGCGGTGACAGAGATCAGCAGTACCTTCGAGGAGCTGGAGAGGGCGCTACAGTTCAGGAAGACAGCCCTCATCAATGACCTGGAGAACATATACAGCGCAAAGCAGAAGGTCAGACACACCCCTTAAAGCTAGACACACCCCTTCTAGGCTACGGATACACCCTCTCTGGGCCAGACACACCCCCTGTGGGCTAGACACACCCCTTAAAGCTAGACACACACCTTCTAGGCTACGGACACACCCTCTCTGGGCCAGACACACCCCCTGTGGGCTAGACACACCCCTTAAAGCTAGACACACACCTTCTAGGCTACGGCACACCCTCTCTGGGCCAGACACACCCCCTGTGGGCTAGACACACCCCTTAAAGCTAGACACACACCTTCTAGGCTACGGACACACCCTCTCTGGGCCAGACACACCCACAATGGGTCAGACACACCCCTTAAAGCTAGATACACACCTTCTAGGCTACGGACACACCCTCTCTGGGCCAGACACACCCCCTGTGGGCTAGACACACCCCTTAAAGCTAGACACACACCTTCTAGGCTACGGACACACCCTCTCTGGGCCAGACACACCCACAATGGGTCAGACACACCCCCTTTAGGCTAGACACACACCTTCTAGGCTACGGACACACCCTCTCTGGGCCAGACACACCCACAATGGGTCAGACACACCCCCTTTAGGCTAGACACACACCTTCTAGGCTACGGACACACCCTCTCTGGGCCAGACACACCCACAATGGGTCAGACACACCCCTTTAGGCTAAACACACACCTTCTAGGCTACGGACACACCCTCTCTGGGCCAGACACACCCACAATGGGTCAGACACACCCCTTTAGGCTAGACACACACCTTCTAGGCTACGGACACACCCTCTCTGGGCCAGACACACCCACAATGGGTCAGACACACCCCCTTTAGGCTAGACACACACCCTCTAGGCTACAGACACACCCACAATGGGTCAGACACACCCCCTTTAGGCTAGACACACACCCTCTAGGCTACAGGCACACCCTCTCTGGTCCAGACACACCCAATATGGGTCAGACACCCCCCTTTAGGCTACAGACACACCTTCGCTGGGCCAGACACACCCCCTGTGGGCTAGACACACCCCTTAAAGCTAGACAAAACACCCTCTAAGCTAGAGACACACCCTCTCCGGGTCAGACACACACACTATGGGTCAGACACACCTCCTTTAGGCTAGACATTTCCTTAAAGCTAGACACTCCCCTTAAAGCTAGACACTCCCCTTAAAGCTAGACACTCCCCTTAAAGCTAGACCCCTTCCTTTAGATCGTTTTTTGGGCTTGACTATCTGTGTTTACATGTATGAATCTGTTATTCTTTTTTTTTCTAAATATATATTTTTTTACTCCCTTTTCGTGGTATCCAATTGTTAGTAGTTACTGTCTTGTCTCATCGCTACAACTCCTGTAGGGGCTCGGGAGAGACGAAGGTCGAAAGTCATGCCTTCCTCCGAAACACAACCCAACCAAGCCGCACTGCTTCTTAACACAGCGGGCATCCAACCCGGAAGCCAGCCGCACCAATGTGTCGGAGGAAACACCGTGCACCTGGCGACCTTGGTTAGCATGCACTGCGCCCGGCCCGCCACAGGAGTCGCTGGTCCGCGATGAGACAAGGATATCCCTACCGGCCAAGCCCTCCCTAACCCGGACGACGCTAAGCCAATTGTGCGTCGCCCCACGGACCTCCCGGTCGTGGCCGGCTGCAACAGAACCTGGGCGCGAACCCAGAGTCTCTGGTGCCCTAGACCACTGCGCCACCCGGGAGGCATAAATCTGTTATTCTATGCATTCTATGGGCTGATAGCAGTAAGGCAAACTTCAAACCTCTCCTCCCTGTATCTCTCCACTCTCTCCTCCCTGTCTCTAACCATCTCTCCATCCTCTCCTCCCTATCTCTAACCATCTCTCCATCCTCTCTCCTCCCTGTCTCTAACCATCTCTCCATCCTCTCTCCTCCCTGTCTCTAACCATCTCTCCATCCTCTCCTCCCTGTCTCTAACCATCTCTCCATCCTCTCTCCTCCCTGTCTCTAACCATCTCTCCATCCTCTCTCCTCCCTGTCTCTAACCATTTCTCCATCGTCTCTCCTCCCTGTCTCTAACCATCTCTCCATCCTCTCTCCTCCCTGTCTCTAACCATCTCTCCATCCTCTCTCCTCCCTGTCTCTAACCATCTCTCCATCCTCTCTCCTCCCTGTCTCTAACCATCTCTCCATCGTCTCTCCTCCCTGTCTCTAACCATCTCTCCATCCTCTCTCCTCCCTGTCTCTAACCATCTCTCCATCGTCTCTCCTCCCTGTCTCTAACCATCTCTCCATCCTCTCTCCTCCCTGTCTCTAACCATCTCTCCATCCTCTCTCCTCCCTGTCTCTAACCATCTCTCCATCGTCTCTCCTCCCTGTCTCTAACCATCTCTCCTCCCTGTCTCTAACCATCTCTCCATCGTCTCTCCTCCCTGTCTCTAACCATCTCTCCTCCCTGTCTCTAACCATCTCTCCTCCCTGTCTCCAGGTGCTCCAGGCCCAGCTCTCCTCTCTCCTCCCTGTCTCTAACCATCTCTCCTCCCTGTCTCTAACCATCTCTCCTCCCTGTCTCCAGGTGCTCCAGGCCCAGCTCTCCTCCCTGTCTCTAACCATCTCTCCTCCCTGTCTCCAGGTGCTCCAGGCCCAGCTCTCCTCTCTGCTCCCTGTCTCTAACCATCTCTCCTCCCTGTCTCTAACCATCTCTCCTCCCTGTCTCCAGGTGCTCCAGGCCCAGCTCTCCTCCCTGTCTCTAACCATCTCTCCTCCCGGTCTCCAGGTGCTCCAGGCCCAGCTCTCCTCTCTCCTCCCTGTCTCTAACCATCTCTCCTCCCTGTCTCCAGGTGCTCCAGGCCCAGCTCTCCTCTCTCCTCCCTGTCTCTAACCATCTCTCCTCCCTGTCTCCAGGTGCTCCAGGCCCAGCTCTCCTCTCTCCTCCAGGGGAAGGACCACATCCAGAGCAGTTGTAGTTTTACTGAACAGGCCCTGAGCCGCGGCAGTGCCACAGAGGTTAGTGGACTGGTTAACCATTAACTCCATTACTATGCTCTTACAGGGCAATAACTATCATAATACATTTTATTACAAATGTATTGCTCAAGTAATTATCACTAAGAGAGATGTACACAAACCACGCCCCCTCATGTTCTAATGATCCGCCTCCACTACATTATAATTATCACAAACCACGCCCCCTCATGTTCTAATGATCCGCCTCCACTACATTATAATTATCACAAACCACGCCCCCTCGTGTACTAATGATCCGCCTCGACTACATTATAATTATCACAAACCACGCCCCCTCGTGTTCTAATGATCCGCCTCCACTACATTATAATTATCACTAAGAGAGATGTACACAAACCACGCCCCCTCGTGTTCTAATGATCCGCCTCCACTACATTATAATTATCACAAACCACGCCCCCTCATGTTCTAATGATCCGCCTCCACTACATTATAATTATCACTAAGAGAGATGTACACAAACCACGCCCCCTCGTGTTCTAATGATCCGCCTCCACTACATTTTAATTATCACTAAGAGAGATGTACACAAACCACGCCCCCTCGTGTTCTAATGATCCGCCTCCACTACATTTTAATTATCACTAAGAGAGATGTACACAAACCACGCCCCCCTCGTGTTCTAATGATCCGCCTCCACTACATTATAATTATCACTAAGAGAGATGTACACAAACCACGCCCCCTCGTGTTCTAATGATCCGCCTCCACTACATTTTAATTATCACTAAGAGAGATGTACACAAACCACGCCCCCCTCGTGTTCTAATGATCCGCCTCCACTACATTTTAATTATCACTAAGAGAGATGTACACAAACCACGCCCCCCTCGTGTTCTAATGATCCGCCTCCACTACATTATAATTATCACTAAGAGAGATGTACACAAACCACGCCCCCTCGTGTTCTAATGATCCGCCTCCACTACATTTTAATTATCACTAAGAGAGATGTACACAAACCACGCCCCCCTCGTGTTCTAATGATCTGCCTCCACTACATTATAATTATCACTAAGAGAGATGTACACAAACCACGCCCCCCTCGTGTTCTAATGATCTGCCTCCACTACATTATAATTATCACTAAGAGAGATGTACACAAACCACGCCCCCCTCGTGTTCTAATGATCCGCCTCCACTACATTATAATTATCACTAAGAGAGATGTACACAAACCACGCCCCCTCGTGTTCTAATGATCCGCCTCCACTACATTTTAATTATCACTAAGAGAGATGTACACAAACCACGCCCCCCTCGTGTTCTAATGATCCGCCTCCACTACATTATAATTATCACTAAGAGAGATGTACACAAACCACGCCCCCTCGTGTTCTAATGATCCGCCTCCACTACATTATAATTATCACTAAGAGAGATGTACACAAACCACGCCCCCCTCGTGTTCTAATGATCCGCCTCCACTACATTATAATTATCACTAAGAGAGATGTACACAAACCACGCCCCCTCGTGTTCTAATGATCCGCCTCCACTACATTATAATTATCACTAAGAGAGATGTACACAAACCACGCCCCCTCGTGTTCTAATGATCCGCCTCCACTACATTTTAATTATCACTAAGAGAGATGTACACAAACCACGCCCCCCTCGTGTTCTAATGATCCGCCTCCACTACATTATAATTATCACTAAGAGAGATGTACACAAACCACGCCCCCTCGTGTTCTAATGATCCGCCTCCACTACATTATAATTATCACAAACCACGCCCCCTCGTGTTCTAATGATCCGCCTCCACTACATTATAATTATCACTAAGAGATATTGTTGAGATATTGATATTGTTCCACATTGTTCCCAGCGTCACCCTTCCCAAAGAACCCTTGAGGAACCCTATTTTGCAATTGAGACACGTTCACAACATCGTATAATGTACCAACATACAACTTCGGGGAAAAAAATCCGCTGTAACGCCTCTCCAACTGGTAATTACTTAGCGGTTAAGTCGCCTGTCGTCCCTGAGCTCCGAGTTTTCCCTCTTACACCTCTATGACATCATTTGTCAACAAACAAAAAAATACCGCGAGCACGGCGGCCATCTTCAGCAGTTATTGTTCATGACCGTTCCAAATACTAATCATTGATGCATCTTCTGTTTGATACTGGAACTGTGTACTTTTTATGGGCAAAAAAGAGCAAACCAATCAGAAGCCTCCAATGACCTCCGTGTTGGGTGGTATTTCACCCCTCCCCCTAACATGTGTTTTTTCTCTCCATAAGAACCAGATCAAAACGTGAACGCACCCAACTCACATTTACCACTTCAAAACTGGTAATTCCCTACTTCCCAATATGGTTATGAATGCAGCATTATTTTCCTGTTGTTGTGTTGTTAGGTCCTGATGGTGCAAAAACAGATGAGTGAGCGGGTTTCTGCCATGGCCCGTCATGACTTCCCTGAATGGCCTCACCAGAACGCACATCTGGACTGTCAGGTAGTACAGACAGGATACACACCTGGACCGACAGGAAGTACAGACAGGATACACACCTGGACCGACAGGTAGTACAGACAGGATTACACACCTGGACCGACAGGTAGTACAGACAGGATACACACCTGGACCGACAGGTAGTACAGACAGGATACACACCTGGACCGACAGGTAGTACAGACAGGGTACACACCTGGACCGACAGGTAGTACAGACTGGATACACACCTGGACCGACAGGTAGTACAGACAGGATACACACCTGGACCGACAGGTAGTACAGACAGGATACACACCTGGACCGACAGGTAGTACAGACAGGATACACACCTGGACCGACAGGTAGTACAGACAGGATACACACCTGGACCGACAGGTAGACAGGATACAGACCGAGGTAGTACAGACAGGATACACACCTGGACCGACAGGTAGTACAGACAGGATACACACCTGGACCGACAGGTAGTACAGACAGGATACACACCTGGACCGACAGGACCAGACAGGATACACACCTGGACCGACAGGAAGTACAGACAGGATACACACCTGGACCGACAGGTAGTACAGACAGGATACACACCTGGACCGACAGGTAGTACAGACAGGATACACACCTGGACCGACAGGTAGTACAGACAGGATACACACCTGGACCGACAGGTAGTACAGACAGGATACACACCTGGACCGACAGGTAGTACAGACAGGATACACACCTGGACCGACAGGTAGTACAGACAGGATACACACCTGGACCGACAGGTAGTACAGACAGGATACACACCTGGACCGACAGGTAGTACAGACAGGGTACACACCTGGACCGACAGGTAGTACAGACAGGGTACACACCTGGACCGACAGGTAGTACAGACAGGATACACACCTGGACCGACAGGTAGTACAGACAGGATACACACCTGGACCGACAGGTAGTACAGACAGGATACACACCTGGACCGACAGGTAGTACAGACAGGGTACACACCTGGACCGACAGGTAGTACAGACAGGATACACACCTGGACCGACAGGTAGTACAGACAGGGTACACACCTGGACCGACAGGTAGTACAGACAGGATACACACCTGGACCGACAGGTAGTACAGACAGGGTACACACCTGGACCGACAGGTAGTACCGACAGGAGTCTGGTATATTCGTCTTATTTCTGTCTTGAGCCGTGTTTTATAAGATCCTCCAACCAGGATGTTACTAAAACATTTTGTTAAACTAAAATGTGTTTGGTTAAGGCCAGGTACAGTTCAGGGTTCATGGAATAAATTACACAGTCCACAAACCAGCTTTGGCAGCCAGGGACAGGAAATGAAGTCAGCATAAATAGGGAGTGTGTGGTTAATTAACCTACCCCCCCAGGTGGAGACAGAGGGCCTGCGTCGCTCCCTCCAGAACCTGGGCGTTCTCATTACTACGGCAGCTGTAGGCCACACCTCCGTCGCCACGGGAGAAGGACTACGCCACGCAGCAACCGGACAACATGTCAGCGTCACCGTGACGACCAAAGACAAGGACGGCGAGCTGGTGCGGACAGGGAACGCAGCGCTGAGGGCCACTGTCACGCCGGTTGCCGACGGAAGCCGCGTGGTCACGGAACCGGAGGTGACAGACAACAAAAACGGGACCTACGAGGTGGGATACACGCTACGGTCCGAGGGGGAGTTCTCCTTCGCTCTGTCCCTCTACGGCCAGCCGCTACGGGGCAGTCCCTTCCGGCTGCAGGCGGTCAAGCCCTCGGATGCGTTGCCGTCTCCGGATGACGTGAAGAGGAGGCTGAAGAGTCCTGGCGGGTCAGCGGGTCATGTCAGACAGAAGGCTGTGAGGAGACCCTCCAGCATGTTCAGCATCAAAAAGAAGGAGAACCCCATGGAGGATGAACTCATCCACAGAGTCGGTAAGAGAACCACATCCTAACACTACCACAACCAACACCTGGTCATCCCATTGTTGCTTCCTGCGTTTCATTGATGAGGTTGTTGTTGTTGTGTAACTTGAGAGCCATCTGTGAGAGACAGAAACACAGCCCAGAAAGAAGGAGGAGGTCTTGTTTCACACGTGTGTGTGTGTGTGTGTGTGTGTGTGTGTGTGTGTGTGTGTGTGTGTGTGTGTGTGTGTGTGTGTGTGTGTGTGTGTGTGTGTGTGTGTGTGTGTGTGTGTGTGTGTGTGTGTGTGTGTGTGTGTGTGTGTGTGTGTGTTTACCTGTGGTCTAGGTACTCGAGGGAGAGAGAAGGGCGAGTTCACCAACCTGCAGGGGATCTCAGCCTCCAGCAACGGCAGAGTGGTGGTAGCAGACAGTAACAACCAGTGTATACAGGTAGGAGACCAGATAGTATTAACCAGTGTAAACAGGTAGGAGACCAGATAGTATTAACCAGTGTAAACAGGCAGGAGACCAGATAGTATTAACCAGTGTAAACAGGTAGGAGACCAGATAGTATTAACCAGTGTAAACAGGTAGGAGATCAGATAGTATTAACCAGTGTATACAGGTAGGAGACCAGAGAGTATTAACCAGTGTAAACAGGTAGGAGACCAGATAGTATTAACCAGTGTAAACAGGTAGGAGACCAGATAGTATTAACCAGTGTAAACAGGTAGGAGACCAGATAGTATTAACCAGTGTAAACAGGTAGGAGACCAGATAGTATTAACCAGTGTATACAGGTAGGAGACCAGATAGTATTAACCAGTGTAAACAGGTAGGAGACCAGATAGTATTAACCAGTGTAAACAGGTAGGAGACCAGATAGTATTAACCAGTGTAAACAGGTAGGAGACTAGATAGTATTAACCAGTGTAAACAGGTAGGAGACTAGATGGTATCAACCAGTGTAAACAGGTAGGAGACTAGATAGTATTAACCAGTGTAAACAGGTAGGAGACCAGATTGTATTAACCAGTGTAAACAGGTAGGAGACCAGATAGTATCAACCAGTGTAAACAGGTAGGAGACCATCCATTGAACACAGGAGAGGGAAAAGTAATGTGGTATGAGACGACTTCTTCTAGGAGGTAGATCAGCTAGACCTATAACGAAACTTTACTCTAAAACACTCGTTTTGATATTTACGTCTCACTTCTGTGTCTGTCGCCCCACCCTGTCGTCAGGTGTTCTCCAATGACGGGCAATTCAAAATGAGGTTTGGGGTCAGAGGTCGATCGCCGGGGCAACTGCAGAGACCCACTGGCGTTACCGTGGATATGAACGGTGACATCATCGTGGCCGACTACGACAACCGATGGGTCAGCATCTTCTCCTCCGATGGGAAGTTCAAGGTCAGAGGTCACGAAGTCATCAGAGGTCATGAGATTCCCGCTCTAATTTTAAAGCTAGAATTCTTAGTTGTTACATGCATTTTTTTTTGTACATATAAATTATTGATATATAGCCATTGATTCTAGAAGTATATAATGTAGAAATGCCTTAGGAGTTTAGTTCAACTGTCATTTCCCATCAGAACCCCAAAATAAAAGCTTGTTTTACTCCATTGTTTGCAAACAAAGGACATGTAAACAAACAAGAAATAGCCTCTAAGGATTGGTTAAAACTATCATGTTGATGTCATGGATGATCAGTCCTTGCATCCATAGCTCCGTCTATGAATTTTGACAGTGGTCACATTATTCCAGGCCCGCCCCTCAGCTACGTACCAAAACAGAGGCTTGGTGGCCGCTTTGTTATTTCACTAAGGATTCTGGGTAAGACCTTTAAAATGAATGACAGCCGTTCTATTGACTCAAACCACAAAAAAACATTGGCTGTAATTGGCTGTTACTTTCCTGACAATTCGACATGTTGAATCAGCTCCTCCTTCTCCCACTCAGAATAAGATCGGGGCGGGGCGTCTGTTGGGCCCTAAGGGCGTGGCAGTGGACAGGAACGGACACATCATCGCCGTGGACAACAAGGCGTGCTGCGTCTTCATCTTCCAGTCTAACGGGAAGCTGGTCACCAAGTTCGGCGCCAGGGGGACGTCCGAGAGACAGTTTGCAGGTAAAGGGGGTGGAGCCTAGAATGTTCAGCGATGTGAAACGTTCCGATAGCAACGCGACACTATTTCCTATTCTTGCTGATCTAGGATCAGTGTTGCCTTTTATATCATAATGAATAAGACAGACAGATTGGGACCTGATCCTAGATCAACACTCCTACATTGAGATGCTTTGTGGATATGGGCCCAGGTCCTCCCTGTCCATGAAATCTCATTGATCTGGACGTAAAAAGGCTAAACTGATCCTAGATCAGCATTCCTACTTTTGAGACGCTTGGTGCATACATACTGTTCTACACAACCCGTTAGTATCTGATCGTTGTGAAATGTTCTTCACGAACACGACCCATGTTCAGATTGACCTGATCGGACACACCTGCAGGAGCCAAGATGGCCGCCAGGACCCTGGTTGCCATTGGAAACCATTTCTTCCTGCAGATCCTCTCTGGTCTTCAACTTGTTTCGTCTTTCATCTCTGACTCCACCTTTTCCTTTGTTTCTTGTTCTTTTTTTTCTCCCTTTGTTTCTGTTTTAGAAAAAAGTGGTGCCCATTTAAATAGATCTGGCCCGGTGTTCAGTAAGTATCGAGTGTTGCCCCGCCCCTTACCCAGAGTGCACCATTCTGTCTAACCTGCATCTCCTGCCCTGATGTTGAGTGCCCTGGAAATGGTATCTTGAAATCTTCCCAGATCATTCTGTGCCTGATATATGTAAAACATAACAAAAGATTGAAACATATGTCATGGTAATATCATGATAATTACAATCATTGTTGTTGGAACTGAGTTGAATGTATTGCTCTGTAATGTAGAGTATACATAAGATGCATGAGCTGGAATTTAATGACATTTGATGTGATACTAACCCATTTTTGAATTGTCTGCTCTTAAATATTACATCCCTAGACATTTCCAAACACCTGAATAATGAATTAAATTCAAATCGGTAGCAATGAAAATGAGTGATTAAACCATAGAGATAGATAGAGATCTCGTCTTTGTATCTGTGCCATTATGGCATCTCCATTTTAAAGTAGTCAATTGTCTTCTTCTTTTGTGTCTGGGAAAAAAAAGTGTAAAGCTAATATTGGTGATTTTACCACCACCTGTAGTGTTAGAGTCCTGAACCAACTCCTGTGTCATTCATCTATTGTGGCCTCTACAATGGCAGTAGTATAGCTTTTAGCCATTTACAAACCATAGGAAACCCAAGCCCTTTACCAACCATAGGAAACCCAAGCCCTTTACCAACCATAGGAAACCCAAGCCCTTTACCAACCATAGGAAACCCAAGCCCTTTACCAACCATAGGAAACCCAAGCCCTTTACCAACCATAGGAAACCCAAGCCCTTTACCAACCATAGGCAACCCAATTTAAAGAATACAATGCTTTCTGATAATTGGCTGATTGCTAGCAACCCATAGGACTCCCCACCCAGTTGATTACTTTAAAATGGTGGAAGCCCTCAAATGGCAAACTCCATGCTAAGTTATAACCATCTAGAGATCTCTGGATCAAATTTATGTAATCACTCTGATCGGTTCATTGGTACATTTATAATTAGTAGGTTTGGTTATCCGTTTTAGCAAACCTTTATGTGTGTCATTTTCTTGTGGGTGTGGCTTATATAAAAGCTTCACCTTCACACTGTTTTTGTTTTTGTTTTTGTTTTTGTTTCTGTTTTGTATTTTTGTATGTTTTTATTTTATTTCCCGATTGTTTGTTTATCACTTATCTTCTTTGGTGCAAATAAATTAAACCTCAAAAAAATAAAATCTAACCAGTATTTTAGAGGACATTAGTCATGCTAACTTGAATCACGTTCTCTCTCTCTCTCTCTCTCTCTCTCTCTCTCTCTCTCTCTCTCTCTCTCTCTCTCTCTCACTCTCTCTCTTCTCTTCTCTCTCTCTCTCTCTCTCTCTCTCTCTCTCTCTCTCTCTCTCTCTCTCTCTCTCTCTCTCTCTCTCTCTCTCTCTCTCTCTCTCTCTCTCTCTCTCTCTCTCTCTCTCTCTCTCTCTCTCTCTCTCTCTCTCACTCTCTCTCTTCTCTTCTCTCTCTCTCTCCCCCAGGTCCACACTTTGTTGCGGTGAACAACAAGAATGAAATAATTGTCACAGATTTCCACAATCATTCTGTGAAGGTAAGTCAAGCCTTTATGCTGTGATCAAGGAAAGAGGGGAAAAAATAAATGCTTTATTCATTTGAAAATATATAGTTGTGTGACAAAGTGGATCTATGCCCACTCCAACGCGTACACAGTCTAATCTGTCATTATATTAAAAGAGTGTTCTGTTTGACATTTATTTCTAAAAGCATTACATTGTCCATGACTATACTTTCCTTTAGCTCCTTTGTTAGCAATTAGCTACTGGTTCATAGTTATTTGTTAGCAGTAAACTACCGTTTATAGTTATTTGTTAGAAGTAAACTACAGTTTATAGTTATTTGTTAGGGACTGACCATCATTTATAATGAGGGAAACCTGGAGAAAATCAGGCCTTTCTGAAATGAAATATAACGGGGATAGTAGAGAACATGCTTATGACTTACCCTCACTCCTAGACCAGAGCCTTAAATCACTGACCCTCACTCCTAGACCAGAGCCTTAAATCACTGACCCTCACTCCTAGACCAGAGCCTTAAATCACTGACCCTCACTCCTAGACCAGAGCTTTAAATACTTACCCTCACTCCTAGACCAGAGCCTTAAATACATACCCTCACTCCTAGACCAGAGCTTTAAATACTGACCCTCACTCCTAGATCAGAGCCTTAAATACTGACCCTCACTCCTAGACCAGAGTCTTAAATACTTACACTCACTCCTAGACCAGAGCATTAAATACTGACCCTTACTCCTAGACCAGAGCCTTAAATACTTACCCTCACTCCTAGACCAGAGCCTTAAATGGAACAAACTCCCTCACGACGCCAGGACAGCGGAGTCAATCACCACCTTCCGGAGACACCTGAAACCCCACCTCTTTAAGGAATACCTAGGATAGGATAAAGTAATCCTTCTCACCCCCCCCCCCCCTTAAAAGATTTAGTTGCACTATTGTAAAGTGGCTGTTCCACTGGATGTCATAAGGTGAATGCACCAATTTGTAAGTCGCTCTGGATAAGAGCGTCTGCTAAATGACTTAAATGTAATGTAAATGTTAAATACTGACCCTCACTCCTAGACCAGAGCCTTAAATACGTACCCTCACTACCAGAGCCTTAAATACTTACCCTCACTCCTTGACCAGAGCCTTAAATACTTACCCTCACTACCAGAGCCTTAAATACTTACCCTCACTCCTTGACCAGAGCCTTAAATACTTACCCTCACTCCTAGACCAGAGCCTTAAATACTTACCCTCACTCCTTGACCAGAGCCTTAAATACTTACCCTCACTCCTTGACCAGAGCCTTAAATACGTACCCTCACTCCTAGACCAGAGCCTTAAATACTTACCCTCACTCCTTGACCAGAGCCTTAAATACTTACCCTCACTCCTTGACCAGAGCCTTAAATACGTACCCTCACTCCTAGACCAGAGCCTTAAATACTTACCCTCACTCCTAGACCAGAGCCTTAAATACGTACCCTCACTCCTAGACCAGAGCCTTAAATACTTACCCTCACTCCTTGACCAGAGCCTTAAATACGTACCCTCACTCCTAGACCAGAGCCTTAAATACTTACCCTCACTACCAGAGCCTTAAATACTTACCCTCACTCCTTGACCAGAGCCTTAAATACTTACCCTCACTCCTAGACCAGAGCCTTAAATACTTACCCTCACTCCTAGACCAGAGCCTTAAATACTGACCCTCACTCCTAGACCAGAGCCTTAAATACTTACCCTCACTACCAGAGCCTTAAATACTTACCCTCACTCCTTGACCAGAGCCTTAAATACTTACCCTCACTCCTAGACCAGAGCCTTAAATATGCAGAACTTGTTCTTTGTTTTGTCAGCATTACATGACAAAGTAGCCGGAAGGTTGTGGATATGCAGACTACTCTGGACATGGGTAGGGGTAGTAGCCAGAAGGTTGTGGATATTCAGACTACTCTGGACATGGGTAGGGGTAGTAGCCAGAAGGTTGTGGATATGCAGACTACTCTGGACATGGGTAGGGGTAGTAGCCAGAAGGTTGTGGATATGCAGACTACTCTGGACATGGGTAGGGGTAGTAGCCAGAAGATTGTGGATATGCAGACTACTCTGGACATGGGTAGGGGTAGTAGCCAGAAGGTTGTGGATATGCAGACTACTCTGGACATGGGTAGGGGAAAACATATCTCCTTTATAATAAAAGCACTGCATGAATCTACCATCTTATTTGCGGTCTGAGAAAAAGAAAAAAAAAGAGTCTTTCAAAAACGCATCTCATGTAATTCTACGTCATTTTACATGACTGGAGACAAGTAGAATCTTTTTTTTTAAATCCACAAACAGAGCATGACGACCAATGAGCGCATGCTGGAGCAACGGAGACGTTTTGATTTCTATACAGGCTATAAACAGAGAACAGTCTAAGCATAGAACAGTTGTAGAGTTGTCTTAACTGTAGAAATTGAGTTCCACAGAACGAGTTACCACTGAAGGAAAGACATATGTTTTACCACAGCAGAGGCATGTCATCAGGTAGGTCTATATGTTTTACCACAGCAGAGGCATGTCATCAGGTAGGTCTATATGTTTTACCACAGCAGGAGCATGTCATCAGGTAGGTCTATATGTTTTACCACAGCAGAGGCATGTCATCAGGTAGGTCTATATGTTTTACCACAGCAGAGGCATGTCATCAGGTAGGTCTATATGTTTTACCACAGCAGAGGCATGTCATCAGGTAGGTCTATATGTTTTACCACAGCAGAGGCATGTCATCAGGTAGGTCTATATGTTTTACCACAGCAGAGGCATGTCATCAGGTAGGTCTATATGTTTTACCACAGCAGGAGCATGTCATCAGGTAGGTCTATATGTTTTACCACAGCAGGAGCATGTCATCAGGTAGGTCTATATGTTTTACCACAGCAGGAGCATGTCATCAGGTAGGTCTATATGTTTTACCACAGCAGAGGCATGTCATCGGGTAGGTCTATATGTTTTACCACCTCTACACTCTAACCACTAGGCTACCTGCCTCCTCTACACTCTAACCACTAGGCTACCTGCCACCTCTACGCTCTAACCGCTAGGCTACCTTCCGCCTCTACACTCTAACCGCTAGGCTACCTGCCGCCTCTACACTCTAACCGCTAGGCTACCTTCCGCCTCTACACTCTAACCACTAGGCTACCTGCCACCCCTCCACTCTAACCACTAGGCTACCTTCCGCCTCTACACTCTAACCACTAGGCTACCTGCCACCCCTCCACTCTAACCACTAGGCTACCTGCCGCCTCTACACTCTAACCACTAGGCTACCTGCCACCTCTACGCTCTAACCACTAGGCTACCTGCCACCCCTCCACTCTAACCACTAGGCTACCTTCCGCCTCTACACTCTAACCACTAGGCTACCTGCCACCCCTCCACTCTAACCACTAGGCTACCTGCCGCCTCTACACTCTAACCACTAGGCTACCTTCCACCTCTACGCTCTAACCACTAGGCTAACTGCCGCCTCTACACTCTAACCACTAGGCTACCTGCCACCTCTACACTCTAACCACTAGGCTACCTGCCACCTCTACACTCTAACCACTAGGCTACCTGCCACCTCTACACTCTAACCACTAGGCTACCTGCCACCTCTATACTCTAACCACTAGGCTACCTGCCACCTCTACGCTCTAACCACTAGGCTACCTGCCGCCTCTACACTCTAACCACTAGGCTACCTGCCACCTCTACGCTCTAACCACTAGGCTACCTGCCACCTCTACACTCTAACCACTAGGCTACCTGCCACCTCTACGCTCTAACCACTAGGCTACCTGCCCCCTCTACGCTCTAATCACTAGGCTACCTGCCACCTCTACACTCTAACCACTAGGCTACCTGCCACCTCTACGCTCTAACCACTAGGCTACCTGCCAACTCTACACTCTAACCACTAGGCTACCTGCCACCTCTACGCTCTAACCACTAGGCTACCTGCCACCTCTACACTCTAACCACTAGGCTACCTGCCACCTCTACACTCTAACCACTAGGCTACCTGCCGCCCCTCCACTCTAACCACTAGGCTACCTGCCACCTCTACACTCTAACCACTAGGCTACCTGCCGCCTCTACGCTCTAACCACTAGGCTACCTGCCGCCCCTCCGCTCTAACCACTAGGCTACCTGCCACCTCTACGCTCTAACCACTAGGCTACCTGCCGCCTCTACGCTCTAACCACTAGGCTACCTGCCACCTCTACGCTCTAACCACTAGGCTACCTGCCGCCTCTACGCTCTAACCACTAGGCTACCTGCCGCCTCTACGCTCTAACCACTAGGCTACCTGCTGCCTCTACACTCTAACCACTAGGCTACCTGCCGCCTCTACGCTCTAACCACTAGGCTACCTGCCGCCTCTACGCTCTAACCACTAGACTACCTGCTGCCTCTACGCTCTAACCACTAGGCTACCTGCCGCCTCTACGCTCTAACCACTAGACTACCTGCTGCCTCTACACTCTAACCACTAGGCTACCTGCCGCCTCTACACTCTAACCACTAGGCTACCTTCCACCTCTACGCTCTAACCACTAGGCTACCTGCTGCCTCTACACTCTAACCACTAGGCTACCTGCCGCCTCTATGCTCTAACCACTAGGCTACCTGCCGCCTCTACGCTCTAACCACTAGACTACCTGCTGCCTCTATGCTCTAACCACTAGGCTACCTGCCGCCTCTACGCTCTAACCACTAGACTAACTGCCGCCTCTACGCTCTAACCACTAGGCTACCTGCCGCCTCTACGCTCTAACCACTAGGCTACCTGCCGCCTCCACGCTCTAACCACTAGGCTACCTGCCGCCTCTACACTCTAACCACTAGGCTACCTGCCACCTCTACGCTCTAACCACTAGACTACCTGCTGCCTCTACACTCTAACCACTAGGCTACCTGCCACCTCTACGCTCTAACCACTAGGCTACCTGCCGCCTCTACACTCTAACCACTAGGCTACCTTCCACCTCTACGCTCTAACCACTAGGCTACCTGCTGCCTCTACGCTCTAACCACTAGGCTACCTGCCGCCTCTACGCTCTAACCACTAGGCTACCTGCCACCTCTCCACTCTAACCACTAGAGTACCTGCCACCTCTACGCTCTAACCACTAGGCTACCTGCCGCCCCTCCACTCTAACCACTAGGCTACCTGCCGCCTCTACACTCTAACCACTAGGCTACCTTCCACCTCTACGCTCTAACCACTAGGCTACCTGCTGCCTCTACACTCTAACCACTAGGCTACCTGCCGTCTCTATGCTCTAACCACTAGGCTACCTGCCGCCTCTACGCTCTAACGACTAGGGTACCTGCCACCTCTACGCTCTAACCACTAGGCTACCTGCCTCCTCTACGCTCTAACCACTAGGCTACCTGCCACCTCTACGCTCTAACCACTAGGCTACCTGCCACCTCTACGCTCTAACCACTAGGCTACCTGCCACCTCTACGCTCTAACCACTAGGCTACCTGCCTCCTCTACGCTCTAACCACTAGGCTACCTGCCACCTCTACACTCTAACCACTAGGCTACTCTGCCACCTCTACACTCTAACCACTAGGCTACCTGCCACCTCTACGCTCTAACCACTAGGCTACCTGCCGCCTCTACGCTCTAACCACTAGGCTACCTGCCGCCTCTACGCTCTAACCACTAGGCTACCTGCCACCTCTACGCTCTAACCACTAGGCTACCTGCCACCTCTACGCTCTAACCACTAGGCTACCTGCCTCCTCTACGCTCTAACCACTAGGCTACCTGCCGTCTCTATGCTCTAACCACTAGGCTACCTGCCGCCTCTACGCTCTAACCACTAGACTACCTGCCGCCTCTACGCTCTAACCACTAGGCTACCTGCCACCCCTCCACTCTAACCACTAGGCTACCTGCCGCCTTCCACGCTCTAACCACTAGGCTACCTGCCGCCTCTACGCTCTAACCACTAGGCTACCTGCCGCCTCTACGCTCTAACGACTAGGGTACCTGCCACCTCTACGCTCTAACCACTAGGCTACCTGCCTCCTCTACGCTCTAACCACTAGGCTACCTGCCACCTCTACGCTCTAACCACTAGGCTACCTGCCACCTCTACGCTCTAACCACTAGGCTACCTGCCACCTCTACGCTCTAACCACTAGGCTACCTGCCTCCTCTACGCTCTAACCACTAGGCTACCTGCCACCTCTACACTCTAACCACTAGGCTACTCTGCCACCTCTACACTCTAACCACTAGGCTACCTGCCACCTCTACGCTCTAACCACTAGGCTACCTGCCGCCTCTACGCTCTAACCACTAGGCTACCTGCCGCCTCTACGCTCTAACCACTAGGCTACCTGCCGCCTCTACGCTCTAACCACTAGGCTACCTGCCTCCTCTACGCTCTAACCACTAGGCTACCTGCCACCTCTACGCTCTAACCACTAGGCTACCTGCCACCTCTACCCTCTAACCACTAGGCTACCTGCCACCTCTACGCTCTAACCACTAGGCTACCTGCCTCCTCTACGCTCTAACCACTAGGCTACCTGCCACCTCTACACTCTAACCACTAGGCTACTCTGCCACCTCTACACTCTAACCACTAGGCTACCTGCCACCTCTACGCTCTAACCACTAGACTACCTGCTGCCTCTACACTCTAACCACTAGGCTACCTGCCACCTCTACGCTCTAACCACTAGGCTACCTGCCGCCTCTACACTCTAACCACTAGGCTACCTGCCACCTCTACGCTCTAACCACTAGACTACCTGCTGCCTCTACACTCTAACCACTAGGCTACCTGCCACCTCTACGCTCTAACCACTAGGCTACCTGCCGCCTCTACACTCTAACCACTAGGCTACCTTCCACCTCTACGCTCTAACCACTAGGCTACCTGCTGCCTCTACGCTCTAACCACTAGGCTACCTGCCGCCTCTACGCTCTAACCACTAGGCTACCTGCCACCTCTCCACTCTAACCACTAGAGTACCTGCCACCTCTACGCTCTAACCACTAGGCTACCTGCCGCCCCTCCACTCTAACCACTAGGCTACCTGCCGCCCCTCCACTCTAACCACTAGGCTACCTGCCGCCCCTCCACTCTAACCACTAGGCTACCTGCCACCCCTCCACTCTAACCACTAGGCTACCTGCCGCCTCTACACTCTAACCACTAGGCTACCTTCCACCTCTACGCTCTAACCACTAGGCTACCTGCTGCCCACTAGGCTACCTACCGCCTCTACTCTAACCACTAGGCTACCTGCCACCTCTCCACTCTAACCACTAGGCTACCTGCCACCCCTCCACTCTAACCACTAGGCTACCTGCCGCCTCAACACTCTAACCACTAGGCTACCTGCCGCCCCTCCACTCTAACCACTAGGCTACCTGCCGCCTCAACACTCTAACCACTAGGCTACCTGCCGCCCCTCCACTCTAACCACTAGGCTACCTGCTGCCTCTATGCTCTAACCACTAGGCTACCTACCACCTCTACACTCTAACCACTAGGCTACCTGCTGCCTCTATGCTCTAACCACTAGGCTACCTGCCGCCCCTCCACTCTAACCACTAGGCTACCTTCCGCCTCTACACTCTAACCACTAGGCTACCTGCCTCCTCTACGCTCTAACCACTAGGCTACCTGCCGCCTCTACACTCTAACTCTAGGCTACCTGCCGCCCCTCCACTCTAACCACTAGGCTACCTACCTCCTCTACACTCTAACCACTAGGCTACCTACCTCCTCTACACTCTAACCACTAGGCTACCTGCCGCCCCTCCACTCTAACCACTAGGCTACCTTCCGCCTCTACACTCTAACCACTAGGCTACCTGCCTCCTCTACGCTCTAACCACTAGGCTACCTTCCGCCCCTCCACTCTAACCACTAGGCTACCTTCCGCCTCTACACTCTAACCACTAGGCTACCTGCCTCCTCTACGCTCTAACCACTAGGCTACCTACCGCCTCTCCACTCTAACCACTAGGCTACCTACCGCCTCTCCACTCTAACCACTAGGCTACCTGCCGCCTCTACACTCTAACCTCTAGGCTACCTGCCGCCCCTCCACTCTAACCACTAGAGTACCTGCCGACCCTCCACTCTAACCACTAGGCTACCTGCCGACCCAAAATAATAATATAGTCTAAATAATTCATTTTTGTTCCTTCTTAGGCTACCTGGCTTTCTCCTGACTGATTTAGAGTTAGTATGTTGTTTAATAGCCTGTTGACATGTTGAAGGTCAATTGATAGTGACAGAATCACACATTACTTACCAAAGTCAAATTTTTTGGTCTCCTCGGCTACATAAGTTTTTAGTACAGCCTCCGAATGTCATGGAGATAAACCATATGTGTCGCAGTCACGTCTTTCCCCGGCATTGTACAGCTTGTTTCTAGCATAAAGTATTGCGGACCAAAGCGTCATTATAGATCACTTTATATAATCAGGTCCATACATTTTGTTTTCTAAATCTTAAGCTAACAAAGGCTTATTCTTTTAGACATTATATTTAGCAAATGCCACAATACCCCCACATACCCCCTCAATATACTCTCAATATACCTTCACGTACCCCCTCAATATACTCTCAATATACCTTCACGTACCCCCTCAATATACTCTCAATATACCCCCACATACCCCCTTAATATACTCTCAATATACCTTCACATACCCCCTCAATATACCCTCAATATACCTTCACATACCCCCTCAATATACTCTCAATATACCTTCACGTACCCCTCAATATACCCCCACATACCCCCTCAATATACTCTCAATATACCTTCACGTACCCCCTCAATATACCCCCACATACCCCCTCAATATACTCTCAATATACCTTCACGTACCCCCTCCATATACCCCCACATACCCCCTCAATATACTCTCAATATACCTTCACATACCCCCTCAATATACCCTCAATATACCCCCTCAATATACTCTCAATATACCTTCACATACCCCCTCAATATACCCTCAATATACCCCCACATACCCCCTCAATATACTCTCAATATACCTTCACGTACCCCCTCAATATACTCTCAATATACCCCCACATACCCCCTCAATATACTCTCAATATACCTTCACGTACCCCTCAATATACCCCCACATACCCCCTCAATATACTCTCAATATACCTTCACGTACCCCTCAATATACCCCCACATACCCCCTCAATATACTCTAAATATACCTTCACGTACCCCCTCAATATACCCCCACATACCCCATCAATATACTCTCAATATACCTTCACGTACCCCCTCAATATACCCCCACATACCCCCTCAATATACTCTCAATATACCTTCACGTACCCCCTCATTTTACCCCCACATACCCCCTCAATATACTCTCAATATACCTTCACGTACCCCCTCAATATACCCCCACATACCCCCTCAATATACTCTCAATATACCTTCACGTACCCCCTCAATATACCCCAACATACCCCCTCAATACACCCCTACAAATGTACTTTTAACAAGGCAAACATGATAATTGAAATGCATTCCAGGTGACTATCTCATGAAGCTGGTTGAGAGAATGCCAAGAGTGTGCAAAGCTGTCATCAAGGCAAATGGTGGCTACTACGAAAAATCAAAAAATATATTTGTTTAACACTTTTTTGGTTACTACATGATTCCATATGTGTTATTTCATAGTTTTGATGTCTTCACTATTATTATACAATGTAGAAAATAGTACAAATAAAGAAAAACCCTTGAATGAGTAGGTGTGTCCAAACCTTTGACTGGTACTGTATGTTTTCAAAATATGAAGAATACAGGCACCAAAAGTACATTAGGCTACTCTTGTTCCATGCCCATATGGGTAGTGTGCGTCACGGCTGGATAGGCTGAGTTTCTTCTGTCGAAAGCCACGCCATAACCATTACCGTTAAAACCAACTTTTGGTTGGTCTTAAATATCCCTATCAGCGCTGCCTAAAATGACCACTTTGTGTCATGTTTTTAAGGACACACCTCAAATATTTCCACCACTAAAATATTTGAGCGCAAGCGAGCGGATATAAGAAATGGAAAATTAACAATCGTTGCGCAACAGTTTGAAAATAGCAGACCGCTGGCTTTAATGAACAGGTCGAAATTGCCAACAAAAGTGTATATGACCGCCGAAAATCGAGCGCTAGCGTCAATCAGCATCATTTTTCTCATTTTGTCTGTCATAGTTGAAGTGTACCTATGATGAAAATTACAGGCCTCTCTCATCTTTTTAAGTGGGAGAACCTGCACAATTGGTGGCTGACTAAATACTTTTTTTGCCCCACTGTAGAAGAGTAGGGAGGTAGGCAGCAAATAGGCCATAGAGGTGAAATAATTACAATTTAGCATTAAAACTGGAGTGATAGATGTGCAGATGATGATGTGCAAGTAGAGATACTGGGGTGCAAAAGAGCAAGAGGGTAAGTAACAATATGGGGATGAGGTAGTTGGGTGGGCTACTTACAGATTGGGAGTGTAAAGTAGGAGTTGGCTTTGGGGATGACTAGTGAAATAAACCTGCTGGAGCGCATGCTACGGGTGGGTGTTGCTAAGGTGACCAGTGAGCTGAGATAAGGCAGGGCTTTACATAGCAAAGACTTATAGATGACCTGGAGCCAGTGGGTTTGGCGACGGATATGTAGCGAGGGCCAGTCGACATACAAGGTCGCAGTGGTGGGTAGTATATTGGGCTTGGTGACAAAATGGATGGCACTGTGATAGACTACATCCAGTTTGCTGAGTAGAGTGTTGGGGGCTATTTTGTAAATTACATAGCCGAAGTCAAGACTCGGTATGATTGTCAGTTTTACGAGGGTATGTTTGGCGGCATGAGTGAAGGAGGCTTTGTTGTGAAATAGAAAGCTGATTCTAGATTTAATTTTGGATTGGAGATGCTTAATGTGAGTCTGGAAGGAGAGTTTACAGTCTAACCAGACACCCAGATATTTGTAGTTGTCCACATACAGTGCCTTGCAAAAGTATTCGGCCCCCTTGAACTTTGCGACCTTTTGCCACATTTCAGGCTTCAAACATAAAGATATACAACTGTATTTGTTTGTGAAGAATCAACAACAAGTGGGACACAATCATGAAGTGGAACGACATTTATTGGATATTTCAAACTTTTTTAACAAATCAAAAACTGAAAATTTGGGCGTGCAAAATTATTCAGCCCCTTTACTTTCAGTGCAGCAAACTCTCTCCAGAAGTTCAGTGAGGATCTCTGAATGATCCAATGTTGACCTGACCTTGAAACTGTATTCTAGGTCAGAACCTTCCAGAGTAGTGATGCTAGTCGGGCGGAAGGGTGCGGGCAGCAATCGGTTGAAGAGTATGCAGTTTTACTAGCATTTAAAAGCAGTTGGAGGCAACGGAAGGAGTGTTGTATGGCATCGAAGCTCGTTTGGAGGTGTGTTAGCACAGTGACCAAAGAAGGGCCAAATGTATGCAGAATGGTGTCGTCTGTGTAGATGTGGATCAGAGAATCACCAGCAGCAGGGTAGCCTAGTGGTTAGAGCGTTGGACTAGTAACCGGAAGGTTGCAAGTTCAAACCCCCAAGCTGACAAGGTACAAATCTGTCGTTCTGCCCCTGAACAGGCAGTTAACCCACTGTTCCTAGGCAGTCATTGAAAATAAGAATTTGTTCTTAACTGACTTGCCTAGTAAAATAAAGGTTAAAAAAAAGAGCGGCATCATTGATATATACAGAGAAAATAATCGGCCGAGAATTTAACCCTGTGGCACACCCATAGAGATTGCCAGAGGTCCAGACAACAGGCCCTGCGATTTGACACACTGAACTCAATCTCAGAAGTAATTGGTGAACCAGGCGAGGCATTCATTTGAGAAGCCAAGGCTATTGAGTCTGCCGATAGGATTGACAGAGTCGAAGGGGGTAGCCAGGTGGAAAGCATGGCCAGCCGTAGAAAAATGCTTATTGAAATGATCGATTATCGTAGATTTATCGGTGGTGACAGTGTTTCCTATCCTCAGTGCAGTAGGTAACTGGGAGGAGCTGCTCTTATTCTCCATGGACTTCACAGTGGTGACAGTGTTTCCTATCCTCAGTGCAGTAGGTAACTGGGAGGAGCTGCTCTTATTCTCCATGGACTTCACAGTGGTGACAGTGTTTCCTATCCTCAGTGCAGTAGGTAACTGGGAGGAGCTGCTCTTATTCTCCATGGACTTCACAGTGGTGACAGTGTTTCCTATCCTCAGTGCAGTAGGTAACTGGGAGGAGCTGCTCTTATTCTCCATGGACTTTACAGTGGTGACAGTGTTTCCTATCCTCAGTGCAGTAGGTAACTGGGAGGAGCTGCTCTTATTCTCCATGGTCTTCACAGTGTTTCCTATCCTCAGTGCAGTAGGTAACTGGGAGGAGCTGCTCTTATTCTCCATGGACTTTACAGTGGTGACAGTGTTTCCTATCCTCAGTGCAGTAGGTAACTGGGAGGAGCTGCTCTTATTCTCCATGGTCTTCACAGTGTTTCCTATCCTCAGTGCAGTAGGTAACTGGGAGGAGCTGCTCTTATTCTCCATGGTCTTCACAGTGTTTCCTATCCTCAGTGCAGTAGGTAACTGGGAGGAGCTGCTCTTATTCTCCATGGACTTCACAGTGTTTCCTATCCTCAGTGCAGTAGGTAACTGGGAGGAGCTGCTCTTATTCTCCATGGTCTTCACAGTGTTTCCTATCCTCAGTGCAGTAGGTAACTGGGAGGAGCTGCTCTTATTCTCCATGGTCTTCACAGTGGTGACAGTGTTTCCTAGCCTCAGTGCAGTAGGTAACTGGGAGGAGCTGCTCTTATTCTCCATGGTCTTCACAGTGGTGACAGTGTTTCCTATCCTCAGTGCAGTAGGTAACTGGGAGGAGGTACTCTTATTCTCCATGGACTTCACAGTGGTGACAGTGTTTCCTATCCTCAGTGCAGTAGGTAACTGGGAGGAGCTGCTCTTATTCTCCATGGACTTCACAGTGTTTCCTATCCTCAGTGCAGTAGGTAACTGGGAGGAGCTGCTCTTATTCTCCATGGACTTCACAGTGTTTCCTATCCTCAGTGCAGTAGGTAACTGGGAGGAGCTGCTCTTATTCTCCATGGTCTTCACAGTGGTGACAGTGTTTCCTATCCTCAGTGCAGTAGGTAACTGGGAGGAGCTGCTCTTATTCTCCATGGTCTTCACAGTGGTGACAGTGTTTCCTATCCTCAGTGCAGTAGGTAACTGGGAGGAGGTGCTCTTATTCTCCATGGTCTTCACAGTGGTGACAGTGTTTCCTATCCTCAGAGCAGTAGGTAACTGGGAGGAGCTGCTCTTATTCTCCATGGACTTCACAGTGGTGACAGTGTTTCCTATCCTCAGTGCAGTAGGTAACTGGGAGGAGCTGCTCTTATTCTCCATGGTCTTCACAGTGTTTCCTATCCTCAGAGCAGTAGGTAACTGGGAGGAGCTGCTCTTATTCTCCATGGACTTCACAGTGGTGACAGTGTTTCCTATCCTCAGTGCAGTAGGTAACTGGTCTTATTCTCCATGGTCTTCACAGTGTTTCCTATCCTCAGAGCAGTAGGTAACTGGTCTTATTCTCCATGGACTTCACAGTGGTGACAGTGTTTCCTATCCTCAGTGCAGTAGGTAACTGGTCTTATTCTCCATGGTCTTCACAGTGTTTCCTATCCTCAGTGCAGTAGGTAACTGGGAGGAGCTGGTCTTATTCTCCATGGTCTTCACAGTGTTTCCTATCCTCAGAGCAGTAGGTAACTGGGTCTTCACAGTGTCCCAAAACCTTTTGGAATTAGTGCTGCAGGATGCAAATGTCTGTCTGAAAAAGCCAGTTTTAGCTTTCCTAACTGACTGAGTATATTGGTTCCTGACTTCCCTGAAAAGTTGCATATCGTGGGGTCTATTCGATGCTAATGCAGAACGCCACAGGATGTTTTTGTGCTGGTCAAGGGCAGTAAAGTCTGGGGTGAACCAAGGGCTGTATCTGTTCTTACTTCTACATTTTTTTTGAATGGGGCTTATTTAAGATGGAGAGGAAAGCGATTTTTAAGAGCTTCCAGGCATCCTCTACTGACGGGATGAGTCAATATCTTTCCAGGATACCCGTGCCAGGTCGACTAGAAAGGCCTGCTCACTGAAGTGTTTTAGGGAGCGTTTGACAGTGATGAGGGGTGGTCGTTTGACCGCTGACCCATTACGCACGCAGGCTTAAGGTTTGTTTTGTTGTTTTGTATTGAATCAAGTTAGTATTTTGTCTCAGTGTATTTTGTAAATAACTTTGCCAGCTATAACTAACTTTGATCACTGTAAATAATGATGGACACTTATGAACCTGAACCTTATGCATCTCAAAGTTGCATAGTCTACTGAATCTCTGCCCTTAACAAGATGTCTACCCTGCATATTTTACTGAATCTCTGCCCTTAACAACATCTCTACTCTGTATATCCTACAGGTAAACTATCCTTTCAATCCCCCCCCCCCACAGGTGTGACCTCACAGAGGTATGTGTGTGTCTACTTCCTGTCCCCAGGTGTACAGTGCGGACGGTGAGTTCCTGTTTAAGTTTGGTTCCCATGGCGAGGGGAACGGCCAGTTCAATGCCCCCACCGGAGTTGCCGTGGATACCAATGGGAACGTCATCGTGGCCGACTGGGGCAACAGCCGCATACAGGTGAGGCCACACCCACAGCACCTAATACAAGGTGAGGCCACACCCACAGCACCTCATACAAGGTGAGGCCACACCCACAGCACCTCATACAAGGTGAGGCCACACCCACAGCACCTCATACAAGGTGAGGCCACACCCACAGCACCTCATACAAGGTGGGGCCACACCCACAGCACCTGATACAGGTGGGGCCACACCCACAGCACCTGATACAAGTGGGGCCACACCCACAGCACCTGATACAGATGAGGCCACACCCACAGCACCTAATTTGGAGATAAAGCACACAAACAATAGAGATGCATAGAGGACTCTAGTGCCCAAAAGCTTGTTTTAGCATGGGCAGCACCATTGAGGACTTTCACAATTTTGAAGTATTCAAATTGGTTTAAGGAAGGACAACATAATTCAATACAGATCACCAGGAGGGATCTGCCAATGAATTATACTCGTGAGGAAACATTCCATAACTCCAGGGGGCAGTAAATCACCATCCTTTAAACCTGTTCAGACAACACCCTCCAGGGGGCAGTAAATCACCATCCTTTAAACCTGTTCAGACCACACCCTCCAGGGGGCAGTAAATCACCATCCTTTATACCTGTTCAGACAACACCCTCCAGGGGGCAGTAAATCACCATCCTGGTCTTTAAACCTGTTCAGACAACACACTCCAGGGGGCAGTAAATCACCAACCTTGTCTTTAAACCTGTTCAGACAACACCCTCCAGGTGGCAGTGTGCACCCTTTCAGTTTGTTTTCCAACTGTTTTCCAACAAATAGTAGAAGAAGAAAAGTGACTGTATATAGCCTCCACATTGACTCTGTACCGGTACCCCCTGTATATAGCCTCCACATTGACTCTGTACCGGTACCCCCTGTATATAGCCTCGCTATTGACTCAGTACCGGTACCCCCTGTATATAGCCTCCACATTGACTCAGTACCAGTACCCCCTGTATATAGCCTCGCTATTGACTCAGTACCGGTACCCCCTGTATATAGCCTCCACATTGACTCAGTACCAGTACCCCCTGTATATAATCTCGCTATTGTTATTTAACTGCTGCTCTTTAATTATTTGTTACTTTTGTTTCTTTTATTTAAAGGTATTCTTCTTAACTGCGTTGTTGGTTAAGGGCATTTCACGAAGGTCTGTTGTATTCCGCGCATGTAAATTAAAATTGCTTTTGATTTGAAACCCCTTTTTTTCTTTCCCCAGGTATTTGACAGCGCTGGTTCCTTCCTGTCCTATATCAACACATCAGCTGACCCTCTCTACGGCCCCCAGGGTCTGACCCTCACCTCTGATGGGCACGTGGCCGTAGCCGATTCTGGAAACCACTGCTTCAAGATCTACCGCTACCTACAATGATAGAGAGATGGAAGGAAGGATCGGGAGAGAGGGAGAGAGAGAGAGAGAGAGAGAGAGAGAGAGAGAGAGAGAGAGAGAGAGAGAGAGAGAGAGAGAGAGTGAGTGTGTGAGTGAGTGAGTGAGTGAGTGAGTGAGTGAGTGAGTGAGTGAGTGAGTGAGTGAGTGAGTGAGAGAGAGAGAGAGAGAGAGAGAGAGAGAGAGAGAGAGAGAGAGAGAGAAAGAGAGAGAGAGAGAGAGAGAGAGAGAGAGAGAGAGAGAGAGAGAGAGAGAGAGAGAGAGAGAGAGAGAGAGAGAGAGAGAGAGAGACATGGAGCCATGGCTGACTCTTCAAAGGTTTGAGGGATGGATGGTAGGAGGGGTGGACAGATGGACCCACAGAACAACTGCTTCAAAGCCTACTGCTTCCTACAGTAGGATGGAAGGAGAGTTGGACAGACCGAACCACGGTTCTTACACTGCTTCCTACAGTAGGATGGAAGGAGAGTTGGACAGACCGAACCACGGTTCTTACACTGCTTCCTACAGTAGGATGGAAGGAGAGTTGGACAGACCGAACCACGGTTCTTATACTGCTTCCTACAGTAGGATGGATGGATGGATGGACCGAACCACGGTTCTTATACTACTTCCTACAGTAGAGGGAGCCAGTTGGGACTCTCCCCTGCAGCTTTACCTTGTTCCCCGTATATCACTTGTGTTAATGTGTCCATACTCTATTAAACAGTGTTAATATGTCCATACTTCACACCCTGGTTGTGTCTATTCCATTGGGGACCACTTTGTAAACAAGTGGAGTCGACTTAGCGTGTTATTATCCACTTGGGTTGTGGTCAGCCATCTTTTACCCATAAATCTAAAGGAGTGTTACATCTGCCATTTTGTGCGATCTATACAACCTTATATAGATGTACATCATGTATATTTGTTTTGTGTGTAGAGGTATCTGAATACTTTAGATCAATGCACATCTAGTTACGCTATGGAGAAGAGCTCAACCACTTCACAAGATACTGTATGTGAGGTTGAACTGTATGAATTGCAAATATCAAGAGCACAAAGTTATACACATTTCTATTTGTGTTCTTTTTCTAAAGAACTTAAACAAAGGACTTGTTTTGTTTAAAACATTTTTTTATTTCTACACGATTTTATCTTTTAACAACAAACAAACAAAAAATGTTTTTTAATCTAATTTGCTGCTGTTTAGATGTCCTCCTCTTCTTGGCCTCGGGTCCCAATAATTCCTCCTTCTTCCTAAAGTGTGCACTTGTTCGGGCTAAAGTGAGTTACCATTTACCATACCAGTCATGTCCTTGTAATAGAGTGGACATCCTCCGGGAAATCAAATCAAATCACATTTATTAATATAGCCCTTCGTACATCAGCTGATATCTCAAAGTGCTGTACAGAAACCCAGCCTAAAACCCCAAACAGCAAGCAATGCAGGTGTAGAAGCACAAATTAGTCTGTTTAAACTAGAGATATCTGTATTTTTTTGCTTGGGCTGCCTCTCAATCCACCACATCCGCCAACGTCGGCTGTCCCCATCTGTGGTGGAAGGTGGCAGAGCTACAGCAGTGTTTGTCAGACCAGGAGACATCCCCAAAAATCGATTTTCTCGTGAAAAGGTCTGTAGTGTTCGTACGGAACGCTGAGACTCTCACAAATGCGTTGGTGTTCTCCGTTTTGCTCTACTAGCTATTTTGACTAGCTATTTTGACTAGCTGTTTTGACTAGCTATTTTGACTAGCTGTTTTGACTAGCTATTTTGACTAGCTGTTTTGACTAGCTGTTTTGACTAGCTGTTTTGACTAGCTATTTTGACTAGCTGTTTTGACTAGCTATTTTGACTAGCTGTTTTGACTAGCTATTTTGCCATGTATGAATATCTTTTCCAATTCATTTATATTGGCTAATAGACATTTGGGAAAAATATCTTTGACTCTTCCGTCCTCTCTCCTCCGTCCTCTGTGACCCGGAAACCGATAGGTAAGTGGTTGAGGAAAGTGTCAATTAGTTTGTAGGGGAATGGAAGTGTGTCCTCCCCTCCCCGAGTGCCCCCCCCTCCCAGAGTATCCTCCCCGGGTGTCCTCCCCTCCCCAAGTGCCCCCTCCCCTCCCAGAGTATCCGCCTTTCACCTAGGATAGTCCTTTGTGGAAGAGTTGTAATATATGCCACACCCCCTTTGAATCAGCTGTTGTTTTGTCAGAGGAGAAGAAAAGCAAGCAGACATTTAAAAAACAACATGCTACTCAAGGTTTTATCTGGAATATGTCTGCCACAACTAGCAACATTTATTTCTACCACTTCACACCTATATTCTGGATTCTGTTTGCCGTATGGCGCGCCAATGGACAAGGAGTCTCGTTTCGGTTACATTATTATTTGGATAGTCCGGACGATCTGTTGATGAGAAACTGCTTGCTAAGGTCAGGGTTAGAGCGAGGGTTAGTAGATAGTTATTTGAAATGTCACTGGTCGTCTTTGTCGAGCCAAATAAAGTGTTAATCTCATGTCAAAACAAGCACATTTGCTCTCCTGGACGAGGAAGGAGGAGTTAACGAAACAAAATGTGAATCTCCCCAATAAAGGGAAGTGGACACGTCTGGAGAAAGGAGATTATTGGAACGCAGGCCTTGTGACACTGTAGCACTGAAACACTGCTCATCAGCGCCCTCTAGTGGGGGGGACACATCCACATCGACTATTATACTGAAATATATTTTTGTACATTGTTGTTGTTGGACATTACACAAAGATGATTACTTTCAAAGGAATAATTTATATATATATATATGTAACTCTGTGTATATTCAAATATTGCTATCTATATCATATTCCAAAAGTATATATTACTTCCTTATTGTTGTTGTGGCTGACGAAAGCACTTCCTTATTGTTGTTGTGGCTGACGAAAGCACTTCCTTATTGTTGTTGTGGCTGACGAAAGCACTTCCTTATTGTTGTTGTGGCTGACGAAAGCACTTCCTTATTGTATTTGTTCTGACTTTCATATCAAGTCACATTTTATTGGTCACATACACATGTTTAGCAGATGTTATTAGTCACATACACATGTTTAGCAGATGTTATTAGTCACATACACATGTTTAGCAGATGTTATTAGTCACATACACATGTTTAGCAGATGTTATTGGTCACATACACATGTTTAGCAGATGTTATTGCGGGTGTCGTGAAATGCTTGTGTTTCTAGCTCCAACAGTGCAGTAACATCTAACAATTCACAACAATACACAAATCTAAAAGTAAAATTATAGAATTAAGAAATATATACACATTAGATTGAGCAATGTCAGAGTGGCATTGATTAAAATACAGTAGAATAGAATACAGTAAATACATATGACATGAGTAAACCACTACGTAAACATTATTTAAACCTTATTAAAGTGACCAGTGATTCCTCCCTCTAAGGTGCAGGGTTATGTAACCGACTAGTGATGGCTATTTAACAGTCTGATGGCCTTGAGATGGCCTTTCACTGTTCAGAAGGTGTGGTAAATGAGAAGCACATTGCCAGTTAACAGGGCATGCGGAAAGAGTTCCACCCACATGCAGTTATATTCTAATTCAAGGGTGGCTCTTCCTGGAGACCTATACCCTCCCTGCAGGGTTTGGTTCCAGTCCTACTCAGAACACACCTGATTCTATTAATCAGCTCCTCCTCAGGATGTTGGGTATAGGGCTGGAGCAAAAGCCTGCACGCCCAGTAGCTCTCCAATATGACGGATGGCCAACCCTGTTCTAATTTCCCCTGTTTGTGTGAATAAATCATATGCTCTGTGCTGCATCTCAACCCACCGCATCAGCCGCTCCCGAGGCACTGCAACTCAGTGCTAGAGGTGTCACTACAGACCCCGGTTCGATTCCAGGCTGTATCACAGTGGTCTAAGGCACTGCATCTCAGTGCTAGAGGTGTCACTATAGATCCTGGATCTGATTCCAGGCTGTATCACAGCGGTCTAAGGCACTGCATCTCAGTGCTAGAGGTGTCACTACAGATCCTGGATCTGATGCCAGGCTGTATCACAGCCGGCCGTGATTGAGAGTCCCCATTGGGGGCCGTGTCGTCCGGGTTAGTGTTTGGCCCGGGGGAAGGCCGTCATCGTAAATAAGAATTTGTTCTTTAACTGACTTGCGCAGTTAAAAGTTAAATAAATACAAAATAAAATACAAATGATTGGAACGGGAGGGAATAAATACTCTGTCCTAGACTTAACTCATGTTACTTATTTCGTCTCAAGCTATTCAGAAAATAAAATAAGAATTTGTTCTTTAACTGTCCTTAAAAGTTAAATAAATACTTAAAATGATTGGAACTCATCCTAGACTTAACTCATGTTACTTATTTCGTCTCAAGCTATTCAGAAAATATTGTATTTGCTTGAGTAACCTTGAGTGATATTCTTACTGACCCCACCAATGCCATGACCTAGACTAAAACAAGCTAGGACTAAACTAAGCCAACACTGAAATAAAATCAACAGAAATATGACATTACTTCTACAAAGATGCTGTATAATATACAGTATACATTTAAAATAATTTGTTTTGTATTTTTTTCAGATCGTATGATTACAAAAGTATGTATTAAATATTAAATAAATATAATAAATAAATTAAATATTAAAGACAACTCCATCATGGTTTTCTGGGTGCTTTGTTTGTGTGGTTTAAGATATACACTGCCTTTCAAAAGTTTGGGTTCACTTAGAAATGTCGTTGTTTTTGAAAGAAAAGCAATTTTTTGTCCATTAAAATAACATGAAATTGATCAGAAATACAGTGTAGACATTGTTAATGTTGTAAATGATTATTGTAGCTGGAAATGTCTGATATTTAATGGAATATCTACATAGGTGGACAGAGACCCATTATCAGCAACCATCACTCCTGTGTTCCAATGGCACGTTGTGTTAGCTAATCCAAGTTTAGCATTTTAAAATGCTAATTGATCATTAGAAAACCCTTTTGCAATTATGTTAGCACAGATGAAACCTGTTGTTCTGATTAAAGAAGCAATAAAATGGGCCTTCTTTAGACTAGTTGAGTGTCTGGAACATCAGCATTGATGGGTTTGATTACAGGCTCAAAATGGCCAGAAAGAAATAACTTTCTTCTGAAACTTGTCCGTCTATTCTTGTTCTGAGAAATAAAGGCTTTATTCCATGTGAGAAAATGCCAAGAAACTGAAGATCTGGTACAACGCTGTGTGCTAGTCCCCGTTCTGATTGTTTGGGGCATCCGGAGAGAAGACAAGGTGAGCGCTACCATCAGTCCTGTGTCATGCCAACAGTAAAGCATCCTGAGACCATTCATTCATGTGTGGGGTTGCTTCTCAGCTAAGGGAGTGGGCTCACTCTCAATTCTGCCTAAGTGCCATGAATAAAGGTACCAACACATTAGAGGTCGAAGATTATGATTTTTCAACGCTGATACCGATTATTGGAGGACCAAAAAAAGCCGATACCGATTAAATGGCCGATATATTTTTTTATTCATAATAATGACAATAACAATACTGAATTAACACTTATTTTAACTTAATATAATACATCAATAAAATCAATTTAGCCTCAAGTAGATAATGAAACATGTTCAATTTGGTTTAAATAATGCAAAAAACAAAGTGTTGGAGAAGAAAGTAAAAGTGTAATATGTGCCATGTAAGAAAGCTAACGTTTCAGTTCCTTGCTCAGAACATGAGAACATATGAAAGCTGGAGGTTCCTTTTAGCTGGTGGTCCTGTGTAGCTCAGTTGGTAGAGCATGGCGCTTGTAACGCCAGGGTAGTGGGTTCGATTCCCGGGACCACCCATACCACCAGCGACGTACACATGACTGTAAGTCACTTTCGATAAAAGCGTCTGCTAAATGGCATATATTATTATTATTATATTAACATGAATCTTCAATATTCCCAGGTAAGAAGTTTTAAGTTGTAGTTATTATAGTATTTATAGGACTATTTCCCTTTATACCATTTGTATTTCATTAACCTTTGACTATTGGATGTTCTTATAGGCACTTTAGTATTGCCAGTGTAACAGTATAGCTTCAGTCCCTCTCCTCTCTCTTCAGTCCCTCTCCTCACTCCTCCCTGGGCTCGAACCAGCAACACAATGACAACAGCCAACAGCCACCACATCGAAGCAGCGTTAACCATGCAGAGCAAGGGAAACAAGCGCGCTAACTAGCCAGCCATTTCACTTCGGTCACACCAGCCTCATCTCTGGAGTTGATAGGTTTGAAGTCATAAACAGCGCAATGCTTGACGCACAACGAAGAGCTGCTGGCAAAATGCATGAAAGTGCTGTTGTTGAATATTTACGCGCCTGCTTCTGCCTACCACTTCTCAGTAAAACACTTAGATACTTGTATGCTCAGTCAGATTATATGCAACACAGGACACGCTAATTCATATCTAGTAATATCATCAACCATGTGTAGTTAACTATTGATTATGATTGTTTTTTATAAGTTTAATGCTAGCTAGCAACTTATCTTGGCTTACTGCATTTGCGTAACAGGCAGTCAGTCTCCTTGTGGAGTGCAACGAGAGAGGCAGGTCTTTTTTGTGTTGGACTAGTTAACTGTAAGGCCGCAAGATTAGATCCCCCGAGCTGACAAGGTGAAAATCTGTCGTTCCTGAAAGAGGCAGTTTACCCACTGTTCAGGCCGTCATTGAAAATAAGAATGTGTTCTTAACTGACTTGCCTGGTTAAATAAAGATTAAATAAAAGGTGTAAAACATTTTTTTTTAAATCTGCGCCCAAAAATACAGATTTCCGGTTGTTATGACAACTTGAAATCGTACCTAATTAATCGGCCATTCCGATTAATCGGTCGACCTCTACAACACATCCTCCAAAAGCAACTTCTCCCAACCATCCAGGAACAGTTTGGTGATGAACAATGCCTTTTACAGCATGATGGAGCACCTTGCCATAAGGCAAAAAGTGATAAAGTGGCTCAAGGAACAAAACATCGATATTTTGGGTCCATGGCCAGGAAACGCCCCAGACCTTAATCCCATTGAGAACTTGTGGTCAATCCTCAAGAGGCAGGTAGACAAACAAAACCCCACAAATTCTGACAAACTCCAAGCATTGATTATGCAAGAATAGGCTGCCATCAGTCAGGATGTGGCCCAGAAGTTAATTGACAGGATGCCAGGACGGATTGCAGAGGTGTTGAAAAAGAAGGGTCAACACTGCAAATACATATTTGCATCAACTTCATGTAATTGTCAATAAAAGCCTTTGACACGTATGAAAAGCTTGTAATTATACTTCAGTATCCATAGCAACATCTGACAAACGCAGCTGTCGCTCGGCAACCTTCCTTCGCAGATGCGGAAGGGCCGACATGAGTGGTTGGGGTTGATTTAGATACAGACCATGCTGATATATCTTTATTTTAAATTGATAGATTTTTTTTGTATTATGTTACATTGCACAGGGGTGCCTCAAGAGACTTGTAAAAATACAAAATTTGTATTGAGATTCAATGGGTCGGTGTTGTCATGACGACTAATGACAAAGCCAGGTACTGTAAAAAAAAAAAAAAGTGTTTGTGACAGGGCAGGTGAACAGTTTCCCCAGGGGGACACTTATTAATCAAATGTATTTATAAAGCCCTTCTTACATCAGCGAACATCTCAAAATGCTGTAGAGAAACCCAGCCTAAAAGCCAATTGAATGTTACATTCATGACGATATGGATGTTGTACGTCACTATTGCACATGGATGAAAATTTGATTAATTGTGCAGCCCTTCCCTCTTGCTTACCTCTAATTTATTTTACCATTATTTAACTATGCAAGTGGGATAAGAACAAATTCTTATTTTCAATGATGGTCTAGGAACAGTGGGTTAACTGGTCTAGGAACAGTGGGTTAACTGGTCTAGGAACAGTGGGTTAACTGGTCTAGGAACAGTGGGTTAACTGATCTAGGAACAGTGGGTTAACTGATCTAGGAACAGTGGGTTAACTGATCTAGGAACAGTGTGTTAACTGCCTTGTTCAGAGGCATAGATTTTTCCCTAGTCAGCTCTGGGATTTGATCAAACAACTTTCCGTTTACTAGTCCAACGCTCTAACCACTAGGCTACCTGCTGGTTACTAGTCCAACGCTCTAACCACTAGGCTACCTGCTGGTTACTAGTCCAACGCTCTAACCACTAGGCTACCTGCTGGTTACTAGCCCAACGCTCTAACCACTAGGCTACCTGCTGGTTACTAGTCCAACGCTCTAACCACTAGGCTACCTGCTGGTTACTAGTCCAACGCTCTTACCACTAGGCTACCTGCTGGTTACTAGCCCAACGCTCTAACCACTAGGCTACCTGCTGGTTACTAGCCCAACGCTCTAACCACTAGGCTACCTGCTGGTTACTAGTCCAACGCTCTAACCACTAGGGTACCTGCTGGTTACTAGCCCAACGCTCTAACCACTAGGCTACCTGCTGGTTACTAGTCCAACGCTCTAACCACTAGGCTACCTGCTGGTTACTAGCCCAACGCTCTAACCACTAGGCTACCTGCTGGTTACTAGCCCAACGCTCTAACCACTAGGGTACCTGCTGGTTACTAGCCCAACGCTCTAACCACTAGGCTACCTGCTGGTTACTAGTCCAACGCTCTAACCACTAGGGTACCTGCTGGTTACTAGCCCAACGCTCTAACCACTAGGCTACCTGCTGGTTACTAGTCCAACGCTCTAACCACTAGGCTACCTGCTGGTTACTAGTCCAACGCTCTAACCACTAGGCTACCTGCTGGTTACTAGTCCAACGCTCTAACCACTAGGCTACCTGCTGGTTACTAGTCCAACGCTCTAACCACTAGGCTACCTGCCGCCTCTAAAACCGGTTTTCCCATTCGTACAACAACTTCTTTAGATCAAACCTCCCGTTCTCCTCGAATAATAAAGAACATAACTAATAATAATTTAAAACAATTCTCAGCCTATATGACATTTTCTGGAGAACTCTGATTTAGTAAATACAACAAAACATTGTCCAGTTACATTTTATTTTCCAAATGTTCATTAGTAACACAAGGACAGTAGGCTATGTACAGTATTGCATTTGTAATTTGCACCAATGACAACATGAACAAACACAATTCAAAAAAAGCCATTCTTTCCAAAATACCCAATATGCATTGCATTCATTTCATTAAAACAATCATGATTCATTAAAATGAAGTAAAACGCTAAATTCTAAAAAATAATTTAAAAAAGTTTAAAATAATAATAAATACATTGATACTCGAGGGTAAATGAATAACAGGATAAAAATAAAAACATCAAACATAAAGACAACTGACCTTGTGTATTCTTGGGGTGCGCTCAGTTCAGTTGAACGTTTGCTACATTGCATAACAGTTTGTACTGAACAACACCTTTCCCCAAAACGTTCTTGAACAGACTAAGGTACATTTACTTCATTTGGTGAGTGTGACGTGAAGCAATATGTTAAATATTTAAAAAGGGCGGCTGTACATTTTTAACCTCCAACCGCTCTCCTTTTCTCAACTGGTCATTCAGTACAGCACTGTTTCATTGAGCTTTACACTAAATTCATACTGAACGCAGCCCTTTATTTGAACACAACCCCAGTGGAACATTCTGGTTGAAACGCAGATGGTCAAGACGACCATGCTCAAATGGACCAATCAGCAACCAGAGCAATGTGACCTGAACGGACACCGAGCCAATAGGAAAACATTCTACCCCTGTAAACAGTGTTCTCCACATGTTAAAGAACCAAAATAAACAATAAAAGCCAGATCGCTTTCAGCATGACAGTGTTTTGGAACGTTCAGATAGAAATAGCCTGTGTAGAACAAACATACGTCTGACATGTAGAATAAGGATTCACATCGGCTCGATAATGTAAAGTTATAGACAACAAAGAACAGGATGTAATGTAAAGTTATAGACAACAAAGAACAGGATGTAATGTAAAGTTATAGACAACAAAGAACAGGATGTAATGTAAAGTTATAGACAACAAAGAACAGGATGTAATGTAAAGTTAGACAACAAAGAACAGGATGTGTAATTAGACAACAAAGAACAGGATGTAATGTAAAGTTATTGACAACAAAGAACAGGATGTAATGTAAAGTTAGACAACAAAGAACAGGATGTAATGTAAAGTTATTGACAACAAAGAACAGGATGTAATGTAAAGTTAGACAACAAAGAACAGGATGTAATGTAAAGTTATTGACAACAAAGAACAGGATGTAATGTAAAGTTAGACAACAAAGAACAGGATGTAATGTAAAGTTAGACAACAAAGAACAGGATATAATGTAAAGTTATTGACAACAAAGAACAGGATGTAATGTAAAGTTAGACAACACAGGATGTAATGTAAAGTTATTGACAACAAAGAACAGGATGTAATGTAAAGTTAGACAACAAAGACCAGGATGTAATGTAAAGTTAGACAACAAAGACCAGGATGTAATGTAAAGTTAGACAACAAAGACCAGGATGTAATGTAAAGTTAGACAACAAAGACCAGGATGTAATGTAAAGTTAGACAACAAAGAACAGGATGTAATGTAAAGTTAGACAACAAAGAACAGGATGTAATGTAAAGTTAGACAACAAAGAACAGGATGTAATGTAAAGTTAGACAACAAAGAACAGGATGTAATGTAAAGTTAGACAACAAAGAACAGGACCCATTAATATTCCATGTAATGGTACAGATTATGTACAGTACAGGCACCTGACATGATAAAAAGGAAACTCTCGAGTACATGAGGGATACAACGTATATTGAAAGCAGGCGATTCCACACAGATGTGGTTCCTGAGTTAAGCAATTGACATTCCATAATGGTTATGTTCATGTATAAAAACGCCCTGATACTTTGGCTACTATGGCTAGAAAAAAAAGGGATTTAAAAGAGGGGTCTCATAGGAACATAGGGGGTTTAAAAAGGTGTGTGTGTGTGTGTGTGTGTGTCAGTCACCAGATCTCAACCCAATTCAACACTTACGGGAGATTCTGGAGTGGCGCCTGAGACCGTGTTTTCCACCACCAATCAACAAAACACCAAATGATGGAATTTCCCGTGGAAGAATGGTGTCACAATAGAGTTCCTGACTCTGGTAGAATCGGTGCCAAGACACATTGAAGCTGTTCTATCTGGTGGTGGACCCACATCCTATTAAGACTCTATGTTGGTGTTTCCTTCATTTAGGCAGTTACATGCACTCTGCGTTTTAGGAAATTCAGAGTAGTCCTCTGTTTCTGAACATCAACTATGGATGCATCTCATATGGCACCCTATTCCCTATATAGTGCACCCTATTCCCTATACAGTGCACCCTACTCCCTATACAGTGCACCCTACTCCCTATACAGTGCACCCTACTCCCTATACAGTGCACCCTACTCCCTATACAGTGCACCCTACTCCTATACAGTGCACCCTACTCCTATACAGTGCACCCTACTCCCTATACAGTGCACCCTACTCCCTATACAGTGCACCCTACTCCCTATACAGTGCACCCTACCCCTACTGCCCTATACAGTGCACCCTACTCAGTGCACCCTACTCCCTATACAGTGCACCCTACTCCCTATACAGTGCACCCTACTCCCTATACAGTGCACCCTACTCCCTATACAGTGCACCCTACTCCCTATACAGTGCACCCTACTCCCTATACAGTGCACCCTACTCCCTATACAGTGCACCCTACTCCCTATACAGTGCACCCTACTCCCTATACAGTGCACCCTACTCCCTATATAGTGCACCCTACTCCCTATATAGTGCACCCTACTCCCTATATAGTGCACCCTACTCCCTATATAGTGCACCCTACTCCCTATATAGTGCACCCTACTCCCTATATAGTGCACCCTACTCCCTATATAGTGCACCCTACTCCCTATATAGTGCACCCTACTCCCTATATAGTGCACCCTACTCCCTATAGTGCACCCTACTCCCTATATAGTGCACCCTACTCCCTATATAGTGCACCCTACTCCCTATATAGTGCACCCTACTAGTGCACCCTACCCCTATATAGTGCACCCTACTCCCTATATAGTGCACCCTACTCCCTATATAGTGCACCCTACTCCCTATATAGTGCACCCTACTCCCTATATAGTGCACCCTACTCCCTATATAGTGCACCCTACTCCCTATATAGTGCACCCTATTCCCTATATAGTGCACTTTATTCAACTCTTTGCAAACTGGAATCCATACATCCTGAGAATACATTCATTGTAGCTGGGGATTTTAACAAGGCTAATTTGAAAACAAGACTCCCTAAATTGTATCAGCATATCGATTGCGCAACCAGGGCTGGCAAAACCTTGGATCACTGCTATTCGAACTTCCGCGACGCATACAAGGCCCTGCCCCGCCCTCCTTTCGGAAAAGCTGACCACGACTCCATTCTGTTGATCCCTGCCTACAGACAGAAACTAAAACAAGAGGCTCCCACGCTGAGGTCCGTTCAACGCTGGTCTGACCAATCAGATTCCAAACTCCAAGACTGCTTCCATCACGTGGACTGGGATATGTTTCGTATTGCGTCAGACAACAACATTGACGAATACGCTGATTCTGTGTGCGAGTTCATTAGAACGTGCGTTGAAGATGTCGTTCCCATAGCAACGATTAAAACATTCCCAAACCAGAAACCGTGGATTGATGGCAGCATTCGCGTGAAACTGAAAGAGCGAACCACTGCTTTTAATCAGGGCAAGGTGACCGGAAATATGACCGAATACAAACAGTGTAGCTTTTCCCTCCGCAAGGAAATCAAACAAGCTAAGCGTCAGTATAGAGACAAAGCAGAATCTCAATTCAACGGCTCAGACACAAGAGGTATGTGGCAGGGTCTACAGTCAATCACGGATTACAAAAAGAAATCCAGCCCAGTCACGGACCAGGATGCCTTGCTCCCAGGCAGACTAAATAACTTTCTTGCCCGCTTTGAGGACAATACAGTGCCACTGACACGGCCTGCAATGAAAACATGCGGTCTCTCCTTCACTGCAGCCGAGGTGAGTAAAACATTTAAACGTGTTAACCCTCGCAAGGCTGCAGGCCCAGACGGCATCCCCAGCCGCGCCCTCAGAGCATGCGCAGACCAGTTGGCTGGTGTGTTTACGGACATATTCAATCAATTCCTATCCCAGTCTGCTGTTCCCACATGCTTCAAGAGGGCCACCATTGTTCGTGTTCCCAAGAAAGCTAAGGTAACTGAGCTAAACGACTACCGCCCCTGTAGCACTCACTTCCGTCATCATGAAGTGCTTTGAGAGACTAGTCAAGGACCATATCATCTCCACCCCTACCTGACACCCTAGACCCACTCCAATTTGCTTACCGCCCAAATAGGTCCACAGACGATGCAATCTCAACCACACTGCACACTGCCCTAACCCACCTGGACAAGAGGAATACCTATGTAGGAATGCTGTTCATCGACTACAGCTCGGCATTCAACACCATAGTACCCTCCAAGCTCGTCATCAAGCTCGAGACCCTGGGTCTCGACCCCGCCCTGTGCAACTGGGTACTGGACTTCCTGACGGGCCGCCCCCAGGCGGTGAGGGTTGGCAACAACATCTCCACCCCGCTGATCCTCAACACTGGGGCCCCACAAGGGTGCGTTCTGAGCCCTCTCCTGTACTCCCTGTTCACCCACGACTGCGTGGCCACGCACGCCTCCAACTCAATCATCAAGTTTGCGGACGACACAACAGTGGTAGGCTTGATTACCAACAACGACGAGACGGCCTACAGGGAGGAGGTGAGGGCCCTCGGAGTGTGGTGTCAGGAAAATAACCTCACACTCAACGTCAACAAAACTAAGGAGATGATTGTGGACTTCAGGAAACAGCAGAGGGAACACCCCCCTATCCACATCGATGGAACAGTAGTGGAGAGGGTAGCAAGTTAAGTTCCTCGGCATACACATCACAGACAAACTGAATTGGTCCACCCACATGGACAGCATCGTGAAGAAGGCGCAGCAGCGCCTCTTCAACCTCAGGAGGCTGAAGAAATTCAGCTTGTCACCAAAAGCACTCACAAACTTCTACAGATGCACAATCGAGAGCATCCTGGCAGGCTGTATCACCGCCTGGTACGGCAACTGCTCCGCCCACAACCGTAAGGCTCTCCAGAGGGTAGTGAGGTCTGCACAACGCATCACCGGGGGCAAACTACCTGCCCTCCAGGACACCTACACCACCCGATGTTACAGGAAGGCCATAAAGATCAAGGACAACAACCACCCGAGCCACTGCCTGTTCACCCCGCTATCATCCAGAAGGCGAGGTCAGTACAGGTGCATCAAAGCTGGGACCGAGAGACTGAAAAACAGCTTCTATCTCAAGGCCATCATACTGTTAAACAGCCACCACTAACATCGAGTGGCTGCTGCCAACACACTGACTCAACTCCAGCCACTTTAATAATGGGAATTGATGGGAAATGTAAAATATATCACTAGCCACTTTAAACAATGCTACCTAATATAATGTTTACATACCCTACATTATTCATCTCATATGTATACGTATATACTGTACTCTACATCATCTTCATGTAATACATGCCACCACTTTGTTTACATACTCATCTCATAAGTATATACTGTACTCGATACCATCTACTGTATCTTGCCTATGCCGCTCTGTACCATCACTCATTCATATATCTTTATGTACATATTCTTTATCCCCTTATACACACACACAAGTGTAAGACAGTAGTTTTGGAATTGTTAGTTCGATTACTTGTTGGTTATTACTACATTGTCGGAACTAGAAGCACAAGCATTTCGCTACACTCACATTAACATCTGCTAACCATGTGTATGTGACAAATAAAATTGGATTTGATTTGACTCCGGGTCCATAGGAGTCTGGTAGAAAGTAGTGCCCCATATAAAGAGAATAGGGTATGTGGTCATACTGTACCATAGTAGTGGACATAACAGCACTTAACAACAAACAAACTAAAACGTGCACCCGAGTATTGAGTTTGGGAATCCCTGTCCTATATAGTGATCTGATTTTGACCAAAGTGGTACACTGTATATGGTACAGAGTGCTATTAGGGACACGTGCCGTGTCTGTAGTATGGTACTAACACCTCTAATGACTGTCTGTAGGAACAGGCGTGACTGAAGTGCTGTTATGTCCACTACTATGGTACAGTATGACCACACACCCTATTCCCTTATATGGGGCGGTAGGGTAGCCTAGTGGTTAGAGCGGTGGACTAGCAACCGGAAGGTTGCAAGTTCAAACCCCGAGCTGACAAGGTACAAATTTGTCGTTCTGCCCCTGAACAGGCAGTTCCAGAACCCACTGTTCCAAGGCCATCATTGAAAATAAGAATTTGTTCTTAACCCACTTGCATAGTTAAATAAAAGGGAAAATAAATGAATGAATATGGTGCACTACTTTCTACCAGAGTCCTATGGACCCCGGTAGTGCACTTTATAGGGAATAGGGTGCCATACGAGATGCATGCATTTCCTATCACAGCTTTTAGAGGTCAGACCACACCGTGAAGTCCGGTCACCCTCTGCAGCTGACCAACGGTGCAAGGCCGTGTCTTGGTGTCCTTTAGGAGAAAGGCAACTGTCTTGCCAACGTGATGTCATGAATCAGTCACGAGTCCCTGTGGTGCCACACACAACCACCAAGGGAGTCTTTCATTTTAATTGTTTCCATTTTAGAAATTCTACAATCACAATTGAACAAGACACTCTGGAACCCCCACCACAGTAGAATCAGTACCGTTCTAGAACACTCCAGGGGCTCGGGCACAAAGCCACAGAATCAGTACCATTCTAGAATGGTTGATCATCAATCGTGGATCTCGAATGAGTAGCCACACACACACACACACACACACACACACACACACACACACACACACACGGTTGGCTATAGGCCTCATCTTCTACCCAGGCACACACACACCCCCTCCATGCTGTCATCAAGAGTGAATCTGTAATGAGTAGCCACACACACTCAGAATTGGCTGTAGGCCTAATCTTCTACCCAGGCACCTCCCCTCCCCCCGCCATCTCAGTAGTAATGACAGATCTGCAGTCTGCTCCCAGGATCGTTCTTCCCTGGGCTGAAGAAAGGAGATACCGGCTCTTCGAAGTACGCCTCAAACATGTACAACTTCTTCATGGTGACTGCGTCGTAGAAGGACACGCGTCCTGCGTCGTAGTCCAGGTACACGCCCACCCTCGGTGAGTTCCAGTAGTCGGCCAGAGGTATCTTGGCATCCTCCTCGTTAGCATATAGCCTGTCCTGCAGACTGAGGCTCCAGTAGCCGGAGGATGGACACAGGTTGACGAAACCCTTCCTGGGACTGTACTCCCCTGTCACCCCCAGGTACCATACGCCCTTGTCCTTCACATCCACCTGAAATAAGAAACAACAAATAAATAATATAATATATGCCATTTAGCAGACGCTTTTATCCAAAGCGACTTACAGTCATGTGTGCATACATTCTACGTATGGGTGGTCCCGGGGATCGAACCCACTACCCTGGCGTTACAAGCGCCATGCTCTACCAACTGAGCTACAGAGACACACAAATCAAAACCGTACTGTACTTGCCTTTCTTCATTGAGTTTCCCTGTGTCACCTATATGTACATATGGCCCAATGAAAAATGTGGCTTCAACCCCTAGAATTTACATTAGGATCCCAGTGGTTTGAGCATTGAGCCAGTAACCGAAAGGTTGTTGGATCGAGTCCCAGAGATGACAAGGTAAAAAAAAAATCTGTCTTTCTGCCCCGGAGCAAGGCAGTTAACCCGCTGTTCCCCGGGCCCTGAGCAAGGCAGTTAACCCGCTGTTCCCCGGGCCCGAAGACGTGGATGCCGATTATGGCAGCCGCCCCGCACCTCTGATTCAGAGGGGTTGGGTTAAATGTGGAAGACACTTTTCAGTTTAATATTTTAGTTTCAATACTCTGCGCGGAGACCATACTCTGCGCGGAGACCATACTCTCATTTTTCCCACCAGGGGTGCGATTCCACCAAACAGACTTGTTGCAGATATAAACCAGCGTGTGATGACGTAGTGCACACAAAATGTACTTTTTAGTTGAAGATTTCATGTACCTAATACAAATCTAAAAGGTCAAGGCGTTTCAATGTATTATTATTTGACCATGCTGGTCATTTATGAACATTTGAACATCTTGGCCATGTTCTGTTATAATCTCCACCCGGCACAGCCAGAAGAGGACTGGCCACACCTCATAGCCTGGTTCCTCTCTAGGTTTCTTCCTAGGTTATGGCCTTTCTTGGGAGTTTTTCCCTAGCCACGTGCTTCTACACCTGCATTACTGTCTCAGCCTCCAGTATTTATGCTGCAGTAGTTTATGTGTCGGGGGGCTAGGGTCAGTTTGTTTATCTGGAGTACTTCTCCTGTCCTATTCGGTGTCCTGTGTAAATCTAAGTGTGCGTTCTCTAATTCTCTCCTTCTTTCTCTCTCTGAGCCCTAGAACCATGCCCCAGGACTACCTGACATGATGACTCCTTGGTCCCCAGTCCACCTGGCCATGCTGCCTCCAGTTTCACTGGCCTGGGCCCTAGGACCATGTCCCAGGACTACCTGACATGAGGACTCCTTGCTGTCCCCAGTCCACCTGGCCATGCTCCTGCTCCAGTTTCAACTGTTCTGCCTTACTATTATTCAACCATGCTGGTCATTTATGAACATTTGAACATCTTGGCCACGTTCTGTTATAATCTCCAGTGGCCAACGCTCTAACCACTTTCTTTCTCTCTCTCGGAGGCTACCTGCCGTGGTACCTGACATGATGGCTCCTTGCTGTCCAACCTGACTGTGCTGCTGCTCCAGTTTCAACTGTTCTGCCTTATTATTATTTGACCATGCTGGTCATTTATGAACATTTGAACATCTTGGTCATTTTCTGTTATAATCTCTACCCGGCACAGCCAGAAGAGGACTGGCCACCCCACATAGCCCGGTTCCTCTCTAGGTTTCTTCCTAGGTTTTGGCCTTTCTAGGGAGTTTTTCCTAGCCACCGTGCTTTTACACCTGCATTGTTTGCTGTTTGGGGTTTTACCACAGCACTTTGAGATATCAGCTGATGTACGAAGGGCTATATAAATAAATTTGATTTGATTACTTGCCGTTTGGAGGTTTTAGACCAACGCTCTAACCACTAGGCTACCTGCTGGTTACTAGTCCAACGCTCTAACCACTAGGCTACCTGCTGGTTACTAGTCCAACGCTCTAACCACTAGGCTACCTGCTCCAACGTTAACCACTAGGCTACCTGCTGGTTACTAGTCCAACGCTCTAACCACTAGGCTACCTGCTGGTTACTAGTCCAACGCTCTAACCACTAGGCTACCTGCTGGTTACTAGTCCAACGCTCTAACCACTAGGCTACCTGCTGGTTACTAGTCCAACGCTCTAACCACTAGGGTACCTGCTGGTTACTAGTCCAACGGTCTAACCACTAGGCTACCTGCTGGTTACTAGTCCAACGCCCTGACCACTAGGCTACCTGCTGGTTACTAGTCCAACGCTCTAACCACTAGGCTACCTGCTGGTTACTAGTCCAACGCCCTGACCACTAGGCTACCTGCTGGTTACTAGTCCAACGCTCTAACCACTAGGGTACCTGCTGGTTACTAGTCCAACGCCCTGACCACTAGGGTACCTGCTGGTTACTAGTCCAACGCTCTGACCACTAGGGTACCTGCTGGTTACTAGTCCAACGCCCTGACCACTAGGCTACCTGCTGGTTACTAGTCCAACGCTCTAACCACTAGGCTACCTGTCTCTAACCACTAGGCTACCTACTGGTTACTGGCCCAACGCTCTAACCACTAGGCTACCTGCTGGTTACTAGTCCAACGCTCTAACCACTAGGCTACCTGCTGGTTACTAGTCCAACGCTCTAACCACTAGGCTACCTACTGGTTACTGGCCCAACGCTCTAACCACTAGGGTACCTGCCGCAACCCTTGTATACAATTCACCACTAAAATGTTTACCATTAGATATCTGGTGGTTCTCTGTAGCTCAGTTGGTAGAGCGTAGTGCTTGCAACGTCAGGAGTGTGGGTTCAATTCCCGGGACCGACCTTATGTTAAATAAATGCACGTATGGCTGAAAGTCACTTTGGATAAAAAAAATTGTTTTAAAGAGTCTGCTAAATGGAACATACTATAATATTATTATTATAATGGCTTTCTGCCAGAAGTCAGAGGTCTGGATGAGAGAGTACAGTGGCCATTTTGTCCCTATGCTTCCTACAAGCTTAGTCTTCCTACTCTGTTCTTCTCCATGCTGCTCTTCCTTCAG
>NC_060192.1:38606648-38659148 GCF_021184085.1 Oncorhynchus gorbuscha | reverse complement strand
AGAACGCCAGGCTACAGGCCGAACCAGAGAACGCCAGGCTACAGGCCGAACGCCAGGCTAGGCCGAACCAGAGAACGCAGGCTACAGGCCGAACCAGAGAACGCCAGGCTACAGGCCGAACCAGAGAACGCCACCAGGCCGACTACAGGCCGAACCAGAGAACGCCAGACTACAGGCCGAACCAGAGAACACCAGACTACAGGCCGAACCAGAGAACGCCAGGCTACAGGCCGAACCAGAGAACACCAGACTACAGGCCGAACCAGAGAACACCAGACTACAGGCCGAACCAGAGAACACCAGACTACAGGCCGAACCAGAGAACACCAGACTACAGGCCGAACCAGAGAACACCAGACTACAGGCTGAACCAGAGAACACCAGACTACAGGCTGAACCAGAGAACACCAGGCTACAGGCCGAACCAGAGAACACCAGACTACAGGCTGAACCAGAGAACACCAGACGCAGACTACAAGCTGAACATGAGAAAACAAAAACTTACTTTTTGTATGTCTCAGTGATGCTCTGTGGAGAGAGAAATAGACAGTAGATGAGATACAAACCCTCACACACAGCTAGAATTAACCCAATATAGAATGTTCTAGAAGGCTACAACGCAGAGCCAGGAAAGTAACGGGCTAATTGCTTCTGAAAACCCCTGTTACTGAAGGCATATCTGGAACCCATAACTCCTTGTCCTTACACCCAGATTGTATAATGTGTGGGATATCTGAACCAAACATTTCTCCAAACCTGCACCTATAACTCGGCTGCGGTAGTCAGTGGTTGGTTGATGCAGGAAGCGCGCCGTCTACCACAGCGTCTATATAGTGCTAAAACTAAAACCACCATGTGTAGTCGTTTGACCATAGACCCGGGTAGAATTCTGAGCCCTTTTCTTAACTAATAGCAATTCCCATCCAGTTGACTCATTATGAAAGCCCTCGATGGCGCTGCCCGTGCTAAAACAGGACTGTAGTCTTCCATCCAACTCTATGAGTCTGACCATCGAACAAGATGAGATGAATTGCCATGCTACCTTCATCAACATTTCAGGAACATGAAAACTACAAGACTAAATGTATGGGGGCTTCTCAGAAAACACTTTTCTTGGTTAATTTTACTGCACATAGCCCATCTGTAAACAACCCATCTATCTACTATCCCCATACTGTATTTATTTATCTTGCTCCTTTGCACCCCGGTATCTCAACTTCCACATTCATCATCCTCTGCACATCCTACCAGTCCAGTGTTTAATTGCTATATTGTAATTAATTCCCCACCATGGCCTATTTATTGCCTTACCTCTCTTATCCTACCTCATTTACACATGCTGTATCTATACTGTTCTACTGTATTATTGACTGTATGTTTATTTTCCTCCATGTGTAACTCTGTGTTGTTGTTTGTGTCGAACTGCTTTGCTTTATCTTGGCCAGGTCTCAGTTGTAAATGAGAACTTGTTCTCAACTAGCCTACCTGGTTAAATAAAGGTGAAATAAAAAAACACTTTACATGACCACTTCTCAGAAAACCCCTTTGAATCCTGTAGCACATTTTCTAAATCAAGAAATTGTGAGGGAATGTTTGACAAACTAACCTCGAAGCTGGTGTTTCCTCTGATGTGGTTGTGTATCTGGGCCATGTGTTTGTCCACAGCTACCACCTCGGTCTCCACCCACCTCAGGTTGTCATCTATCATCCCTATGACAGTCCCCTCCTCAGCATCCAGAGCCTAAGGATGGACATTTCGACATTATTACACTGTTGGAACTCATGACAATTTTCTGAGTAATCTAATTATTATTTTGCTGCTGCTATATGCAAATTAGCCCAATGTGAGCCAAAGTATTCAGTATACCAACTAGCCATCAGGCTACACACAGAGTATACCAACTAGCCATCAGGCTACACACAGAGTATACCAACTAGCCATCAGGCTACTCACAGAGTATACCAACTAGCCATCAGGCTACACAGAGTATACCATTTGCTATGGTTTGCCATCTCTTAGTTTATTAAATAACAAAAAGCAGATGAAATTTGAGAACACGGTATTGTAGGGTAAGTAAACAAAACCATCAGCTTACAAAACCTAACTGTGAAATGACACTGTGAAATGACTGTTTGAATACTCAACATGACTAATACTGAGACAGGATCCTCGGTGGTAAAACAGTGTTTTCAACGCCAGGATTGTTGGGTTCGATTCCCACAGAGGCCACCCACACAAACAGACAGTATGCAAGCACGACTACTTCCTTCTGGATAAAGGCGTTAGCCAAATGCCATATGTTACTATAATAATGTGAGTGTGTGTGTGGTGACATAATACAGTTGAAGTCAGAAGTTTACATACACCTTGATTTTCCCATGATGTCAAGCAAAGAGCCACTGAGTTTGAAGGTAGGCCTTGAAATACATCCACAAGTATACCTCCAATTGATTCAAAAGAGGTCAATTAGCCTATCAGAAGCTTCAAACGCCATGACATAATTTTCTGGAATTTTCCAAGCTGTTTAAAGGCACAGTCAACTTAGTGCATGTAAACTTCTGTATCACTGTAATTGTGATACAGTGAATTATAAGTTAAAAATAATCTGTCTGTAAACAATTGTTGGAAAAATTACTTGTGTCATGCACAAAGTAGATATCTTTACCGACTTGCCAAAACTATAGTTTGTTAACAATACATTTGTGGAGTGGTTGAAAAACAAGTTAATGACTCCAACCTAAGTGCATTTAAACTTCAACTGTATATACACACACTAACCTCCAGTAGGTCATCCTTCTCATCCAACAGGAACTGGACTAGAGATCCCACATCCTCTTCAATCTTCTCCTTCAGCTTCAGCTTCTTTAACTAGAAGATGTGATAACATGGGGAAAAGACACTGGCGTCAGCTAATGGTCATCTGACATAACGACTGTCAGTCTAACCAGAGGAGGAACGAACACACACGACTGTCAGTCTAACCAGAGGAGGAACGAACACACACGACTGTCAGTCTAACCAGAGGAGGTACCAACACACACGACTGTCAGTCTAACCAGAGGAGGAACGAACACACACGACTGTCAGTCTAACCAGAGGAGGTACGAACACACACGACTGTCAGTCTAACCAGAGGAGGTACGAACACACACATGACTGTCAGTCTAACCAGAGGAGGTACGAACACACGACTGTCAGTCTAACCAGAGGAGGAACCAACACACACGACTGTCAGTCTAACCAGAGGAGGTACGAACACACACGACTGTCAGTCTAACCAGAGGAGGAACGAACACACACGACTGTCAGTCTAACCAGAGGAGGTACGAACACACACGACTGTCAGTCTAACCAGAGGAGGTACGAACACACGACTGTCAGTCTAACCAGAGGAGGAACGAACACACACGACTGTCAGTCTAACCAGAGGAGGTACCAACACACACGACTGTCAGTCTAACCAGAGGAGGTACGAACACACACGACTGTCAGTCTAACCAGAGGAGGAACGAACACACACGACTGTCAGTCTAACCAGAGGAGGTACCAACACACACACGACTGTCAGTCTAACCAGAGGAGGAACCAACACACACAACTGTCAGTCTAACCAGAGGAGGTACGAACACACACAACTGTCAGTCTAACCAGAGGAGGAACCAACACACACGACTGTCAGTCTAACCAGAGGAGGAACCAACACACACAGGAACCGGGATTCATTGGACAAGGTGATGTTTTTCCACTCCCCGATTGTCCAGTGTTGATGATCGCCTGCCCACAGGAGCTGCTAGGAGCAGAACCCGGTGTGGATAGTCCATATGTGACAAGGACCGACCCGCCGCTGTCTGGATGTTGTCTGTTTGTCTCACCGTTCTGGGTAAACTGAGACACTGTCGTGCGTGAAAAAGCCCAGGAGGCTGTTTCTGAGATACTGGAACCATCGCGCCTGGCACCAATGATCATACCACACTCAGCCTCTAAGGTCACTATGATCATACCACACTCAGTCTCTAAGGTCACTATGATCATACTACACTCAGTCTCTTAGGTCACTATGATCATACCACACTCAGCCTCTTAGGTCACTATGATCATACCACACTCAGCCTCTTAGGTCACTATGATCATACCACACTCAAAGTTTTAGGTCACTGGTTTTGCCCATTCTGAATGTCTCGATGCCTCTCTGCCTGCTTTATAGAACAAGCCACGGCCACGTGACTCAATGTCTGTAGGACCGAACCATTTTGGTGAACAGGGTGGTGTCGCCTAACAAACTGGCTACTGATATATACAGTACCAGTCAGAAGTTTGGACATACGTGTTATTACATAGTTTTGATGTTCTCACTCTTATTATAAGATGTAGAAAATAGTACTAATAAAAGGAAAAACCTTGAATGTGGAGGTGTGTCCAAACTCTAGACTGGTTCTGTCTGTTAATTAATCATTATAATTAATAAATACATAAATAAAATTAATGATCTGTAATTAATTAATTTATATATATATATATAAATACAATTTATAATCTGTAATTAATTCATTAATATATATATATATAAATACAATTTATAATCTGTAATTAATTAATATATATATTAATATATATATTTCACTTTCACTGGTATACCAACAGCATATCTATGTATGTCCAGAGCCCAGCTGTGTACCTTGGCTTCATTCTTGGTCTGCTCATCCACAGCCTTCACTCTGGTACACACAGTCTTGTGCCATGTTAATTCCACCAGCCTCAGACGCAGTTCGCTCTGAGAGAAACACACATTCACACACTTTACCGTGTTCAACCACTCAATCCATCTTAAAAAGGGCAATCTGCAGTTCAAACAATAACAAAGCAGACACCCCGTCACTGTTTTGGTAAACAGCTGACGGACAGGGCTGGAGAAATGTAACCAGTCTCTTCATAGACAGAGCTATGGATGCAAGGACTGACCATCAATGATATTAAAATGATACCTTTGCATTGTTTACAAACAACGGAGTAAAACCAAGCTTCCATTTTGGGTTCTGATTATGGGGTAAACGACAGTTGAACTAAAGCTCATGACACATTTACAAGTTATATGCTTCTGGAATCATATCATCCATTTAAATATCCCAAGATGGCTGTATCAGATTGACTCTTTCAGAAACCATAACAACAAATCTTTATCAGCAACAGCAGCATGTTGTGTCCTCGGGGCCTCACCTTCATATCCTCAAGGACCTCTGGAACAGGAGCCACATCATGGTGTCTGAAAAGACAAGGGAACACCATCATGTTATTTAAGGATTTGGTTTGAATGCTCTACGTGACAGAAACTCTGGCCTTGAGAGCATCAGTTTGGTGATATCCACCCGATTGTTCAAAGAGAGAATTTGAGGGAAGGGTAGGCTAACGTGTTCCTAGATCAGTGGTTAACGGTCAACCTCCAACCAGTGATAGAGGAAACAAAATGTTTGATCAAATACTACACATTTTACAAACACTTTACAAACACTTTCACAGAATTCTCATTACCGTAACAGAATTCTCATTACCGTAACAGAATTCTCATTACCGTAACAGAATTCTCATTACCGTAACAGAATTCTCATTACCGTACCGTAACAGAATTCTCATTACCGTAACAGAATTTGAATCCCCAAAAAGCATTTAACAAATCAATATTTCTAAAAAAATAAAAAAAAAATAAACACCGCTCCCCTGAAAGGCCCAATTTAAACAAACTGAAAAAAGTCTGGGGAAGGGTACCAAAACATTTCTGCAGCATTGAAGGTCCCCAAGAACACAGTGGCCTCCATCATTCTTAAATGGATGAAGTTTGGAACCACAAGACTCTTCCTAGATCTGGACACCTGGCCAAACTGAACAGTCAGTGGAGAGGGGCCTTGGTCAGGGAAGTGACCAAGAACCCGATGGTCATTCTGACAGAGCTCCAGAGTTCCTCTGTGGAGATGGGAGAACCTTTATGGTAGAGTGGCCAGACGGAAGCCACTCCTTAGTTTTTTTTAACCTTTATTTAACTAGGCAAGTCAGTTAAGAACATATTCTTATTTTCAATGACAGCCTAGGAACACTGGGTTAACTGCCTGTTCAGGGGCAGAAGGACAGATTTGTATCTTGTCAGCTCGGGGATTCGATCTTGCAACCTTTCGGTTACTAGTCCAACACTCTAACCACTAGGCTACGCTGCCACACATGGAGCTTATAGACAAACCTACAGGACTCTCAAACCATGAGAAACAAAACCCTCTGGTCTGATGAAACCAATATTGAACTATTTGGCCTGAATGCCAAGCGTCACATCTGGAGGAAACCTGGCACCATCCCTAAGGTGAAGCATGATGGTGGCAGCATCATGTCTGGAGGAAACCTGGCACCATCTCTACAGTGAAGCATGGTGGTGGCAGCATTATGTCTGGAGGAAACCTGGCACCATCCATAAGGTGAAGCATAATGGTGGCAGCATCATGCCTGGAGGAAACCTGGCACCATCATGTCTGGAGGAAACCTGGCACTATCCCTAAGGTGAAGCATGATGGTGGCAGCATCATGCTGACTTACCAAGTTAAATAAAAGTTTAATAAAAAAAATATTTAAAAAATGCTGTGGGGATGTTTTTCAGCCGTAGGGACTGGGAGACTAGTCAGGATCGAGGGAAAGATGAACAGAGCAAAGAACAGAGATCCTTGATGTAAACCTACTCCAGAGCGCTCAGGACCTCAGACTGGGGTGAAGATTCACCTTCCAACAGGACAACAACCCTAAATACAAAACCCTCTTAGGCCTCACTCCCCCCTATCTGAGATATCTACTGCAGCCCTAATCCTCCACATACAAACACCCGTTCTGCCAGTCACATTCTGTTAAAGGTCCCCAAAGCACACACATCCCCGGGTCGCTCCTCTTTCCAGTTCTCTGCAGCTAGCGACTGGAACGAGCTGCAACAAACACTCAAACTGGACAGTTTTATCTCCATCTCTTCATTCAAAGACTCAATCATGGACACTGACAGTCGTGGCTGCTTTGCGTGACGTATTGTTGTCTCTACCTTCTTTCTTGCCCTTTGTGCTGTTGTCTGTGCCCATAAATGTTTGTACCACGTTTTGGGCCGCTACCATGTTGTCATGCTGTGTTGTCATGAGTTGCCGCCTTGCTGCGTTGCCGCCTTGCTGCGTTGCCGCCTTGCTGCGTTGCGGCCTTGCTGCGTTGCCGCCTTGCTGCGTTGCCGCCTTGCTGCGTTGCCGCCTTGCTGCGTTGCCGCCTTGCTGCGTTGCCTTGCTGCGTTGCCTGCTGCTTGCTGCGTTTGCCGCCCGCCTTGCTGCGTGCGTTGCTGCGCCCGCCTTGCTGCGTTGCCGCCTTGCTGCGTTGCCGCCTTGCTGCGTTGCCGCCTTGCTGCGTTGCCGTGTTGCCATGTGTTGCCATGTGTTGCTACCTTGCTGTGTTGCCATGTGTTGCTACCTTGCTGTGTTGCCATGTGTTGCTACCTTGCTATGTTGTTGTCTTAGGTCTCTCTTTATGTAGTGTTGTGGTGTCTCTTGTCGTGATGTGTTTTTTTGTACTATATTTCTATGTTATTTATTTTTTTAATCCCAACTCCCGTCCCAACAGGAGGTTTTATGCCTTTTGGTTGGCCGTCGTTGTAAATAAGAATTTGTTCTTAACTGACTTGCCTAGTTAAATAAAAAAGGTTAAACATTATTATTATTTTTTTTTATAAAATAAAAAGCACACAGCCAAGACAACACAGGAGTGGCTTCGGGACATGTCTCTGAATGTCCTTACTGTGTTCCAACCACTCAATCCATCTTAAAAGGGCAATCTGCAGTTCAAACAATAATAAAGCAGGCACCCCCCCCCCCTAAACCAATCGCACATCTCCGGAGAGACCTAAAAATAGCTGTGCAGCAAAGCTCCCCATCCAACCTGACAGAACTTGAGAGGATCTGCAGAGAAGAATGGGAGACACTCCCCAAATACAGGTGTGCCAAGCTTGTAGCATCAGACACAAGGAGACTCCAGGCTGTGATCACTGCAAAACGGTGTTTCAACAAAGTACCGAGTAAAGGGTCTGAATACTTATATATATATATATATATATATACACACACACATTTGATTTTTTAAAATAAAAACCTGTTTTTGCTTTGTCATTATGGGGTATTGTGTGTAGATTGATGAGGGGGGGGACGATTTCACACATTTTAGAACAAGGCTGTAACATAAAATGTGGAAAAAGTCAGAGTCTCTGAATACTGAATACTCTGAATGCACTGTGCGAATTAACTTTTTATTTTACCTTTATTTAACTAGGAAAGTCGGTTAAGAAAAAAAAATCTTATTTTCAATGACTGTCTAGGAACAGTGGGTTAACTGATCTAGGAACAGTGGGTTAACTGCCTTGTTCAGGGGCAGAATGACAGATTTTGTACCTTGTCAGCTCGGGGATTTGAACTTGCAACCTTTCGGTTACTAGTCCAATGCTCTAACCACTAGGCTACCCTGCCGAATGCACTGTTTATGTCATTCAAATATACTGAAGAAAAATATGATTTACTGAGTTACAGTCCATATTAAGAAATCAGTAAATTGAAATAAATACATTAGGCCCTATTCTCTGAATTTTACATGACTAGGCAGGGGTGCAGTCATGGGTGGGCCTTGGAGGGCATAAGCCCGCCCACTTGGACGCTAAACCCACCCACTGGGGAGCCAGGCCCAGCCAATCAGGATGAGTTTTTCCCCCCAAAAAAGGGCTTTATTACAGAAATAAGTACTTCGTTGACCTTTGAAAACTGAATTTAAAGACAAAAGACTCAAGGCCTTCTAATCAGATGAATGAATTTAATATTTTAAAAAGGACCCGCGGACAACAGGGACACTCAAAGTCAAACTTGAATGGATCATTGTTAACAGTTAACTGGTCTAGGAACAGTGGGTTAACTGATCTAGGAACAGTGGGTTAACTGATCTAGGAACAGTGGGTTAACTGATCTAGGAACAGTGGGTTAACTGATCTAGGAACAGTGGGTTAACTGATCTAGGAACAGTGGGTTAACTGATCTAGGAACAGTGGGTTAACTGATCTAGGAACAGTGGGTTAACTGATCTAGGAACAGTGGGTTAACTGATCTAGGAACAGTGGGTTAACTGATCTAGGAACAGTGGGTTAACTGATCTAGGAACAGTGGGTTAACTGATCTAGGAACAGTGGGTTAACTGGTCTAGGAACAGTGGGGTTAACTGGAGAGATTCCAACGAACATGATGCACCATAGTACACATCTTTCAGGAGCTCTGTCGGGGCAGTTCCGTTAGATCTCTCATATACTGCTTACAGACACGTTGCATAGGCATATTTCCTTTGGGTTGGTGCCTGCATGCGCCTGGCACCATCTCTGATCTTAACTTAAAGAACATACTCTGACTGTTCTGCCAGATGGTCCTAAGGGGGGGGGGGGTCCTTCTGTAGCTCAGTTGGTAGAGCATGGCGCTTGTAACGCCAGGGTAGTGGGTTCGATCCCCGGGACCACCCATACGTAGAATGTATGCACACATGACTGTAAGTCGCTTTGGATAAAAGCGTCCGCTAAATGGCATATATTATTATTATTATATTATAACCATCTCCCCATCATATCTTTACCAAACACAGGCAGGAACCAAGGATTATTTATGACCTGAAAGATTAGGTGAACATTTTCAAGGCCGTCTCTTCACATGATACAATGTCCTTCACAACTCTTAACACCCCAGAACAGAATCAAGCACCTGACACAATTACACAACTATTTTTTGTTATGCGTTTCTGAGATCAGGGTAGGGAAAGCTGATCCTAGATCTGTAGGCCTCAGGGGTAAACTTGGAACATGTGTTACCTGTGTGCCCGGGACTCCCTACACACCACACAGATGGGTTTTTTGTCGGTGTGACAATAGAGCTTCAGCTCCTCTCCATGCCTGTCGCATTTCCCATCTATCTGGACACGCTTGGACGGAGCCGGCTGCTCACAGGGCTTCAGACACTCCAACCCACTCAGCTTATCAACAAGGTTCTTAACCAGGTAGTTCTTGGTGAAGCTGATCTTGTTAAATATCTACAGAGAAAGAGAAACATTTAGAACAAACATCTTTTAGATTATTACCATCAAATGAAAAGGAGGTACTGAATTAGCTTGCTACAACAACAGGTAGAGCTGGGCGATATGGTCAAAAATACACTACATGACCAAAAGTATGTGGACACCTGCTCGCCGAACAGCTCATTCCAAAACCATGGCCATTAATATGGAGTTGGTCCCCCCCTTTGCTGCTATAACAGCCTCAACTCTTCTGGGAAGGCTTTCCACTAGATGTTGGAACATTGCTGTGGGGACTTGCTTCCATTCAGCCACAAGAGCATTAGTGAGGTCGGGTGATTAGGCCTGGCACGTAGCCGGTGTTCCAATTCATCCCAGAGGTGTTCGGTGGGGTTGAGGTCAGGGCTCTGTGCACAACGATCTCGACAAACCATTTCTATACGGACCTTGCTTTGTGCCCAGAGGAATTGTCAGTCTGAAACAAGAAAGGGCCTTCCCCAAACTTTTGCCACAAAGTTGGAAGCACAAAATTGTCTAGAATGTATGCTGCAGTTGTTAAGATTTTCCTTCACTGGAACAAAGAGGCCTAGCCTGAACCATGGAAAATAGCCCCAGACCATTATTCATCCTCAAACTTTACAGTTGGCACTATGCATTGGGGCAGGTAGCATTCTCCAGGGATCCGCCGAACCCAGATTTGTCTGTTGGACTGCCAGATGTTGTTGAATCACTCCAGAGAACACAGATGTTGTTGAATCACTCCAGAGAACACAGATGTTGTTGAATCACTCCAGAGAGCACAGATGTTGTTGAATCACTCCAGAGAACACAGATGTTGTTGAATCACTCCAGAGAGCACAGATGTTGTTGAATCACTCCAGAGAGCACAGATGTTGTTGAATCACTCCAGAGAACACAGATGTTGTTGAATCACTCCAGAGAGCACAGATGTTGTTGAATCACTCCAGAGAGCACAGATGTTGCTGAATCACTCCAGAGAGCACAGATGTTGCTGAATCACTCCAGAGAGCACAGATGTTGCTGAATCACTCCAGAGAGCACAGATGTTGTTGAATCACTCCAGAGAGCACAGATGTTGTTGAATCACTCCAGAGAACACGTTTCCACTGCTCCAGAGTCCAATGGCAGAGAGCTTTACACCACTCCAGCCAACGCTTGGCATTGCACATGGGGATCTTAGGCCTTTGTGCAGCTGCTCGGCCTTGTAAACCCATTTCATGAAGCTCCCGATGAACAGTTATTGTGCTGACGTTGCTTCCAGGCAGTTTGGAACTCAGTAATGAGTGTTGCAACAGAGGACAGACGATTTTTAAGTGCTACGTGCTTCAGCGGTTCCATTCTGTGAGCTTGTGTGGCCTACCACGTCGCAGCTGAGCTGTTGTTGCTCCTGGATGTTTCCACGTAACAATAACAGCACTTACAGTTGACCGGGGCAGCTCTAGCAGGGAAGAAATTTGACATACGAACTTGTTGGAAAAGGTGGCATCCTATGACGGTGCCACATTGAAAGTCACGGAGCTCTTCAGTAAGGCCATTCTACCGCAAATGTTTGGTTATGGAGATTGCATGGCTGTGAGCTGGATATTATACAACTGTCAGGAACTTGTGGGCTGAAAAATAGAAATCCACTAATTTGAATGGGTGTCCACATACTTTTGTAACTATAGTGTTTTTTCTTATTTTACATTTCAAAATAATTAAAGTTCTCAATATATGCACATGACATGAGAACAAGGTTTCTCAAGCTGGGTCACTTGGAACCCCCCCCCCCAAGGGGTGCATGTTTTAGTTTTTGCCCTAGCACTACACAGCTGATTTAAATAAACTAATCATCAAGGTTTGATCATTTGAATCAGCTGTGTAGGGACAAAACCAAAAACGTACAGGCCTTGGGGTCCAGAGGTCAGCGTATGGGAAACGCTGCCCTAGGATGACAACATATGAATTAAAAATGGATTTTAATGGGCTTTCTGATGGTTTCATACTCAATTAAACTAGGATAAAACTGACAGAGAAGTAGCCCAACATGTAATAGAACAGTTCATTTATTTTGCAGTTGTATCAAAATGCATTTATAGATTGTATTGTAAGAAATCCATACATGTATGTGGATCGATACCGGTACACCCCCTAAAAATATATCGCCCAGCCCTAGAAAAACCTTGTCCTCCGGGTTACCTTCGCCCATAGTAAACCTACAAGCGTCAGGCTCTTAAAAGAAAATACCTTCATCAATGGCTGCTAAAAGTAGTTCGGGTCTGAATGTGCCCTAACCTTATCACAGGTAATAAAATAGTGTTTCAGACATTGATGACAAAGGGTAACTAAAAACAGGAAAATCACTCCTGCATCTCAGTGTGCCCGTTGCAGGTGAGCGGGAATAATGAAATTGTTTAATCCTTCCCGAATAAAACTTTATTTATACTTTGTGATACTGACAAGAGCAGTGTGGGGTTCTTTCGAGAGAAAGGAGACAAAGTTTGCTATGTGACTAGTTAGTTAGTCACAGAGATGAAGGGTGATTACAGGTTGGCTTGATTAAACAACACCTCGCCATACTACCTAATTATCCACCAAGCTAATTTATAACACAAAGGCTCCGCGTTTTTCAGCAGTGTCGGTGTTATTAACTCATCTCTAACTTTATCCAATTCCAGTGGTAAAACGCTTAAAACAGGTACGGGAAAATGCATTGTAAAATTACACATGCTACGATTAACTTGACCATTCAAGTTGACAAATAAATTGTCTAGCGAGCAAACAGCTGATGAGAATAAAACACGCTAATTAGCATTGAAGCACAACAAACCATTCGGCACTCGGGGCATTGATAACCGACGTCCTCTCCTCCGTTCTCCTCCCAATGCATCAGGATGCAGAACTTGCAGAAATTGTGTCCGCATTTGAGAATGACCGGGTCGTTGAAGTAGTCAAGACAGATGGCACAAATCAACTCTTTCTGTAGCTCGATGCCCGCACCGCTGGATCCCGCAGCCATGTTGTTTACCCAGCTACCGACAACACTTTTCCGTAGCGTGGAAGAAAGCGGAAGTGTTGGCTCAACACGATTCCTTGGATTGATGATGCGATTGGCTATCCGTTGTCTGGGAAGAGGAAGAGGCGAGGCGAAAGATTTGACTCCGCCCAAAATTTGCCCAATGAAAATAAACCCCAAGAAGCGAGGAACTTTTGTATTGAAGTCATTTATTTGGCAGATTTCTATAGAGTACCACAGTATAAGTCATAATTACCCATAAAACCTAGCGGTCAAACAGGGAAATTGGTCCAGTCGTTTTTCCATCATTAATTTTTCTCCCATAGGGGATTCTGGAAACACTTCAAATAAGAGCTGTGTTTGGTGTAGGTTTACCCTGGCGTGACGTTTTTGATAACCGTGTAAATATCTCTAGGACAAGTGACTTTTATCAATATATTCGGCTCTATTTACTTTCATTAACAGCAGGACAATAACCTAAAACACAAGGCCAAATATACACTGGAGTTGCTTACCAAGAAGACAGAGAATGTTCCTGAGTGGCCGAGTTACAGTTTTGACTTGAATCTACTTGAAAAGCTATGGCAATACCTGAAAAAGGTTATCTAGCAACGATCAACAACCAATTTGACAGAGCTTGAAGAATTTTCTAAAGAATAATGGGCAAATGTTGCACAATCCACTTGGGGATGTGTGTGATTTACCCAGAAAGACTCGCCGTTGTAATCACTGCTCAAGGAGCTTGCTTCTACAAAGTATTTACTCAGGGATGTGAATACGTATGTAAATGAGATATTCCTGTATGTTTTCACTTTGTCATTATGCTGTATTGTGTGTAGATGGGTGGTAAAATTTTTATTTATTTAATCCATTCTGAATTCAGGCTGTAACACAACAACATGTGGAATAAGTCAAGGGGTATGAATACTTTCTGAAGGAACCGTATGGCAATATGTGGCCTTATATATCAAAGAACATGAGATATATATAAAACCCATATAAAAAGTGACATACATTTAAAAATATATTACCATATACTTTAATAAATATATCTTAACATGTATAAATGGGGCGGCAGGGTAGCCTAGTGGTTAGGGCGTTGGACTAGTAAACGGAAGGTTGCAAGTTCAAACCCCCGACCTCGTTCTGCCCCTGAACTGGCAGTTAACCCACTGTTCCTAGGCCGTCATTGAAAATAAGAATTTGTTCTTAACTGACTTGCCTAGTTAAATGAAGGTAAAAAATAAATTTAGAAAATCTCACACCCCCATACAAAACATTACAATATGCATATGTTCAGTATTATCATCATGCAAAATGTACTCAGAACATTATTCTTGTTTAATACATTTATTGCTTTGAAATCTATTCCAGATTGATTGTTTTCTTTTTTTATCTCATAATGAAATCTCAAAAGTAGGGATTAATTATTTAGTAATTGCATTTGGTGTTAGCCATCAATACGACTACTTTATTGTTTATTGTAGCTACTGTAGATGATACGTGCCATCTCATTTGGAGATTAGATTGAGATGGCGTAGACAACTATTGGTTTACAGGTTTACACTGAGTGTACAAAACATTAGGAACACCTCTTTCCATAACATTGACTGACCAGGTGAATCCAGATGAAAGCTCTGGTCCCTTATTGATGTCACTTTTTAAATTAACTCCAATCAGTGTAGATGAAGGAGAGGAGACAGGTTAAAGAATCATTTTTCAAAGCCTTGAGACAATTGAGACATGGATTGTGTATGTGTGCCATTCTGAGGGTTTATGGGCAAGACACAAGTTTTAAGTGCCTTTGAACAGGGTATGGTAGCAGGTGCCAGGCGCACCCGTTTGTGTCAAGAACTGCAACGCTGCTGGGTTTTTCACGCTCAACAGTTTCCCGTGTGTATCAAGAATTGTCCACCACCACCACTGAAAAGACATCCAGCCGACTTGACACAACTGTGGGAAGCAATCGAGTCAACATGGGCCCAGCATCCCTGTGGAACAACTTGTAGAATCCATGCCAAGGATTTCCATTGGGAATCGTTTATGCCTATTGCCACCAGCAGGGGGCGATATATGAGCGTCTCCACTCCCATCAACAACAATGGAAGCTGACTTTGACAAGTCTAACAGTTTTCTCCTACTGTATAATTTGTTTTTTGTTGTTGTTCCGTTTAAACAGGTATGTGGTTTACACGAGCATATTATCTATAGAACATTCTAGAGTCTCAAAGGTTGTCGCATGTACTTCTGCGTTGAAAGGTGGCAGAGCTCGAGCGTTGTTTGTCAAACCCACGAGACATCCTGAAAATCGGTCTTCTCGCGAAAAGTCTGTAACTTCAAACGGTTTGAAGTACAAACTCATGACCAATCTATGGAAAGGGGAGACTCTTCAAAACCTTGTTTCCTAAAGGATACATTTTTATTTGACTGTCTTTTTTTACGTCTTTGTTATTCAATACATTTCTCTGGGCTATAGTAGTAGTAAAGGCCAAATTCTATATTTATCAAGTAATTGTTTTAATGTTTTTTTTTTTTAAACCTAAAAGGCTCCTACAATTCACAATCAAATAGTAAAGTGACCCAAACATAGTAGGACCGCCAGCGTGTCATTGCCTCGTTGCTCAAGTCGTTTCCAAGTGATTTCCATTTTTCTAATGGTTGTCAATTGTTTTGGGTCACCGCTTAACTCTCTGTTTGACTTGTGAAATGATTTGTAATGCATTAATGCAACAATGTTATCATAACTGGCCAAAAAGGGATCACACTAATGTACTTTTTCCTCCATCAACTTTCCCAGACCGTTCATTTGTCCTATGATGTAGGCCTGTTTTACAGACGGCAATAGCAGGAGCAAGCTTGTTTCTTTTCTCGAACAGGCTATTAGGTTTAATATTAACAAAAAATATATACAGTATGTATTATAGCTAGTATTAACTAAATATATACAGTATGTACTATAGTTAGTATTGACTAAATATATACAGTATGTACTATAGCTAGTATTGACTAAATATATACAGTATGTACTATAGCTAGTATAAACTAAATATATACAGTATGTACTATAGCTAGTATTAACTAAATATATATAGTATGTATTATAGCTAGTATTGACTAAATATATACAGTATGTACTATAGTTAGTATTGACTAAATATATACAGTATGTACTATAGTTAGTATTGACTAAATATATACAGTATGTACTATAGCTAGTATTAACTAAATATATACAGTATGTACTATAGTTAGTATTGACTAAATATATACAGTATGTACTATAGCTAGTATTGACTAAATATATACAGTATGTACTATAGCTAGTATAAACTAAATATATACAGTATGTACTATAGCTAGTATTGACTAAATATATACAGTATGTACTATAGTTAGTATTGACTAAATATATACAGTATGTACTATAGCTAGTATTAACTAAGTATATACAGTATGTATTATAGCTAGTATTAACTAAATATATACAGTATGTACTATAGCTAGTATTAACTAAATATATACAGTATGTATTATAGCTAGTATTAACTAAATATATACAGTATGTACTATAGCTAGTATTAACTAAATATATACAGTATGTACTATAGTTAGTATTGACTAAATATATACAGTATGTACTATAGTTAGTATTGACTAAATATATACAGTATGTACTATAGCTAGTATTAACTAAGTATATACAGTATGTATTATAGCTAGTATTAACTAAATATATACAGTATGTACTATAGCTAGTATTAACTAAATATATACAGTATGTATTATAGCTAGTATTAACTAAATATATACAGTATGTACTATAGCTAGTATTAACTAAATATATACAGTATGTACTATAGTTAGTATTGACTAAATATATACAGTATGTACTATAGCTAGTATTGACTAAATATATACAGTATGTACTATAGCTAGTATAAACTAAATATATACAGTATGTACTATAGCTAGTATTAACTAAATATATACAGTATGTACTATAGTTAGTATTGACTAAATATATACAGTATGTACTATAGTTAGTATTGACTAAATATATACAGTATGTACTATAGCTAGTATTAACTAAGTATATACAGTATGTATTATAGCTAGTATTAACTAAATATATACAGTATGTACTATAGCTAGTATTAACTAAATATATACAGTATGTATTATAGCTAGTATTAACTAAATATATACAGTATGTACTATAGCTAGTATTAACTAAATATATACAGTATGTACTATAGTTAGTATTGACTAAATATATACAGTATGTACTATAGTTAGTATTGACTAAATATATACAGTATGTACTATAGCTAGTATTAACTAAGTATATACAGTATGTATTATAGCTAGTATTAACTAAATATATACAGTATGTACTATAGCTAGTATTAACTAAATATATACAGTATGTATTATAGCTAGTATTAACTAAATATATACGGTATGTACTATAGCTAGTATTAACTAAATATATACAGTATGTACTATAGTTAGTATTGACTAAATATATACAGTATGTATTATAGCTAGTATTAACTAAATATATACAGTATGTACTATAGCTAGTATTAACTAAATATATACAGTATGTACTATAGCTAGTATTAACTAAATATATACATTATGTATTATAGCTAGTATTGACTAAATATATACAGTATGTACTATAGTTAGTATTGACTAAATATATACAGTATGTACTACAGTTAGTATTGACTAAATATATACAGTATGTACTATAGTTAGTATTGACTAAATATATACAGTATGTACTATAGTTAGTATTGACTAAATATATACAGTATGTACTATAGTTAGTATTGACTAAATATATACAGTATGTACTATAGCTAGTATTAACTAAGTATATACAATATGTATTATAGCTAGTATTAACTAAATATATACAGTATGTACTATAGCTAGTATTAACTAAATATATACAGTATGTACTATAGCTAGTATTAACTAAATATATACAGTATGTACTATAGTTAGTATTAACTAAATATATACAGTATGTACTATAGCTAGTATTAACTAAATATATACAGTATGTACTATAGCTAGTATTAACTAAATATATACAGTATGTACTATAGCTAGTACTAACTAAATATATACAGTATGTACTATAGCTAGTATTAACTAAATATATACAGTATGTACTATAGCTAGTACTAACTAAATATATACAGTATGTACTATAGCTAGTATTAACTAAATATATACAGTATGTACTATAGCTAGTATTAACTAAATATATACAGTATGTACTATAGTTAGTATTAACTAAATATATACAGTATGTACTATAGCTAGTATTAACTAAATATATACAGTATGTACTATAGCTAGTATTAACTAAATATATACAGTATGTATTATAGCTAGTATTGACTAAATATATACAGTATGTACTATAGCTAGTATTAACTAAATATATACAGTATGTACTATAGTTAGTATTAACTAAATACATACAGTATGTACTATAGCTAGTATGAACTAAATATATACAGTATGTACTATAGCTAGTATTAACTAAATATATACAGTATGTACTATAGTTAGTATTGACTAGATATATACAGTATGTACTATAGCTAGTATTGACTAAATATATACAGTATGTACTATAGTTAGTATTGACTAGATATAGAATATCTTTTTTTCCAAGGAAATCATGTATTTTAAAAAATTTTATTGAACCTTTATTTAACTTGGCAAGTCAGTTAAGAACAAATTCTTATTTTACAATGACGGCCCACCCACGGCCTATACCCCGTACCCCCGTACCCCCGGCCTACCCCCGGCCTACCCTGGCCAAACCCTCCCCTAACCCGGATGGCGCTGGGCCAACTGTGCACCGCCCTATAGGAAGAGGTATAGCCTACTGCTCAAGGGGAACAGCTGGAAGAGAGAGGCTTGATATGTGTATCGCTGAAGTAAGAAGCTAAATATTAGAGCATTCATTAACTAAATATTAGAGCATTCCTGAACGAAATATTAGAGCATTCATGAACTAAATATTAGAGCATTCATTAACTAAATATTAGAGCATTCATGAACTAAATATTAGAGCATTCATGAACTAAATATTAGAGCATTCATTAACTAAATATTAGAGCATTCATTAACTAAATATTAGAGCATTCATTAACTAAATATTAGCGATATAAATATTTACCTGTCAGCGCATATATATATATATTTTTTATTTTTTATTTTTTTATTTTTTATTTTTTTATTAATATATTAGGAAATGGCAGATCTGTGGGTTCCTAGGCTGCGCTCTACGATCCCAGACACCAAAGCTCCCCTATTGATTAGGCCTACGTTTAAGAAAAATCATTCTACCTAAGCTACAACAACACAGTGCAGTGAGGAATTTATACTTTTTATCAAGATAGTACACCATTTTTGTCTATAGCCCTCAAACTCAACTCTGGACCACGAAGCCAGTTCCACTGCATTGTTTTATTGTCCCCCTCTAATCGGGGACTGATTTAGACCTGGGACACCAGGTGGGTGACTCCCCTCTAATCAGGGACTGATTTAGACCTGGGACACCAGGTGGGTGATTCCCCTCTAATCGGGGACTGATTTAGACCAGGGACACCAGGTGGGTGATTCCCCTCTAATCGGGGACTGAATTAGACCTGGGACACCAGGTGGGTGATTCCCCTCTAATCAGGGACTGATTTAGACCTGGGACACCAGGTGGGTGATTCCCCTCTAATCAGGGACTGATTTAGACCTGGGACACCAGGTGGGTGATTCCCCTCTAATCAGGGACTGATTTAGACCAGGGACACCAGGTGGGTGATTCCCCTCTAATCAGGGACTGATTTAGACCAGGGACACCAGGTGGGTGATTCCCCTCTAATCAGGGACTGATTTACACCTGGGACACCAGGTGGGTGATTCCCCTCTAATCAGGGACTGATTTAGACCTGGGACACTAGGTGAGTGATTCCCCTCTAATCAGGGACTGATTTCGACCTGGGACACCAGATGGGTGATTCCTCTCTAATCAGGGACTGATTTAGACCTGGGACACCAGGTGGGTGATTCCCCTCTAATCAGGGACTGATTTAGACCTGTGACACCAGGTGGGTGACTCCCCTCTAATCAGGGACCGATTTAGACCAGGGACACCAGGTGGGTGATTCCCCTCTAATCAGGGACTGATTTAGACCTGGGACACAAGGTGGGTGATTCCCCTCTAATCAGGGACTGATTTAGACCTGGGACACAAGGTAGTTGCAGTTATCAGGTAGAACAGAAAACCAGCAGGCTCCGGACCTGGTAATGTGACGTTGATTACACCTGGTCTATAGGCTGTAAACTGCAGAGATGTAGGCCGATTTGAATAGCGTTTATATTTTTGTCTTGAAAATTAGAGCTAGTGTTATAGATAAGTAATTTTAGGCTTCTCTGCTGATCTGTAAAATTCCCTTGGCCTGCATAAAATTTATTACTAAACTGGTAGGCCAAGGGCTACTGAAGCTTATCTAATAGTTAGAGTATAACAGTGATGGGCAACTCCAGTCCTTAAAGCCTGATTGGTGTCACCCTTCCCCCCCAGCCTTATAGCTAACGCACCCAATGAAACTAATTGCATTCTAAACTGAAGACCATGATTAGATTAATATTGGAGTCTGGTGTGTTAGCTGAGGCAAAAGTGTGATTCTCGTCAGGTCCCTGAGAACTGGAGTTACTCATGCTTGAGTTATAAGAACATACCTGATTCATAAACTTGATTAAACTGTAAAATAATATATAAATATATTTAAAAAAATAGCCTACTCATTTTGCAGAACATATTTATTTATTTTTGGGGGGGAGGAGGATTCAAACATTGTTACAAAAAAGAAAAGTGTTGAAACCACACTCACACACACACACACACACACACACACACACACACACACACACACACACACACACACACACACACACACACACACACACACACACACACACACACACACACACACACACACACACACACACACACACACACACACACACACACCACTCCCCGACACATTGTTATTCATAAATACTCATTCGTAAAAGTTACACGTTGAATATCAAGTTTCAACCTCGGTGCTGAAGTCGTCCGTACACTCGCAGGTAACATTATCTAACATCCGCATCATTCACGTCAGAGCCCCTAAGGGTGTGAATTCGGTGTTTCTCCCTAGATTACATTGCATTGCATAGCTTGGATTGATAAACATGTGAGAAATGTGCCTTTTATATATATTTAAAAAAAAGTGCATTTGGTTATTTATATTTTAGGTGGTGTGTGATAGAACCAAGCCCACAGCTGTGTAGTTTATATCCGGGCCCATATTCAGAATGCCTCTTTGGATAGGGGGGCTGATCTAGGATCAGGTCTTCCCTGTCTATGTAATCTTATTCATTCTGATCTAGGATCAGGTCTTCCCTGTCCATGTAATCTTATTAATTCTGATCTAGGATCAGGTCTTCCCTGTCCATGTAATCTTATTAAGTATGATCTAAAATACTAAACTGATCCTAGATCAACACCCTCCATAATCTTTTAATTCTGATCTTTTCCCTGTCCATGACTTACTCAGTATGATCTAAAATAAAACTATGGATTTTTTTTATTTTTTTTTAGCAATATTTAACTAGGCAAATTCAAATTCTTATTTACAATGAAAGCCTACCAGAGAACAGTGGGTTAACTGCCTTGTTCAGGGGGAGAACGACAGATTTCTTAACCTTGTCAGCTCGGGGATGTCGATCAAGTAACCTTTCGGTTACCTGCCCAACACTCTAACCAGTAGGCAACCTGCCGTCTCATCAGAGCTCTGTCTGGTGAATAAAGGAATGTCCTAATCCAATAGGGTCCAAATGGTACATGACTAACTGCTAGGCAGTTCCCTACTGTCTCCAATGGTAATCTATTCCCTAGTGTCTCTAATGGTAACCTATTCCCTAGTGTCTCCAGTGGTAATCTATTCCCTACTGTCTCCAATGGTAATCTATTCCCTAGTGTCTCTAATGGTAACCTATTCCCTAGTGTCTCCAGTGGTAATCTATTCCCTACTGTCTCCAATGGTAATCTATTCCCTACTGTCTCCAATGGTAATCTATTCCCTACTGTCTCCAATGGTAATCTATTCCCTACTGTCTCCAATGGTAATCTATTCCCTAGTGTCTCTAATGGTAACCTATTCCCTAGTGTCTCCAGTGGTAATCTATTCCCTACTGTCTCCAATGGTAATCTATTCCCTACTGTCTCCAATGGTAATCTATTCCCTACTGTCTCCAATGGTAATCTATTCCCTACTGTCTCCAATGGTAATCTATTCCCTACTGTCTCCAATGGTAACCTATTCCCTAATGTCTCTAATGGTAACCTATTCCCTAGTGTCTCCAATGGTAATCTATTCCCTACTGTCTCCAATGGTAACCTATTCCCTACTGTCTCCAATGGTAATCTATTCCCTACTGTCTCCAATGGTAATCTATTCCCTACTGTCTCCAATGGTAATCTATTCCCTACTGTCTCCAATGGTAATCTATTCCCTACTGTCTCCAATGGTAATCTATTCCCTACTGTCTCCAATGGTAACCTATTCCCTAATGTCTCTAATGGTAACCTATTCCCTAGTGTCTCCAATGGTAATCTATTCCCTACTGTCTCCAGTGGTAACCTATTCCCTAGTGTCTCTAATGGTAACCTATTCCCTAGTGTCTCTAATGGTAACCTATTCCCTAGTGTCTCTAATGGTAACCTATTCCCTAATGTCTCTAATGGTAACCAATTCCCTAGTGTCTCCAGTGGTAACCTATTCCCTACTGTCTCCAGTGGTAACCTATTCCCTAGTGTCTCTAATGGTAACCTATTCCCTAGTGTCTCTAATGGTAACCTATTCCCTAGTGTCTCCAGTGGTAACCTATTCCCTAGTGTCTCTAATGGTAACCTATTCCCTAATGTCTCTAATGGTAACCTATTCCCTAGTGTCTCTAATGGTAACCTATTCCCTAGTGTCTCCAATGGTAACCTATTCCCTAGTGTCTCCAATGGTAACCTATTCCCTAGTGTCTCCAATGGTAATCTATTCCCTATTGTCTCCAGTGGTAACCTATTCCCTAGTGTCTCTAATGGTAACCTATTCCCTAGTGTCTCTAATGGTAACCTATTCCCTAGTGTCTCTAATGGTAACCTATTCCCTAGTGTCTCCAATGGTAATCTATTCCCTACTGTCTCCAGTGGTAACCTATTCCCTAGTGTCTCCAATGGTAATCTATTCCCTACTGTCTCCAGTGGTAACCTATTCCCTAGTGTCTCCAATGGTAATATATTCCCTAGTGTCTCTAATGGTAACCCATTCCCTAGTGTCTCCAGTGGTAACCTATTCCCTAGTGTCTCCAATGGTAATCTATTCCCTACTGTCTCCAGTGGTAACCTATTCCCTAGTGTCTCTAATGGTAACCTATTCCCTAATGTCTCTAATGGTAACCTATTCCCTAGTGTCTCCAATGGTAATCTATTCCCTACTGTCTCCAGTGGTAACCTATTCCCTAGTGTCTCTAATGGTAACCTATTCCCTAGTGTCTCTAATGGTAACCTATTCCCTAGTGTCTCTAATGGTAACCTATTCCCTAATGTCTCTAATGGTAACCTATTCCCTAGTGTCTCTAATGGTAACCTATTCCCTAGTGTCTCCAATGGTAATCTATTCCCTACTGTCTCCAGTGGTAACCTATTCCCTAGTGTCTCTAATGGTAACCTATTCCCTAGTGTCTCCAATGGTAACCTATTCCCTAGTGTCTCCAATGGTAACCTATTCCCTAGTGTCTCCAGTGGTAACCTATTCCCTAGTGTCTCTAATGGTAACCTATTCCCTAGTGTCTCCAATGGTAACCTATTCCCTACTGTCTCCAATGGTAACCTATTCCCTAATGTCTCTAATGGTAACCTATTCCCTAGTGTCTCTAATGGTAACCTATTCCCTAGTGTCTCCAATGGTAATATATTCCCTAGTGTCTCCAATGGTAATCTATTCCCTACTGTCTCCAGTGGTAACCTATTCCCTAGTGTCTCCAATGGTAACCTATTCCCTATTTAATGCAGACATGGTGAAGACAAGTGGTGAATCTCTTCAGGTGCAGATGTAGAAAGTGATGAAATACTGTACTGTGTATAAGGATATAACTCCTGTGTTCCAGCCAGCTGTTCACCAAGTCAGTATTGAGAAAATCTCACATGTCCCCTCCCTCAGCTGAGTATCAAAACAAGTACAAATTCCAGATTTGTGGCTTTAAGAAATGTGTCTCTCTTGACTTATCCAGTGTTCACTTCACAGTATGACTTTTTCTGAACAACCATCAGTGTATTTTGAACAACATGAAAATGAAAACGGACACAGGAAGTGAAATAAAATGCTATGCAAAGTCCTGAACATGACTCCCACAGTAGTAAATGAAGCGAGGACGTAAACTCGTCCAATACACAGTAAATATTCTACAGATACATCTCTATTACAAATTATAAACTGGGTGGTTCTAACCCTGAATGCTGATTGGCTGACAGCCGTGCTATAGCCACAGGTATGTCAAAACATAAAAATTTACTGCTCTATTTACGTTGGTAACCAGTTTATAATAGCAATAAGGCACCTCGGGGAGGGGGGGGGGGGGGGGGGCTTGTGATATATGCCCTATATACCACGGCTAAGGGTTGTGTCGTTCTTAAAGAACAGCCATTAACCGTGGAATATTGGCCACATACCACCCTCCCTTGTGCCTTATTGCTATTATAAACAACCCAGCTGCAACATGCCATCTATATGTATTGTTGCCCTTCTATGAAATGTGTGCTCTATTGAACAAGGCGTCCCCATTGGTTGAGACAATAGTTATCTGTTGTATGAGAGGACCCCATTGGCCAATAAACTAGCTATCTGTTGAATGAGAGTTCCCCAGCCATGAGTCAAGACACTAGCTATTTATTGTATGAGAACTCACCATTGGTGGAGACACTAGATATCTGTTGTATGAGAACTCCCCATTGGTGGAGACACTAGATATCAGTTGTATGAGAACTCCCCATTGGTGGAGACACTAGATATCTGTTGTATGAGAACCCCCATTGGCCAAGACACTAGATATCTGTTGAATGATAGCTCCCATTGGTCAAGACTCTAGCTATATGTTGGTGGTGAGCTCCCATTGGTCATGACACTAGATAGCTGTTGAATGAGGGCTCCCATTGGCCAAGACACAAGGTGGCTGTTGAAGGAGCTCTCCCATTTTCAAGACACTAGATAGCTGTTGAAGGAGAACCCCATTGGTCAAGACACAAGATGGCTGTTTAAGGAGAACCCCCATTGGTCAAGACACTAGATAGCTGTTTAAGGAGAACCCCCATTGGTCAAGACACTAGATAGCTGTTTAAGGAGAACCCCCATTGGTCAAGACACTAGATAGCTGTTTAAGGAGAACCCCCATTGGTCAAGACACTAGATAGCTGTTTAAGGAGAACCCCCATTGGTCAAGACACTAGATAGCTGTTTAAGGAGAACCCCCATTGGTCAAGACACTAGATAGCTGTTTAAGGAGAACCCCCATTGGTCAAGACACTAGATAGCTGTTTAAGGAGAACCCCTATTGGTCTATGTTTAGCTGCTTGAGGCACTTGCAACACAACAGCTACGGAAACAGGAAAAACCATGACATTTATCAAAAGGAGGAGCTGTCTTTAAAACCACAAAACTGATTGCAGCACAGCTTTTCTTTTATAGCTAGGTGTTTTAAATGGGAGAGTTTAAATATACAAGGATGAAGCTTTTCAATCACTTGACTTACATCCACGAGATGGAGCTTTTAAAATATACTCCAGTGACAGTGTAGAAAAATCATGGGGGGGGGGAAACCACATTACAAAAGCCCAAATACTCCTCAATACTCTGTCCATTTTTTTTTCAATCCGTCCATCTCTCTTAGACCTCTGAGCTGTTGCTGCAGTCGTCCATCCTCGCCACCATCATCCCTTCCGTGCTCGCCGACCCCCACACCCTCTCTTTCCTCTCCTCCTTCTGTCTGTACCGGACCACCAGGACGAGGATGATGATGAGGAGGAAGGTAAGCAGCATTCCCACCAACCCCCCCACCACCATCGGCAACCCCTCATCCCCCTCCCCCCTGCTCAGCTCCCTTGGTTCCAGACGGTCGGCGTACAGCTCCACCCCCCCCGCTGCCCTCCTCTTGGTACGGTCCAGGGCGATGTGCATGATGTTGGTGCCACGGTTGTTGTCTGCTCCAATGTCATCGGCCACGTCGGGGACCGCCGCTCCGACCAATCCACTGGTTGACCTCCTCACACGGTGACCTTGACCTTTGACCCCGGGGGTGATGGAGAGGTCGTTGCCCGTGGCAACCAGGGAGTGGTGGTACTCGAGGCTCCTCTTGCCGATGCCGTGGTTGTCGTTGTCTTTGGGGCGGATGGTGTAGATGGTGTGGATGAACCACTCACGACCCGCAGCCACCTGGGACAGGAGGTTAGAGGTTAGAGGTTAGAGCGTGTTGTCTGCACACCTGGGTTCAAATTAATGTGTTTTTGATTATTTGTTATATAAATAATTATTTTCTGTGTATTTGAAGAAATCTATCTTGCTCTCTGGTACACAACATACTGTAACTATCTGGTATACAACATACAGTGGGGCAAAAAAGTATTTAGTCAGCCAAAAATTGTGCAAGTTCTCCCACTTACAAAGATGAGAGAGGCCTGTAATTTTCACCTTAGGTACACTTCAACTAAAGTAGGATTTTTTATGAATTTATTTGCAAATTATGGTGGAAAATAAGTATTTGGTCAACAACAAAAGTGTATCTCATACTTTGTTATATACCCTTTGTTGGCAATGACAGAGGTCAAACGTTTTCTGTAAGTCTTCACAAGCTTGTCAGCTTGCAACCTTCCGGTTACTAGTCCAACGCTCTAACCACTAGGCTACCCTGCCGCCCCAGTAGAGCACAGTACAGTATACTATATTAGAGCACAGTACAGTATAGTATAGTAGAGCACAGTAACGTATACTATGGCAGAACACAGTACAGTATACTATAGCAGAACACAGTACAGTATACTATAGCAGAACACAGTACAGTATACTATAGCAGGACACAGTACAGTATACTATAGCAGAACACAGTACAGTATACTATAGCAGGACACAGTACAGTATACTATAGCAGAACACAGTACAGTATACTATATTAGAGCACAGTACAGTATAGTATAGTAGAGCACAGTACAGTATACTATAGTAGAGCACAGTAAAGTATACTATAGCAGAACACAGTACAGTATACTATAGCAGAACACAGTACAGTATACTATATTAGAGCACAGTACAGTATACTATAGCAGAACACAGTACAGTATACTATAGCAGAACACAGTACAGTATACTATATTAGAGCACAGTACAGTATACTATATTAGAGCACAGTACAGTATACTATAGCAGAACACAGTACAGTATACTATAGCAAAACACAGTACAGTATAGTATAGTAGAACACAGTACAGTATACTATAGTAGAACACAGTACAGTATACTATAGCAGAACACAGTACAGTATACTACAGTAGAACACAGTGCAGTACAGTATAGTAGAGCACAGTACAGTATACTATAGCAGAACACAGTACAGTATACTATATTAGAGCACAGTACAGTATACTATAGCAGAACACAGTACAGTATACTATAGCAGAACACAGTACAGTATACTATAGCAGAACACAGTACAGTATACTATAGCAGGACACAGTACAGTATACTATAGCAGAACACAGTACAGCATAGTATAGTAGAGCACAGTACAGTATACTACAGCAGAACACAGTACAGTATACTATAGCAGAACACAGTACAGTATACTATAGCAGAACACAGTACAGTATACTAGAGCAGAACACAGTACAGTATACTATAGTAGAGCACAGTAAAGTATAGTATAGCAGGACACAGTATAGTATACTATAGCAGAACACAGTACAGTATACTATAGCAGAACACAGTACAGTATACTATAGCAGAACACAGTACAGTATAGTAGAGCTCGGTACAGTGTACTATAGTAGAGAACAGTACAGAACAGCACAGTATACTATAGTAGAGCACAGTACAGTATACTATAGTAGAACACAGTACAGTATACTATAGTAGAACACAGTACAGCATAGTATAGTAGAGCACAGTACAGTATACTATAGTAGAACACAGTACAGTATACTATAGTAGAACACAGTGCAGTATACTATAGTAGAGCACAGTATAATATAGAGCACAGTACAGTACAGTATACTATAGTAGAACACAGGACAGTATAGTATAGCAGGACACAGTATAGTATACTATAGCAGAACACAGTACAGTATACTATAGCAGAACACAGTACAGTATACTATAGCAGAACACAGTAAAGTATACTATAGCAGAACACAGTACAGTATAGTAGAGCTCGGTACAGTGTACTATAGTAGAGAACAGTACAGAACAGCACAGTATACTATAGTAGAGCACAGTACAGTATACTATAGTAGAACACAGTACAGCATAGTATAGTAGAGCACAGTACAGTATACTATAGTAGAACACAGTACAGTATACTATAGTAGAACACAGTGCAGTATACTATAGTAGAGCACAGTACATATATACTATAGTAGAACACAGTGCAGTATACTATAGTAGAACACAGTACAGTACATTATACTATAGCAGAACACAGTACAGTATACTATAGTAGAACACAGTGCAGTATACTATAGTAGAGCACAGTACAGTATACTATAGCAGAAAATATGCATGTATACTATAGTAGAGCACATTACAGTACACTATATTAGAGCACAGTACAGTATACTATAGTAGAACACAGTACAGTATAGTAGAGCTCGGTACAGTGTACTATAGTAAAGAACACTACAGTACAGTACAGTATACTATAGTAGAACACAGTACAGTATACTATATTAGAACACAGTACAGTATACTATATTAGAGCACAGTACAGTATACTATTGCAGAACACAGTACAGTATACTATAGCAGAACACAGTACAGTATACTATAACAGAACACAGTACAGTATAGTATAGTAGAGCACAGTACAGCATACTATAGCAGGACTCAGTACAGTATACTATAGTAGAGCACAGTACAGTACACTATAGTAGCGCACAGTACAGTACAGTATACTATAGCAGAACATAGTACAGTATACTACAGTACACCACAGTATACTATAGTAGAACACAGTACAGTATACTATAGTAGAGCACAGTACAGTACACTATAGTAGAGCACAGTACAGTACAGTACAGTATACTATAGCAGAACACAGTACAGTATACTATAGTAGAACACAGTGCAGTATAGTACACTACAGTACAGTATACTATAGTAGAGCACAGTACAGTACACTATAGAAGCGCACAGTACAGTACAGTATAGTAGCGCACAGTACAGCACAGTATACTATAGTAGAGCACAGTACAGTATACTACAGTACACCACAATATACTATAGTAGAACACAGTACAGTATACTACAGTACACCACAGTATACTATAGTAGAGCACAGTACAGTATACTACAGTACACCACAGTATACTATAGTAGAACACAGTACCTGGAACATGGCCGTAGAGTCCAGTCTGAATCCATCTGTCCCAGGCTGTCTGACCAGAGAGAGAGCTGAGGGGTCGTCTACAGCCAACATTGCATTAAAATCCACATCACCAAACCCACTGGCCTGAGTCTCGGGCTGGGCCTTGTCCTGTAGGGGGAGGAGGAGGAGCAAAGAGGAAGACGAGGGGAGAGAATGCGGGGGGGGGGGGCACACGAGGAGTAGAGAGTAGAGTATTGATTATCACCAAAGAGAATATACAGACAGAATGATAAAATAAAGATTGACTGTAGTGAAATGCAGTGATAGCACTCGACAGCAACATTGAGAGGTAGAAGAGAGTTCTTGATGTAATGTCATCTTTGGCTGATATCTATTGTTTTCTGAGGTGAACTCAGCATCAAAAAAGCTTTTTTTCTCGGGTCCTTTCTGTTCTACAGGACTCTCTGATGCTTACATTCATAATTTAACACGCTCGTCGTCACTACATTACATTCATAATTCAACACGCTCGTCGTTGCTACATTAAATTAATTTTGTATTCTTCCTCATGATTTATTAAAGGAAAAAACATGCATATTTTACATTAGGAGATTTAGACATTGTACTAATGTGATAAATAGCTTGATTTTAAGTTGTGTCTAGGATGTTAATTAGGATGTAATTTTAAGTTGTTAATTAGGATGTGATTTTAAGTTGTGTCTAGGATGTTAATTAGGATGTGATTTTAAGTTGTGTCTAGGATGTTAATTAGGATGTCATTTTAAGTTGTTAATTGGGATTTTAAGTGGTTTTTATTAGGATGTGATTTTACGTTGTGTCTAGGATGTTAATTAGGATGTCATTTTAAGTTGTTTCTAGGTGTTATGTAGGATGTGATTTTAAGTGGTTTTTTTGGATGTGATTTTATGTTGTGTCTAGGATGTTAATTAGGATGTCATTTTAAGTTGTTTCTAGGTGTTATGTAGGTTGTGATTTTAAGTTGTTTCTAGGTGTTTTGTAGGATGTGATTTTAAGTTGTATATTTGGATGTGATTTATGTTGTTTCTAGGTGTTTTGTAGGATGTGATTTTAAGTTCTGTCTTGATGTTATGGATCATGCGAATTTTCGCAGCTTTTTGTTAAAAATCGCGCAACATTTCAAAGCCCTGCTACTCATGCCAGGAATATAGTATATGCAAATGATAAGTATGTGTGTATAGAAAACACTCTGAAGTCTCTAAAACTGGTTAAATCGTGTCTGTGGCTATTACACAACGTGTTTAGGAGTAAAAATCCCTCGAAAAACTGTTCTCCAAAAACACAAAAAATATATTAATCCGCCAGTCAATGTATTGTTTAAGGCGACTGCAAATACATGAAGCTGTTCTGTAAACGCCTACAGCTTCCACACGATGTCGGCAGTGCTGGCATTTCTAGCAGACTTAATCCTTGGTTGTATGACGTTTTACCCTTTCCTGTTTCAGTCTCTCAACAGGATGTTATTAAAATGGAAAAGATGGCCGCTGACTTCAAGACTAGCTGCTATCGAATACAGATCGCCCCGTGATGAATTGTATAGATTATTATCGTTTATTAATACCTAAAGTTGGTTTAGAAAAGTAGTTTGAAGTGTTTTGTAAAAGTATATAGGCAACTTTTGTCATTTTAAAAAGTGACGTTGCGTCTTGTAAAAGGGAATATTCCTGGATCAGACCGGTCTTCAGAAAACGTCATTTTGGCTATACAATGACGCATTTAATCGGGAAAAAGACCCAATTGTGATGTTTATGGGACATATTGGAGTGCCAAGAAAGAAGCTCGTCAAAGGTAATGAATGTTTTATATTTTATTTCTGCGTTTTGGGTAGCGCCGGCTACCGCAAAATCTGTCGTTTTAGATGACGTTCCAGTACTTTGGGGGTGCATGCTATCAGATAATAGCTTCTCATGCTTTCGCTGAAAAGCATTTTACAAATCTGACTCGGTGGCTAGATTCACAACGAGTGTAGCTTTAATTCAGTATCTTGTATGTGTGTTTTAATGAAAGTTAGATTTTTATCAAAAACTATACGTGGCGCTCTTGAAATTTCCGCTGATTTGATCCTGACAGCGGAACCAACTCCCTAAAAAGTGCAATGTTATTTAAGTTGTTTATTAGGATGTGGTTTTAAGTTGTTTCTAGGTGTTTATTAGGATGTAATTTTATTTTGTTTCTAGGTGTTTTGTAGGATGTGATTTTAAGTTGTATATTTGGATGTGATTTATGTTGTTTCTAGGTGTTTATTAGGATGTCATTTGAAGTTGTGTACAGGTCTTTAGTAGGTAGAGCAGAGAGGGCAAGTCTGACTGACTACAGGCTGCTATACTCACTAAGATCTTGAAGTGGTAGAGCAGAGAGGGAGAGTCTGACTGACTACAGGCTGCTATACTCACTAAGATCTTGAAGTGGTAGAGCAGAGAGGGAGAGTCTGACTGACTACAGGCTGCTATACTCACTAAGATCTTGAAGTGGTAGAGCAGAGAGGGAGATTCAGCTAGACATCCAAACTCAAAGTTAGTGGGGTTGTACTTGGGTACGTATCCATCCACGCCGGTGCACAGGTACACCTTCTCTATGTTGCAGAAAAAATAGTCCCCCAGGTTCTGAACAGGGTCCACCATCACAAGACCGTAGATAGTATCACCTGGAGAGGGGGGGGAGGGGGAGGGGAGGGGAGGGAGGCGGAGGGGAGGGGCGGAGGGGTGTGGGTGGAGGGGAGGGAGGTGGAGGGAGGAGGGGAGGGGGGGGTGGAAAGGAGGGGAGGGGAGGGAGGTGGAGAGGAGGGGGAGGGGGAGGGGGTGGAGCGGAGGGGAGTGGGTGGAGGGGAGGGAGGTGGAGGGGAGGAGGGGAGGGAGGTGGAGGGGAGGGGAGGGGAGTGAGGTGGAGGGAGGGGAGGGAGGTGGAGGGGAGGGAGGGAGGTGGAGAGGAGGGAGGTGGAGGGGAGGGAGAGGAGGGAGGTGAGGGGAGAGGGAGGGGAGGGGAGGGAGGGAGGGAGGTGGAGGGGAGGGGAGGGAGGTGGAGAGGAGGGGAGGGAGGTGGAGGGGAGGGGAGGGAGGTGGAGGAGAGGGGAGAGGAGGGAGGTGGAGGGGAGAGGAGGGGAGGGGGTGGAGGGGAGGGGAGGGAGGTGGAGGGGAGAGGAGGGAGGGAGGTGGAGGGGAGGGGAGGGAGGGGAGGGAGGTGGAGGGAGGTGGAGGGGAGGGGAGGGAGGTGGAGAGGAGGGGAGGGAGGTGGAGGGGAGGGAGGTGGAGGGGAGAGGAGGGGAGGGGGTGGAGGGGAGGGGAGGGGAGGGGAGGGAGGTGGAGGGGAGAGGGGGGAGGAGGTGGAGGGAGGGGAGAGGAGGGGAGGGAGGTGGAGAGGAGGGGAGGGAGGTGGAGGGGAGAGGAGGGAGGTGGAGGGGAGAGGAGGGAGGTGGAGGGGAGGGGAGGGAGGGAGGTGGAGGGGAGGGGAGGGAGGTGGAGGGGAGAGGAGGGAGGTGGAGGGGAGAGGAGGGAGGTGGAGGGGAGGGGAGGGAGGTGGAGGGGAGAGGAGGGAGGTACGTAGGCAGAGAGAATAGAGAAGCAACGGTCTGTTTCAGTTGTGATTATAATCAATAACAATCATGTTCCGTGTAACCCTTTATCCGTACTCATAAATAGGGTGGAACATGGCAGACATTGGCACCGATAAGTGCCTAAATTGTAACGCAGTAGCTGTAAAGTAACATGCTATAATGGAGCTTGGTATAAATCTTTTTACCATCACAGGTACTTGAAATTATGTTGGGAGATAAATTTTCAATTAATGCTATTGAAATTGGCAAATTATTCCATTGTCTCGAGTACCATTTAATCTTTTTTTATGAAATTGAGTATATTGATAGATATTAAGTCACCTTTGATTGGCTGTAATTTAAACTGTACAGCCTACGTACTTTGTTCGATGTCAGTCTTCATTGAAGACTACCTGTGCTGGAGGACATCTGCAAAATGGTGCTGGCAGGCTTTAAAAAAATGTATGTCAAATGAATTGAGTTGTTGCTCTTTTTGTTTGCTGTCACAATTAACTATAAGGTGTAAACATTACCCAACTAAATGTGTGACTAGTACTTAAAGCTGAACTATGTAACTAGTGGTTAGTCTACAGAATGTAGCCTATTGGCGTAAGGATCGACTCTGAAGACGAGAAGCAGGTACAGGGAGTGCACACTTAATAACCATGGACAGGAACAGAATACAGACAGCGTCTGGACAGGGGAAATTCGAAACAACCATTATGCTGATACGGAGACGAAACAGAAAACAGACAGATATAGGGAAGGCAATCAAAACGCGAAGGAGTCCAGTTGAGTCCAATGAGCGCTGATGTGCGTAATGACGGTGACAGGTGTGAGTAATGATGGTGACAGGTGGTGACAGGTGTGAGTAATGATGGTAACAGGTGTGAGTAATGGTGGTGACAGGTGTGAGTAATGATGGTAACAGGTGTGAGTAATGATGGTAACAGGTGTGAGTAATGATGGTAACAGGTGTGAGTAATGATGGTAACAGGTGTGAGTAATGGTGGTGACAGGTTTGAGTAATGATGATGACAGGTGGTAACAGGTGTGAGTAATGATGGTGACAGGTGTGAGTAATGATGATGACAGGTGTGAGTAATGGTGGTGACAGGTGTGAGTAATGGTGGTAACAGGTGTGAGTAATGATGGTGACAGGTGTGAGTAATGATGGTGACAGGTGTGAGTAATGGTGGTGACAGGTGGTGACAGGTGTGAGTAATGATGGTGACAGGTGTGAGTAATGATGGTGACAGGTGTGAGTAATGATGGTAACAGGTGTGAGTAATGGTGGTGACAGGTGTGGGTAATGGTGGTGACAGGTGTGAGTAATGATGGTGACAGATGCGCGCCTCTTTCCCTCTGCCTTAGTCCTGCTTGCAACCAAATGATTTTATTCGATTACTATTCATGTTCTCCAAAAGTGACTGGTCATTTCTTATGAAGATCAGGGGGTAAAATTACCCTGAACTGTCCAGACTTTAAATGTGTAACTACATCAAGTCAATCGGGGGATTGAGTGCTTTGTGGCAGAAGGGCCAGAATCAAGCACACTCTGACACGGTAGGCTTATATGTGATCAACAGCGCTAACCTCTTGATGACCCCAGGAAACAAATTAACTACATTTTGACAGTTCATTTGTAACCTTAGGATAAACTAAATCAAATCACAATGTATTGGTCACATACACATGGTTAGCAGATGTTAATGCGAGTGTAGCGAAATGCTTGTGATTCTAGTTCCGACAATGCAGTAATAACCAACGAGTAATCTAAGAATTCCCCGGCATAGGCATGGTGCAATAGATGGTATAAAATACAATATATATATATATATATATATATGATATGAGTAATGTAAGATATGTAAACATGATTTAAAGTGACATTGTTAATTAAGAATTACCTGCTTTTTTTCAATTTTCTCCTAAAATAAATTACCCAAATCTAACTGCCTGTAGCTCGGGCCCTGAAGCAAGGATTTGCATATTCAGGGTACCATTTGAAAGGAAACACTTTGAAGTTTATGGAAATGTGAAAGGAATGTAGTAGAATATAACACTGGTAAAAGATAATACAAAGAAAAGAAACACACTTATTTTGTATTTTATTGTACCATCATCTTTGAAATGGAAGAGAAAGGCCATACTGTATTATTCCAGCCCATGTGCAATTTAGATCTTGGCCACTAGATGGCATCAGTGTATGTGCAAAGTTTTAGACTGATCCAATGAACCATTGCATTTCTGTTCAAACTGTTGTATTAAGACTGCCCAAATGTGCCTAATTAGTTTATTAATAACTCTTCACGCTCTAAACTGTGCACTCTCCTCAAACAGCATGGTATTCTTTCACTGTAATAGCTACTGTAAATTGGACAGTGCAGTTAGATTAACAAGAATTTAAGCTTTCTGACAATATCAGATATGTCGATATCCTGGGAAATTTTCTTGTTACTGACAACCTCATGCTAATCGCATTAGCCTACGTTAGCTCAACCATCCCATGGAAGAGACACCGATCCCAAAGAAATTTTAAAGTGACTAGCGATCCATTTACTAAAGTGTCCAGTGATTGGGTCTCAATGTAGACAGCAGCCTCTCTGAGTTAGTGATTGCTGTTTAGCAGTCTGATGGCTTTGAGATTGAAGCTGTTTTTCATTCTCTGGGTCCCAGCTTTGATGAGTCTGTACTGACCTCGCCTTCTGTATGGTAGCAGTGTGAACAGGCAGTGGCTCGAGTGGTTGTTGTCCTTGATGATCCTTTTGGCCTTCCTGTGACATCGGGTGTTGTAGGTGTCCTGGAGGGCAGGAAGTTTTCCCCCACTGATGCACTACTCTCTGGAGAGCCTTACGGTTGTGGGCGGTGCAGTTGCCGTACCAGGCTGTGATACAGCCCGACAAGATGCTCTCGATTGTGCATCTGTAAAAGTATGTCAGGGTTTTGGGTGACAAGCCAAATTTCTTCAGCCTCCTCATGTTGAAGAGATGCTGTTGCGCCTTCTTCACCACACTGTCTGTGTGGGTGGACCATTTCAGTTTGTCTGCGATGTGATGACCACCCAAGAACTAAAAATCTTCTACCATCTCCACTGCTGTCCCTTTGATGTGGAACCCTCATCTCCCTCCTCGTCTATAGGCGATGCTGCCTGCTGTAACCTACCCTCTGAGAAGGCCACGTCGCTCTCCTGTCCGAAGCCCATGGATCCGTCAGACAGCCATAGGTTCCTCTTGGACAGCAGGAATATCTGAGTGTTGAGACTGAACTCCACTGATACTGGGTCACTGACCTGGTGAGGGAGGGAGGGAGGGAGGGAGGGGGAGGGAAGGAAGGAGGAGAGGAGAAGGGAGAGAGGGGGAGGGAGAGAGGAGAGAGGGGGAGGGAGGGGGATGGAGAGAGAAGAGGGGGAGGGAGAGAAAGAGGGGGAGGAAGAGAGAGAGGGGGAGGGGGTAGAGAGAGAGGAGGTAGGGTGGGGGAGGGAGAAAGGGGGAGGGAGAGAGGGTGGGGGTAGGGAGGGGGACGGAGGTAGAGAGGGAGGGAGGGTTATATATACTGCTATCACAGTATTGTGATTCACAATCACAACACTGTATGACCTATTGATAATCAATGGTTCCAAATCAATAACTACCTGTTGGAAGCGTATGTCAAGGTGGAAGGGGACAGGCTCTCCGGGGTTACAGACAGGGGGGACGGTGTACTCCATGTTCTGGGCTGTAGTACAGGGAATCAAATTCACTCTGTATGGACCAGAATAGTCACGCACCTAGGAGAGGAGAGACGAGGGAGAGACGAGGGAGAGAGGAGACAGGGAGGAAGGGAGAGAGGGAGGGAGAGAGGGAGGGACAGAGGGAGAGCGGGAGAGAGAGGGAGGGACAGAGGGAGAGAGGAGACAGGAAGGAAGGGAGAGAGGGATAGAGAGAGGGAGAGGGAGGGACAGAGGGAGAAAGAGGGAGAAAGAGGGAGGGACAGAGGGAGAGAGACGGCGAGAAGGATTGGAGAGGCAGGGAGAGAGGAGAGGGAGGGAGGGAGGGAGGGAGGGAGGGAGGAGAGGAGAGGAGAGGCGAGGCAGAGAGAGAGAGGAGAGAGAGAGAGAGAGAGAGAGAGAGAGAGAGAGAGAGAGAGAGAGAGAGAGAGAGAGAGAGAGAGAGAGAGAGAGAGAGAGGAGGAAGGGAGAGAGGAGAGAGAGGAGAGAGGGGAGGGGGGGGATGGAGAGAGAAGAGGGGAGGGAGAGAAGGAGGGGGAGAAGGAGAGAGAGTGAAACTATTTTCTGTTCATTAGAAATAAAATATTTTGGGGGCAATTGTCAGGACGTGTTTTCTCACTGACGCCACCATACTCTCAGCACGAGCAGTAAGTATTATCACTGGTACATTGGGACAATAAATATCATCACTTGTACATTGGGACATTAACTATCATCATTGATACATTTATGACCATCATTGATATATTGGTACATTAACTATCATCATTGATACATTGGGACATTGACTATGATTATTGATATACTGGGCCATTAACTAACATCATTGATACATTTACTATCATCATTGATATATTGGGACATTATCACCATTGATATATTGGGACATTATCACCATTGATATATTGGTACATTATCATCATTGATATATTGGGACATTATCGTCATTGATATATTGGGACATTATCATAATTGGTATATTGGGACATTATCATCATTGATATATTGGGACATTATCACCATTGATATATTGGGACATTATCACCATTGATATATTGGGACATTATCACCATTGATATATTGGGACATTTACTATCATTGATATATTGGGACATTATCATCATTGATATATTGGGACATTATCATCATTGATATATTGGGACATTATCATCATTGATATATTGGGACATTATCATCATTGATATATTGGGACATTATCACCATTGATATATTGGGACATTATCACCATTGATATATTGGGACATTATCATCATTGATATATTGGGACATTATCATCATTGATATATTGGGACATTATCATCATTGATCTATTGGGACATTATCATCATTGATATGTTGGGACATTATCATCATTGATATATTGGGACATTATCATCATTGATATATTGGGACATTATCATCATTGATATATTGGGACATTATCATCATTGATATATTGGGACATTATCATCATTGATATATTGGGACATTATCACCATTGATATATTGGGACATTATCACCATTGATATATTGGGACATTATCATCATTGATATATTGGGACATTATCATCATTGATATATTGGGACATTATCACCATTGATATATTGGGACATTATCACCATTGATATATTGGGACATTATCATCATTGATATATTGGGACATTATCATCATTGATATATTGGGACATTATCATCATTGATATAATATAATAATAATATATGCCATTTAGCAGACGCTTTTATCCAAAGCGACTTACAGTCATGTGTGCATACATTCTACGTATGGGTGGTCCCGGGGATCGAACCCACTACCCTGGCGTTACAAGCGCCATGCTCTACCAACTGAGCTACAGAAGGACCATTAACCTCTCTGCGCACCGAACCCGTTAGTTAGCGGGATTAAATTCGACAACATTCGGTGATCGCTACATAAATAGCCATATTAAACATTCATGAAAATACAAGTGTCTCACATGTTTTGAAAGCCTAGAATCTTGCTAATCTAACTGCGTTGTCAGATTTAAAAAATGATTTACTGTGAAAAAATACGATGCGATTATCTGAGGATAGAGCCCCGTGAAAAACAACTATTTCAACCAGCACAGGCGTAACAAAATCACAAACTGCAATAAAATAAATAGTTGACCTTTGACAATCTTCCTCTGTTTGCAATCCCAATGCTCATTGTTACACAATGAATGGTCTTTTGTTTGATAAAATCTATTTTTATAGCCTAACACGAAACATTTTGTGAACCGCTTGCGTCGTGAATTCCATCTTATTCCATTTTTCGACGACACATTTGATGTAAATACACACACCTAACGTGACTTTCACAGTCATGTTTGGTTTCATTGCAATCAACTGGTTTGTTTGTAACACAACCAAACCTGATGGGTCATTTCGCGGGACGTATTGACTGAAAGAAACTGATTTGAAGACGACAAGTAATGACATCATTGTGCACCAATGATATGACGGCTGTTTAGTTGATTGACTGTATTTTAACCCAATGACCACTGATCGTCTTGAAATCTAGCTGGGTAGATAGCCAATGAGCTGAGGTAAAACGGCAATATGTAATGTTTATGTGTTGGAAGACCAACCCATGTAGTAAACTCCGGCGTAAAGAGAGTCATTCGCCTGCCACAAGTGGTGTTCATCTGCCCAAATGTATTTCTGCAGGCATGGATGTGCCTCAGGGCCAAAAGGGCACAGCATGGTGGCGTCGCTGTGTTCTTTGCTAAATTAAGTCCCCCATCACCTGCACCACATGCTTGGTGACCCTCTGCTTTGCAGCAGAAAGAGCCTGCTATGGCACCTGGCATCAGCAGGACAATATTGTGTAGAGGACTGAGGGTCTTCCAAATATTGAAAGTGTTATTTTGTAAATGTATATATATTTTTCATGTTTTTTCTCAATTTTTTTGTGGGGTTGTGTTAGAATATCCTTTTGGTATTTTGTATATAGTTATTCCATTCAAAATGTATAACTTCACCAATTTGGCCACTTGGGTACATTTGGGCTACTTGTGTGGGACACCTGGGTGACTTCATGATAAATGTCATGTAGCACACTCATTTTGGAAGTTATCATTCTGAAATTTGCACAAGTACTGTTGTCCTCTTATGTTTTCCACTGAAATTGTCCCCATCATCCTATCTGAATGTTTGTTTTGTCTTGTTCATTTTAAAGATGATGATACAACAATAAAAATGAAAAAACGTATGTTTGTTTTCATTGTATTATCTAAACCAGATCTATTGTGTTATATTCTCCTACATTCAATTCACATTTACTCAAACTTCAGAGTGTTTTCTTTCCAATTAAATATACTCACAGCCTTGGGCTAGGGTTAGGGGTTAGGGGTTAGAGGTGAGGGGTTAAGGTTTGGGGTTAGGGTTTGGGGTTATAGGTTAGGGGTTAGAGGTGAGGGGTTAAGGTTTGGGGTATATACTCACAGCAAAGTCTGATGTGAATGTCCACTGCTGGACAGGCTGGTTGTAGGTGGGTTCACTCCTCACCAGGCTGAGGTTAAAGGTCAGGGCAGGGTTGTCTTCACACATCACCATGGATGACAGAGAGGATGCTGGGTAGGGAAGGAGAGGAAAGAGAAAAGAGAAAAGGAAAAAGTAGTGGGGACTATACACTGACTGACACATATTAATATATAGACTGACTGACACATATTATTATATAGACTGATACATATTATTATATAGACTGACTGATACATATTATTATATAGACTGATATATATTATTATATAGACTGACTGATACATATTATTATATAGACTGACTGATACATATTATTATATAGACTGACTGATACATATTATTATATAGACTGACTGATACATATTATTATATAGACTGACTGATACATATTATTATATAGACTGACTGATACATATTATTATATAGACTGATGACATATTATTATATAGACTGATATACATATTATTATATAGACTGATATACATATTATTATATAGACTGACTGATACATATTATTATATAGACTGACTGATACATATTATTATATAGACTGACTGATACATATTATTATATAGACTGACTGATACATATTATTATATAGACACTGATACATATTATTATATAGACTGATTATTATATAGACTGACTGATACATGATACATATTATTATATAGACTGATACATATTATTATATAGACTGATATTATTATTATATATAGACTGACTGATACATATTATTATATAGACTGATACATATTATTATATAGACCGACATATTATTATATAGACTGACTGATACATATTATTATATAGACTGATACATATTATTATATAGACTATTATTATATAGACTGATATATATTATTATATAGACTGACTGATATTATATAGACTGATATATATTATATAGACTGACTGATACATATTATTATATAGACTGACTGATACATATTATTATATAGATTGATACATATTATTATATAGACTGACTGATACATATTATTATATAGACTGACTGATACATATTATTATATAGACTGATACTATTATATATAGACATATTATTATATAGACTGATACATATTATTATATAGACTGATACATATTATTATATAGACTGACTGATACATATTATTATATAGACTGACTGATACATATTATTATATAGACTGATACATATTATTATATAGACTGATACATATTATTATATAGACTGACTGATACATATTATTATATAGACTGACTGATACATATTATTATATAGACTGACTGATACATATTATTATATAGACTGATACATATTATTATATAGACTGACTGATACATATTATTATATAGACTGACTGATATATTATTATATAGACTGATACATATTATTATATAGACTATTATTATATAGACTGACTATTATTATATAGACTGATACATATTATTATATAGACTGACTGATACATATTATTATATAGACTGACTGATACATATTATTATATAGACTGACTGATACATATTATTATATAGACTGACTGATACATATTATTATATAGACTGATACATATTATTATATAGACTACATATTATTATATAGACTGACTGATACATATTATTATATAGACTGATACATATTATTATATAGACTGACTATTATTATATAGACATATTATTATATAGACTGACTGATACATATTATTATATAGACTGATACATATTATTATATAGACTGACTGATACATATTATTATATAGACTGACTGATACATATTATTATTATAGACTGACTGATACATATTATTATATAGACTGATACATATTATTATATAGACTGACTGATACATATTATTATATAGACTGATACATATTATTATACATATTATTATATAGACTGATACATATTATTATATAGACTGACTGATACATATTATTATATAGACTGATACATATTATTATATAGACTGACTGATACATATTATTATATAGACTGATACATATTATTATATAGACATATTATTATATAGACTGATATTATTATATAGACTGACTGACTGACTGATACATATTATTATATAGACTGATACATATTATTATATAGACTGATACATATTATTACATAGACTGATACATATTATTATATAGACTGATACATATTATTATATAGACTGATACATATTATTATATAGACTGATACATATTATTATATAGACTGATACATATTATTATATAGACTGACTGATACATATTATTATATAGACTGACTGATACATATTATTATATAGACTGATACATATTATTATATAGACTGATACATATTATTATATAGACTGACTGATACATATTATTATATAGACTGACTGATACATATTATTATATAGACTGATACATATTATTATATAGACTGACTGATACATATTATTATATAGACTGACTGATACATATTATTATATAGACTGATGATACATATTATTATATAGACTGATACATATTATTATATAGACTGATGATACATATTATTATATAGATTATTATATTATTATATAGACTGATACATATTATTATATAGATGATACATATTATTATATAGACTGATACATATTATTATATAGACTGATACATATTATTATATAGACTGATACATATTATTATATAGACTGATACATATTATTATTATATAGACTGATACATATTATTATATAGACTGATACATATTATTATATAGACATATTATTATATAGACTGATACATATTATTATATAGACTGATACATATTATTATATAGACTGACTGATACATATTATTATATAGACTGACTGATATATATTATTATATAGACTGACTGATACATATTATTATATAGACTGATACATATTATTATATAGACTGACTGATACATATTATTATATAGACTGATACATATTATTATATAGACTGACTGATACATATTATTATATAGACTGATACATATTATTATATAGACTGACTGATACATATTATTATATAGACTGATACATATTATTATATAGACTGATACATATTATTATATACATATTATTATATAGACTGATACATATTATTATATAGACTGATACATATTATTATATAGACTGATACATATTATTATATAGACTGATACATATTATTATATAGATATACATATTATTATATAGACTGATACATATTATTATATAGACTGACTGATATATTATTATATAGACTGATGATACATATTATTATATAGACTGATACATATTATTATATAGATATACATATTATTATATAGACTGATATACATATTATTATATAGACATATTACTGATACATATTATTATATAGACTGATACATATTATTATATAGACTGACTGATACATATTATTATATAGACTGACTGATACATATTATTATATAGACTGACTGATACATATTATTATATAGACTGATACATATTATTATATAGACTGATACATATTATTATATAGACTGACATATTATTATATAGACTGATACATATTATTATATATATATTATTATATAGACTGACTGATACATATTATTATATAGACTGATACATATTATTATATAGACTGATACATATTATTATATAGACTGATACATATTATTATATAGACTGACATATATATTATTATATAGACTGACTGATACATATTATTATATAGACTGACTGATATATATTATTATATAGACTGACTGATACATATTATTATATAGACTGACTATTATTATATAGATACTGATACATATTATTATATAGACTGATACATATTATTATATAGACTGACATATTATTATATAGACTGATACATATTATTATATAGACTGATACATATTATTATATAGACTGACTGATACATATTATTATATAGACTGATACATATTATTATATAGACTGATACATATTATTATATAGACTGATACATATTATTATATAGACTGATACATATTATTATATAGACTGATACATATTATTATATAGACTGATACATATTATTATATAGACTGATACATATTATTATATAGACTGATACATATTATTATATAGACTGATACATATTATTATATAGACTGATACATATTATTATATAGACTGATATACATATTATTATATAGACTGATACATATTATTATATAGATACATATTATTATATAGACTGATACATATTATTATATAGACTGATACATATTATTATATAGACTGATGATACATATTATTATATAGACTGACTGATACATATTATTATATAGACTGACTGACATATATTATTATATAGACTGATACATATTATTATTATATAGACTGATACATATTATTATATAGACTGATACATATTATTATATAGACTGATACATATTATTATATAGACTGACTGATACATATTATTATATAGACTGATATACATATTATTATATAGACTGATACATATTATTATATAGACTGACTGATACATATTATTATATAGACTGATACATATTATTATATAGACTGACTGATACATATTATTATATAGACTGATACATATTATTATATAGACTGATATATATTATTATATAGACTGATACATATTATTATATAGACTGATTATATAGACACTATACATATTTATATAGACTGATACATATTATTATATAGACTGATACATATTATTATATAGACTGATACATATTATTATATAGACTGATACATATTATTATATAGACTGATACATATTATTATATAGACTGACATGATATATATTATTATATAGACTGATTATATAGACTGATACATATTATTATATAGACTGATACATATTATTATATAGACTGATACATATTATTATATAGACTGACATATTATTATATAGACTGACATATTATTATATACTGATATACATATTATTATATAGACTGATATACATATTATTATATAGACTGATACATATTATTATATAGACTGATACATATTATTATATAGACTGATACATATTATTATATAGACTGACTGATACATATTATTATATAGACTGATACATATTATTATATAGACTTATACATATTATTATATAGACTGATATTATTATATAGACTGATATTATTATTATATAGACTGACTGATACATATTATTATATAGACTGACTGATACATATTATTATATAGACTGATGATACATATTATTATATAGACTGATACATATTATTATATAGACTGATACATATTATTATATAGACTGACTGATACATATTATTATATAGACTGATACATATTATTATATAGACTGATGATACATATTATTATATAGACTGACTGATACATATTATTATATAGACTGATACATATTATTATATAGACTGATACATATTATTATATAGACTGACTGATACATATTATTATATAGACTGACTGATACATATTATTATATAGACTGATGATACATATTATTATATAGACTGATGACTGACTGATACATATTATTATATAGACTGATACATATTATTATATAGACTGATACATATTATTATATAGACTGACTGATACATATTATTATATAGACTGACTGATACATATTATTATATAGACTGACTGATACATGATACATATTATTATATAGACTGATATATTATTATATAGACTGATACATATTATTATATAGACTGATACATATTATTATATAGACTGATACATATTATTATATAGACTGACATATTATTATATAGACTGATACATATTATTATATAGACTGATACATATTATTATATAGACTGACTATTATTATATATTATTATTATATAGACTGATGATATATATTATTATATAGACTGACTGATACATATTATTATATAGACTGACTGATACATATTATTATATAGACTGATACATATTATTATATAGACTGATACATATTATTATATAGACTGATACATATTATTATATAGACTGATACATATTATTATATAGACTATTATTATATAGACTGATACATATTATTATATAGACTGATACATATTATTATATAGATGATACATATTATTATATAGACTGATACATATTATTATATAGACTGATATATTATTATATAGACTGATATACATATTATTATATAGACTGACATATTATTATATAGACTACTGATATTATTATTATATAGACTGACTGATACATATTATTATATAGACTGACTGATATATATTATTATATAGACTGACTGATACATATTATTATATAGACTGACTGATACATATTATTATATAGACTGATACATATTATTATATAGACTGATACATATTATTATATAGACTGACTGATACATATTATACATATTATATAGACTGACTGATATATTATTATATAGACTGACTGATACATATTATTATATAGACTGACTGATACATATTATTATATAGACTGATACATATTATTATATAGACTGATATATATTATATATAGACTGATACATATTATTATATAGACTGATACATATTATTATATAGACTGACATATTATTATATAGACTGATACATATTATTATATAGACTGACTGATACATATTATTATATAGACTGATATATATTATTATATAGACTGATACATATTATTATATAGACTGACTGATACATATTATTATATAGACTGACTGATACATATTATTATATAGACTGATACATATTACTATATAGACTGACTGATACATATTATTATATAGACTGACTGATACATATTATTATATAGACTGATACATATTATTATATAGACTGATACATATTATTATATAGACTGATACATATTATTATATAGACTGACTGATACATATTATTATATAGACTGACTGATACATATTATTATATAGACTGATACATATTACTATATAGACTGACTGATACATATTATTATATAGACTGACTGATACATATTATTATATAGACTGATACATATTATTATATAGACTGATATATATTATTATATAGACTGACTGATACATATTATTATATAGACTGACTGATACATATTATTATATAGACTGATACATATTATTATATAGACTGATACATATTATTATATAGACTGACTGATACATATTATGATATAGACTGACTGATACATATTATTATATAGACTGACTGACACATATTATTATATAGACTGACTGATACATATTATTATATAGACTGATACATATTATTATATAGACTGACTGATACATATTATTATATAGACTGATACATATTATTATATAGACTGACTGATACATATTATAATAGAGACTGACTGATACAATATCATGGACATGGATATATTGTATGTTGTATGTTGTATGTGTGTGTGTGTATGTGTGTGTCACCTGTGCTCTTGATCCTGCCTTCAGAGTGGGCCTCGACAAACAGACCTCTGAAGCGAGCCTTGGTTTTGAAGTTGACCACCAGATGACCCTGCTCGTTGATACTCATACTGGTGGGGTACAGGACACCTGCACAATGCAGAATAACAATATTCAAAGTCGTTTTTCTCCCTCCCTCCCTCCCTCCCTCCCTCCCTCCCTCCCTCCCTCCCTCCCTCCCTCCCTCCCTCCCTCCCTCCCTCCCTCCTCCCACCACTCACTCCCTGCCTCCTTTTCACAATCCCCTACCTCCCTCACCCGCTCACTCCCTCTCACACCCACTCACTCACTCCCTCTCTTCCTCCCGCACTCCCTCCTCCCCCACTCTCCCACAGATCCCCCTCTCCCACACACTCTCTGTTTCTTCTCACCCTGTAACTCAGCCTGCGGTGGGCTCCCGATGCCATCCTTCCACAGTATGGCAGTATCGTACACAAAGGTGAGGCGGAGCTCAGACTGCAGGTCAAAATGCTGCCAGCCCCCCGCACCCCCTGGGGAGTGGAACACGTATGACACGTGCAGTGGAACACGCAGAGTCACGTACGATTGGACCAGATTCAGCACCTGTAGAGTCGGGGAAAAGGTTAGAAACAATCAGGAGAGAGGGAGGTTAGACCTAATCAGTAGAGGGGAGAAAAGGTTAGAACCAATCAGGAGAGAGGGGGAGGGCGAGATGCATATTTTCTTTATGGGTATAAATTAGGTTTCTAGGTTTCTTCCTAGGTTTTGGCCTTTCTAGGGAGTTTTTCTGTACAGCACTTTGAGATATCAGCTGATGTACGAAGGGCTATATAAATACATTTGATTTGTATAGACAACTTATTTTTGTCTCTATATTTTTCTTCCAGGCTCTTTGCCTGATTTCATACGTTTTTGTTTAATCCCTCTTATGTCAGTCTTGTCACTCAGCAGACACAGTTTTGGTGACCTACTGTAGGTACCTGGGATCCAAGGCCGTCTCCCATGCACTGTAAGGCTTTATCCCATAGGGGGTTGCACAACCAGGCATTCCCACAGTGCAGGTAGGAGGGTTCCTTTTGCCCCCTGCACATCGCTAACATGCATCATCCCGGGAAAAACTCCTCCTATGGAACCTTAAGGGAGGGGAATTAAATCTATGGAAAACTCCTCCTATGGAACCTTAGGGGAGGGGAATTAAATCTATGAAAAACTCCTCCTATGGAACCTTAGGGGAGGGGAATTAAATCTATGAAAAACTCCTCCTATGGAACCTTAGGGGAGGGGAATTAAATCTATGAAAAACTCCTCCTATGGAACCTTAGGGGAGGGGAATTAAATCTATGAAAACTCCTCCTATGGAACCTTAGGGGGGGAGGGGAATTAAAAAACTCCTCCTATGGAACCTTAAGGGGAATTAAATATACTCCTCCTATGGAACCTTAGGGGAGGGGAATTAAATCTATGAAAAACTCCTCCTATGGAACCCTAGGGGAGGGGAATTAAATCTATGAAAAACTCCTCCTATGGAACCTTAGGGGAGTGGAATTAAATCTATTGAAAACGCCTCCTATGGAACCTTAGGGGAGGGGAATTAAATCTATGGAAAACTCCTCCTATGGAACCTTAGGGGAGGGGAATTAAATCTATGAAAAACTTGTCTACCATTTCCCTTGTCTTCTCTGACATTTTACCCAATATCTTAACTAATATACAACCTTGTCTCCTCTGACATTTTACCCAATACGGCTGTGTGTTCGATTTTCTACACCTGTCAGCAACGGGTGTGGCTGAAATAGCAAAATTCACTAATAAGAATGGGTGTCCACATACTTTTGTATTTATAGTGTAATTCATAGTCTTCTCCAAGTTATCTCCCTCAAGCAAAAAGAGGACACACACATAACAGTAGCGCTATTCCAAGTCCAAGGCATCTCTCACATTCTTTATCCTGTAGTAATAACGTGTTTAAACCCCACCTACTTCCTATTACTGTAATTACATTTGTAACGATCAGCACGATCAGTTAGAGAAATGGCCCTTTCTAACAGCTCATCACAAGATAAATGGCCCCTATCTAACAGCTCACCACAGATAAATGCCCCCTATCTAACAGCTCATCGCAGATAAATGGCCCCTATCTAACAGCTCACCACAGATAAATGGCCCCTATCTAACAGCTCATCGCAGATAAATGGTCCCTACCTAACAGCTCATCACAGATAAATGGCCCTTATCTAACAGCTCATCACAGATAAATGGCTCATATCTAACAGCTCATCACAGATAAATGGCCCCTATCTAACAGCTCATCGCAGATAAATGGCCCCTATCTAACAGCTCATCGCAGATAAATGGCCCCTATCTAACAGCTCATCGCAGATAAACGGCCCCTATCTAACAGCTCATCACAGATAAATGGCCCCATTCTAACAGCTCATCACAGATAAACGGCCACAATCTAACATCTCATCACATATAAATGGCCCCAATCTAACAGCTCATCACAGATAAATGACCCCTATCTAACAGCTCATCACAGATAAATGGCCCCTATCTAACAGCTCATCACGGATAAATGGCCCCTATCTAACAGCTCATCACAGATAAATGGCCCCTATCTAACAGCTCATCACAGATAAATGGCCCCTATCTAACAGCTTATTACAGTTTCTGTAATTCTGTTAAAAATAAGGAAATAATCCATTCTAGAATGTGATCGGTGGTATATCGTGAGCCCGATTGAACATCTCTGGAGAGACCTGAAAGTAGCAGTACTGTGACGCTTCCCAGCTAACCTGACAGAGCTTGAGAGGATCTGCAGAGAAGAATGGGAGAAACACCCCAAATACAGGTGTGTCAAGCTTGTAGCATCAGACCCAAGAAGACTGGAGGCTGTAATCACTGCCAAAGGTACTTCAACAAAGTACTGAGTAAAGGGTCTGAATACTTATGTAAAATGTGATATATCAGTTTGTTATATTTAATACATTTGCAACAATAAAAAAAAAAACTGTTTTTATTTGCTTGGTCATTATGGGTTATTGTGTTGAGATTGATGAAAGGGGGGAAACCATTTAATCCATGTTAGAATGATGCTGTAACGTAACTGTCACGCATTGGTCTTAGTATTTTGTGTTTTCTTTAATTATTTGTTCAGGCCAGGGTGTGACATGGGGTTATTGTATTGTCGTATTGTTTTTTTTGTAGGCATTGGGATTGTGGTTGATTAGGGGTGTGTCTAGTATAGGCTTGGCTGCCTGAGGCGGTTCTCAATCAGAGTCAGGTGATTCTCGTTGTCTCTGATTGGGAACCGTATTTAGGTAGCCTGGGTTTCACTTTGTATTTCGTGGGTGATTGTTCCTGTCTCTGTGTAGTTTCACCAGATAGGCTGTAATTAGGTTTCACGTTCCGTTTGTTGTTTTGCATTTGTAATAGTTATTTTCATGTATCGCTCTTCATTAAAGAACACGAGTAACAACCACGCTGCATTTCGGTCCGACTCTCTTTCGACAAACGAAGAACGCCGTTACAGTAACAAAATGGGGCGAAAATGTAGTATACTTTATAAAATCTATATTAAAACATTCGGTCTATTGGGGACAAACTGTAGATCCCTGTATGGTCCTAGATGGATCTTCAATGTTGGGTGTATAAACGTTATAAAGGTTATATCCCATAAACAACACGTTCTTTGTCTGATTTTAATGAAACACTGGTTTAGTGGTTTGGTGGGGGAGGGAGGAGGTGGGGGAGGGGGAGGGAGAGAGGGAGGGAATGAGCGGGTGAGGGAGGGGGTGGCAACCTATTCCCTATATAATGCACTACTTTTGACCGGGGCCCACAGGGGGGGGGGGAATTTGAGAAACACACACATTCTGACATTTGCATAGTCAATTATAATCAGAGAACACTATAGCTGGATTATTACCTTATCACTAACGAGTAGGAAACACACACACACACACACGCACGCACGCACGCACGCACGCACACACACACACACACACACCGACACACACCGACACACACCGACACACACACACACACACACACACACCGACACACACCGACACACACACACACACACACACACACACACACACACACACACACACACACACACACACACACACACACACACACACACACACACACACACACACACACACACACCGACACACACACACACACACACACACACACACACACACACACACACACACACACACACACACACACACACACACACACACACACACACACACACACACACACACACACACACACACACACACACACACACACACAGATGATAGAACCAGCTCTGCACTGTAAAACATGGTTCAATCTAAAAATTAAAAATAAAGTAAATGAGTTCCGATCTCTCAAGGGCGAAATACAACATATGTTGAAACCAAATACAAAGATTTGATGCCAGCTGTTTTATTTGATTATTATCGAACCTATATTTACAGTTGGATCAAAAAGTAACAAGAAAATTACATAACAATAACGAGGCTATATACAGAGTATTACGGTACAGAGTCAATGTGGAGGCTATATACAGGGGCTACCGGTACAGAGTCAATGTGGAGGCTATATACAG
>NC_060192.1:38584148-38599148 GCF_021184085.1 Oncorhynchus gorbuscha | reverse complement strand
ACCCCTCTTAAATAAACAGACTACCCACCCCTCTTAAATAAACAGACTACCCACCCCTCTTAAATAAACAGACTACCCACCCCTCTTAAATAAACAGACTACCCACCCCTCTTAAATAAACAGACTACCCACCCCTCTTAAATAAACAGACTACCCACCCCTCTTAAATAAACAGACTACCCACCCCTCTTAAATAAACAGACTACCCACCCCTCTTAAATAAACAGACTACCCACCCCTCTTAAATAAACAGACTACCCACCCCTCTTAAATAAACAGACTACCCACCCCTCTTAAATAAACAGACTACCCACCCCTCTTAAATAAACAGACTACCCACCCTCTTAAATAAACAGACTACCCACCCCTCTTAAATAAACAGACTACCCACCCCTCTTAAATAAACAGACTACCCACCCCTCTTAAATAAACAGACTACCCACCCCTCTTAAATAAACAGACTACCCACCCCTCTTAAATAAACAGACTACCCACCCCTCTTAAATAAACAGACTACCCACCCCTCTTAAATAAACAGACTACCCCAACTAATAAGACACGTGCCAGCGAGGCAGAACGGCGCATACCAAACTAACACTGGTTACATGATACATATTGGCCCACACGGGTATGGTGAATTTGGTGAATGCAGATTGGCGCATCATAGCATTTTGTCCCGAGGCAGATGAACACTTTGGAGCCCTAAACACTGTCCACTAACCTTTTGGCGATGCAGGGGCACACCTCGCATGGGCCTTTTCATTTTCATTTAAGAAGTGATTCATGTTTTCTGATCAGCTACCAGCAACAGATAGATTGTTGGATTCTAATGATGTCATTGTCTGCATCGTTTCCAATCCCCCATATATATATATATATTTCTGCTTTACCATTGTCCCCTACCAACCTACCAACCATTGGGAGCATTCTCTCCCAACGATGTACAGTGGAAGCAGGCTATGGAGCATTCTCTCCCAATGATGTACAGTGGAAGCAGGCAAGGGAGCATTCTCTCCCAATGATGCACAGTGGAAGAAGGCAAGGGAGCATTCTCTCCCAAAGATGCACAGTGGAAGCAGGCAAGGGAGCATTCTCTCCCAACGATGCACAGTGGAAGAAGGAAAGGGAGCATTCTCTCCCAACGATGCACAGTGGAAGCAGGCAAGGGAGCATTCTCTCCCAAAGATGCACAGTGGAAGCAGGCAAGGGAGCATTCTCTCCCAACGATGCACAGTGGAAGCAGGCAAGGGAGCATTCTCTCCCAAAGATGCACAGTGGAAGCAGGCAAGGGAGCTTTCTCTCCCAACGATGCACAGTGGAAGCAGGCTAGGGAGCATTCTCTCCCAACGATGCACAGTGGAAGAAGGAAAGGGAGCATTCTCTCCCAACGATGCACAGTGGAAGCAGGCAAGGGAGCATTCTCTCCCAATGATGCACAGTGGAAGCAGGCAAGGGAGCATTCTCTCCCAACGATGCACAATGGACACTGGGGTTGTCTCCAGACCCCCCCAATAGTGACAACTTTCCTGCCACACCCAGGATTTTCTTTTTTCGGTGTAGTCATTTTCTCTCCGAGCCCAGGGAAATGGTCAGAGCGCGGTGTAGTCATTTTCTCTCTGAGCCCAGAGAAATGGTCAGAGCGCGGTGTAGTCATTTTCTCTCAGAGCCCAGGGAAATGGTCAGAGCGCGGTGTAGTCATTTTCTCTCCGAGCCCAGGGAAATGGTCAGAGCGCGGTGTAGTCATTTTCTCTCCGAGCCCAGGGAACTGGTCAGAGCGCAGTGTAGTCATTTTCTCTCCGAGCCCAGGGAAATGGTAAGAGCGCGGTGTAGTCATTTTCTCTCAGAGCCCAGGGAAATGGTAAGAGCATACCCTCTCCTCTCCAAGCCCCAGAGAGAACTCGGTCATAACCAATTCAGTGTCAGTCAATGTTGTGATGAAAACCTCACATACACCCCCCCTCCCCCATCATAGGGAAGATACTCCTGTAGAGCTCTCCACAGGACTGGGTCCAACTGGTTAACTTGACCTCGCCCTTATAAATCCAAATCAAATATTACAGGGGTCACAAGTTTAAACAGAGGGGTCATAACTGGGAATAAACTCAGGGGTTTATTCACTCCTTGTTTTACTATTTCAATAGGTTTTACAATTATCTTTAACTCTGCATTGTTGGGAAAAAGGACCCATAAGGAAGCATTTCACTGTTAGTCTACACCTGTTGCTTATGAGGCATGTGACGAATAATATGTGATTTAATTGATTGAGCTCCTCACCTTCCTCCAGACTAACAGTAGCTATGGGACTGCTGAGCCCCAGTCCTCATTTAAATATAGATTATAGTCTGATTGATTGATTGGTCTCCTCACCTTCCTCCAGACTAACAGTAGCTATGGGACTGCTGAGCTCCAGTCCTCATTTAAATATAGATTATAGTCTGATTGATTGATTGGTCTCCTCACCTTCCTCCAGACTAACAGTAGCTATGGGACTGCTGAGCTCCAGTCCCTTGTCTTTGTTAGAGTTGACGGCTCTGGCAGTACACTGCACCCTGGATCCGGCCTGGAGAGACAGACGCATTATCAGTCAGTACAGTCAACTCCATCACATCAATACAGTCAACTCCATCACATCAATACAGTCAACTCAATCCCATCAGTACAGTCAACTCAATCACATCAATACAGTCAACTCAATCCCATCAGTACAGTCAACTCCATCACATCAGTACAGTCAACTCCATTACATCTAGGCTTGGGCGGTATACCCTATATAACATATACTGGGGTATTTGGAAATAGCCACGGGATGGTTTTTCAATACCGTTAACTATTTATTTTTCTACACATTTAAATATTTGCAGCTACTTTTGAATTAAATAACCTACAGTCAACTTGTGCAATACTTTAGGAGAGGAAGTAGATTGCATTCTTCATTTCACCGGTGACATTATGAAGCTGACCGTAGTTCTCCAGAACAGTTGAGCCAGTCACGTGTTTGTTAGTAATTAGCCCAACTGGAGAACATGGGAATGGGTGAGTTCAGCTGTGTATTGACAGGCCTTTTGTAATGAAATTCAAGTTCATTTTGTTGGTTTGCTTCAATAGAGTAATCAGGGACGTGCAACTGCAGTTTTCCTTTATGGAAAATACATTAGTGCCACACGTTCAGCAGATAATAGCTTAATTTCCACCAGGCGACAACAGAAAGTGCCATGTTAATTTGGCTGGCAGCCACACAAGTAATGAGCTTACAATGAAAAAAGCAAAAACTATCCGCGGCCGTCATATTTCTGTTTATCATAGAAAGAATATTTCCAGCTACATTTCCAAATGTTTTTCACAAAATAATCTGGCATTTTACCAGGGGGAAAAGTAGGCTGGCTGCACTGAGAAAAGTACATAAGAAAAGTAGCTAGACATCAGTCAGATCGCTGTCCACTGACATAATGCCCGTTCCGGAACTTTCATGCAAGTGCAGAGGTGCAACTGAAGCACAACACGAGTCTGACGCCAAGCAGAAATTACAAAGCATTTTTAGATCTGCGTTTATAAAACGCAGCAATATATTCTATATTTTCTTTCTTTTGTTAACGTGACTCCTAAATGTAACTTGATATTTATCTAAATAAGTGGCTGAATTAAGGTGATGGGGGATATTGTGTTAGCTTTCTGCCGTGTTTGAAAAGGCAAAGCCCTTTGGGTGAGTTATTTGCGCAGCTGCTACTGCCATCTTGATATCCTTGTGTTTTTTTTCTCCTCTCCGTTCTCGGATCTGTCTGCTCCTCCCCCCTCTTCTCATTAGCAGAGCAGGCAGGCCCGTTGCCCTAGCGACTCCAGACTCCACACAGACACAGCGTGTACACACACTGCTCCAGAGCCACTGCTGTTCTTCCTCCAGACTCCAGACTCCACACAGACACAGCGTGTACACAGAGCCAGTGCTGTCCATTTGCACAATGTCTCCCGTTCACATTCGCTTGCAAATGTCCAAACTCACCAAAAAATGACCTTCGGTAGCTTCTACCTATATATATGTATACATTTATGAGCTGGATTGCCTGTCTTTGCAAAACAAATAAAATTGGTTTGCACTCGTTAGAATATTTAACTAGCAGCCTCCATGGAAATGTGCTATTACTTGTGCTAATTTAATTGGCATCCTGGTAATAGACGCCCAAAGGGTATTTTTAGACAGCTGGGATTCAACCCAAGTCACGTTAAAGAGCAGCACACTCAACAGCTGGGATTCAACCCAAGTCACGATAAAGAGCAGCACACTCAACAGCTGGGATTCAACCCAAGTCACGATAAAGAGCAGCACACTCAACAGCTGGGATTCAACCCAAGTCACGTTAAAGAGCAGCACACTCAACAGCTGGGATTCAACCCAAGTCACGTTAAAGAGCAGCACACTAGACAGCCGACACCATTTAAATGTAAATAGTGTTAGAGCAGCACACTAGACAGCCGACACCATTTAAATGTAAATAGCTGGCAGCACACTCAACACCATTTAAATGTAAATAGTGTTAAAGAGCAGCACACTAGACAGCCGACACCATTTAAATGTAAATAGCGCTAGAGCAGCACACTAGACAGCCGACACCATTTAAATGTAAATAGCGCTAGAGCAGCACACTAGACAGCCGACACCATTTAAATGTAAATAGCGCTAGAGCAGCACACTAGACAGCCGACACCATTTAAATGTAAATAGCGCTAGAGCAGCACACTAGACAGCCGACACCATTGAAATGTAATTAGAGTTAGAGCAGTCATCCACAGTGTTACCATGAATACGATATCCACAAACGCCAGGAAAACCTTTATAGAGGATCCTAATTTAAAAATAAAAATGGCCTTCGTGGCATCGGTAGATTAGCATTAGCTTCACTTTACAGGTCAATTGGACACAAGGTCCCAACCTAAATTTAACTTCCGTTTTTAACCCAACCCCTCCGAACGACACACACACACATTCAGGTTTTGGAGGGGTGCGGGGGGTCTACCTAACTGGGTGCCTGGGGAGCTGTTGTTGTGGGGGGTCTACCTCACTGGGTGCCTGGGGAGCTGTTGTTGTGGGGGGTCTACCTCACTGGGTGCCTGGGGAGCTGTTGTTGTGGGCGGGGTTAAGAGCCTTTGTGAAAGGGTACAAAGGCAGGCAATGGCATCTAGTAGAGCTGGGACGATAAACCGAAAATTATCGACACTGACCATTTATCGAGGACATTGTACTGATAACGATAATAGCAATAACCAGCCTTTACTTGACACAATGTAAAGTTTGAAATTAATTAAGTCTGCTAACATGGGCTATTGATAATGGGACAATTGAAAGTGTGCTTCTACACCTGCATTGCTTGCTGTTTGGGGTTTTAGGCTGGGTTTCTTTACAGCACTTTGTGGCATCAGCTGAGGTAAGAAGGGCTCTATAAATAAATTTGATTGAAATTTGATTGTAAGTAGTCGTAGGTAATTTTTTTATTGTGCACATGTCATAAACTTCAAAGTAAATGTATTGTTATGATGAGAATTCAGTGAATTCATCATGGTGTGGATTTTGTATATATCACCCTGCACTAGCATTGCCAGTCAGCTCACTTCCCACCATATTTACCCCCCCCCCCTTCGGACCCAGGATTTGAACTGGCAACCCTCCTGCTGCTGGGTCGCCGCTCTAACCGCTAGGCTACCTGACTCCCTAATAGTGTAAATAGGACGGAGAGAACTTTAACATCGGTATTTTACAAAACAAGAATGTTGGAGATTTATGGAATCGATGACGTCTCTGATTTCCCTTTACATATGGGTTTTAGGATAATGGCTAATGCCCACTAACACCTGGGTGTTTGTTTGTTCTTAATTATCTCTCGGAATGCACACTGACCGTGGTATATTTAGTTCAATGTTGGATATCTCTATAGGGCTACTTAGAGATTGTCAATGAATAACACAATGCATATGGGACAATATTTTTTACATTTCAATAGCTCAGAATTTCAATGACTTAAAAGCCTTAAACCAATTATACATTGTAAAATATACAATATACAAATATTGAAAAACTTTAATACATTTTTTTTGTCCATGTACATTGTGCAATTTATTGACGGTCCCTAACTAGCCCCATATATATCCAGCAGCGAACTAACTTTGCCATGGTCGCACACAAGGGGAAGCTAATTGACGATAGTTGTCTAGAGAATACCTCACAATTTCACTCACCCTAGCAGAGTTGGTTTGACTGTTTTCAAGATGCCTAGATGGGTGAGTGACTGTAACTGTGTATCTTTTTTTGCCAGTGTGTACAAAAGTTTCCTACGTGCGAAAACACACACAAGAGACACCCACATCAAAGCACGCCTCCAAATCACAAATCTCGTCTCTCCAGTCACATTTCTTTAATCAGGAGGAAAACCGAGGTGAAATCAGTCAATTCAGCCTCCCTTTAAATGGCACTTTGTCGGCTGTCTAATGCACTGCTCTATACTATATATATCTATACCCACCTGAGATAAAACAAAACAACCAAAAAACAACAACAAAACAACTGAGATTGAATCTTGCCTCAGTCAGTATAGTTCAGTGATAAGCTGAAGGACATTCATTTGTTGGTTCCCCACCTGGAAGTAGACAGAGTCCAGGGTGATCATCTTGGAGGAGGTGAAGAAGGTATCAAAGTCCACCTCTCTCATGGGTGCAGTGACCCCATCCGGGCCAGCAGGGGCACTGACGAGCCAGCGGTAGCGTGTCAGCGTGTTGTCGATGTGCTCGCTGACACAGATAGAGCCTGTTTTGTCGTAGTCACGGTACTTAGGGTTACAGGCCTGGATGGGTTGGTGGAGGGGGAGGGGAATGGGGGAAGGTAGGGAGAGAGAGATGAGGAATGAAGGGGGAGATGTAGGAGAGAGGAAGTGAGGGAGAGAGGAAGTGAGGGAGAGAGGAAGTGAGGGAGAGAGAGACGAGGAATGAAGGGGGAGATGTAGGAGAGAGGAAGGTAGGGAGAGAGAGACGAGGAATGAAGGGGGAGATGTAGGAGAGAGGAAGTGAGGGAGAGAGGAAGTGAGGGAGAGAAAATAAATGCGTGAATCACAAAGAACTCAAATCAACTGTCAGCTTGCATGTTCCTAAATTGACAATAATATATGCAAAATGCACCCATGCTTATACCCAGATTTATACAGTGCCTTTGGGAAGTAATCAGAACCAAGCTTATACCCAGATTTATACAGTGCCTTTGGGAAGTAATCAGAACCATGCTTATACCCAGATTTATACAGTGCCTTTGGGAAGTAATCAGAACCATGCTTATACCCAGATTTATACAGTGCCTTTGGGAAGTAATCAGAACCATGCTTATACCCAGATTTATACAGTGCCTTTGGGAAGTAATCAGACCCTTGACTTTCTCCACGTAGTATTATGTTCTTCATCTCCATCTACACACAATACCCCATAATGACAAAGCAAAAACTGTTTAAAATTTTTTTTTGGTGCTAATTTATAAAAATAAAATATTAAATATCACATTTCTATAAGTATTCAGACCCTTTGCGCAGTACATTTTTTGAAGCACCTTTGGCAGCAGTGACAGCATCCAGTCTTCTTGGGTATGACTCTAAACCTGTATTTGGGGAGTTTCTCTCCAAATTCTTCTCTGCAGATCCTCTCTGTCAGGTTGGATGGGGAGTGTTGCTGCACAGCTATTTTCAGGTCTCTTCGAAGATGTTCGATCGGGTTCAAGTCCGGGCTCTGGCTGGGCCACTCAAGGACTTGTCCCGAAGCCACTCCTGCATTGTCTTGGATGTGTGCATAGTGTCGTTGTACTGTTGGAAGGTGAACCTTCACCCCAGTCTGCGGTCCTGAGTGCTCTGGAGCAGGTTTTCATCAAGGACCTCTCTGTAATTTGCTCTGTTCATCTTTGCCTCAATCCTTATTAGTCTCCCAGTCCCTGCCGCTGAAAAACATCCCCACAGCATGATGCTGCCACCACCATGCTTCACCGTAGGCATGGTGCCAGGTTTCCTCCAGACGTGACGCTTGGCATTCAGGCCAAAGAGTTCAATCTTGGTTTCATCAAACCTGATAATCTTATTTCCCATTGTTTGAGAGTCTTTAGGTGCCTTTTGGCAAACTCCGAGAGGGCTGTCATGTGTCTTTTACTGAGGAGTGGCTTCTGTCTGGCCACTCTACCATAAAGGACTGATTGGTGGAGTGCTAAAGAGACGATTGTCCTTCTGGAAGATTCTCCCATCTCCACAGAGGAACTCTGTCAGAGTGACCATCGGGTTCTTGGTAAAACTCCCTGACCAAGGCCCTTCTCCCCCGACTGTTCAGTTTGACCAGTTGGCCAGCTATGGGAAGAGTCCTTGTGGTTCCAAACTTCTTCCATTTAACAATGATGGAGGCCACTGTGTTCTTGGGGACCTATTGAAGGTCCCCAAGAACACAGTGCTGCAAAAATGTTTTGGTACCCTTCCTCAGATCTGTGCCTCGACACAATCTTGTCTCGGAGCTCTAAGGACAATTCCTTCGACCACGCGGCTTGGTTTTTGTTCTGACATGCACTGTCAATTGTCGGACCTTGTATAGACAGGTGTGTGCCTTTCCATGTCCAATCAATTGAATTTACCACAGATTGACGCCGATCAAGTTGTAGAAACATCTCAAGAATGATCAATGGAAACAGGATGCACCTGAGCTCAATTTCGAGACTCATATCAAAAGGGTCTGAATACTAAATATCTGTTTTCGCTTTGTCATCATGGGGTATTGTGTGTAGATTAATCCATTTTAGAATAAGGCTGTAAAGTAACAAAATGTGGAAAATCTCAAAGGCTCTGAATACTTTCTGAAGACACTTGTAACAACCTTTATGAAACTTATATTAGATCAAACAAACCTCACGTATCAAAAGAGCAAATAATTTTAATCTAAATTCGACTCTCTCTCATTGCCCCCGTTAGAAAAACACCTCATCTGCTTAATAATTAAGAATCTGCTTAACATCTGCTTAACGTGGACAGGTTTTGGGCAGAGATATGGCTCTCGCTTCACTTCATCTCTCAGTTCAGTTTACAACTGGGATCCCAGCAAACAGTGGACGTCTTAAGGACATTCAGTGACATTACCATTAGGTCCCTTTAAGGGTTTCAGCAAGACGTTAAGGGCTTCCCACACTTGGAACATTAAACGTCAAACCTCAGGACCATAAATAATAGGACGTTCAGTACAGGTCACAGTTTGGTCGCAGTATAACGTTATAATAAGGTACTTTGATGTCCATAAGGGAATGTTATGAAAAGGTTTCTATTTTGTTCTGATAGGACGTTATCTGGGACATTCAATGACCACAACAGGATGCTTTGTGATGGTCAAGGGGACGTTGCATGATGGTGCTCAGGGAACGTTTTCTGGGGGGGACCTTTGACCTTAGTTCCCTGTAAGTTACCAGGATGTCACTGAGCACCATGTCAGAACAATATCCGAATCTTTGTTGGACGTTCCCAGGGCTTTCATTTCATTGGTCACTTGGACGTTGCTTGATGGTCCCAAGAGAACGTCCCTGCAAACAAAAATGTGTCTTTAGAATGTCCTCAGAATGCCACTAAATGGTAGTCTAAAGTGGACGTTGTGTCATGATCCATGGTCCCTCTAATTGATTTTGTCACTGAGCAGATTTCAGGTCTGCTGAGTGCAAAATTGAATGTGAGTTTACTATGAACATTGAGGATGTACCCACGTTAACTTACAGTTTTAACAGTGGACAACTAGGCTACTTTGGGTATTTGTGTAGGACTACCACAGTGGCCTACCATCAAAAACAATGGAGAATGCCTTTTATGCTACCTTCGAAGCAAGCAACACTGAAGCATGCATGAGAACACCAGCTGTTTTAAATGACTGTGTGGCCTTTAAACAGGTCAACATTCACAAGTCCGCGGGGCCAGACATTTACATTTTACATTTACATTTTACATTTAAGTCATTTAGCAGACGCTCTTATCCAGAGCGACTTACAAATTGGTGCATTCACCTTATGACATCCAGTGGGACAGTCACTTAACAATAGTGCATCTAAAACTTAGGGGGGGGGTGAGAGGGATTACTTATCCTATCCTAGGTATTCCTTAAAGAGGTGGGGTTTCAGGTGTCTCCGGAAGGTGGTGATTGACTCCGCTGTCCTGGCGTCGTGAGGGAGTTTGTTCCACCATTGGGGGCCAGGGCAGCGAACAGTTTTGACTGGGCTGAGCGGGAGCTGTACTTCCTCAGTGGTAGGGAGGCGAGCAGGCCAGAGGTGGATGAACGCAGTGCCCTTGTTTGGGTGTAGGGCCTGATCAGAGCCTGGAGGTACTGAGGTGCCGTTCCCCTCACAGCTCCATAGGCAAGCACCATGGTCTTGTAGCGGATGCGAGCTTCAACTGGAAGCCAGTGGAGAGAACGGAGGAGCGGGGTGACGTGAGAGAACTTGGGAAGGTTGAACACCAGACGGGCTGCGGCGTTCTGGATGAGTTGAAGGGGTTTAATGGCACAGGCAGGGAGCCCAGCCAACAGCGAGTTGCAGTAATCCAGACGGGAGATGACAAGTGCCTGGATTAGGACCTGCGCCGCTTCCTGTGTGAGGCAGGGTCGTACTCTGCGGATGTTGTAGAGCATGAACCTACAGGAACGGGCCACCGCCTTGATGTTGGTTGAGAACGACAGGGTGTTGTCCAGGATCACGCCAAGGTTCTTGGCGCTCTGGGAGGACACAATGGAGTTGTCAACCGTGATGGCGAGATCATGGAACGGGCAGTCCTTCCCCGGGAGGAAGAGCAGCTCCGTCTTGCCGAGGTTCAGCTTGAGGTGGTGATCCGTCATCCACACTGATATGTCTGCCAGACATGCAGAGATGCGATTCGCCACCTGGTCATCAGAAGGGGGAAAGGAGAAGATTAATTGTGTGTCGTCTGCATAGCAATGATAAGAGAGACCATGTGAGGTTATGACAGAGCCAAGTGACTTGGTGTATAGCGAGAATAGGAGAGAGGCCAAGAACAGAGCCCTGGGGACACCAGTGGTGAGAGCGCGTGGTGAGGAGACAGATTCTCGCCACGCCACCTGGTAGGAGCGACCTGTCAGGTATGACGCAATCCAAGCGTGGGCCACGCCGGAGATGCCCAACTCGGAGAGGGTGGAGAGGAGGATCTGATGGTTCACAGTATCGAAGGCAGCCGATAGATCTAGAAGGATGAGAGCAGAGGAGAGAGAGTTAGCTTTAGCAGTGCGGAGCGCCTCCGTGATACAGAGGAGAGCAGTCTCAGTTGAATGACTAGTCTTGAAACCTGACTGATTTGGATCAAGAAGGTCATTCAGAGAGAGATAGCGGGAGAGCTGGCCAAGGACGGCACGTTCAAGAGTTTTGGAGAGAAAAGAAAGAAGGGATACTGGTCTGTAATTGTTGACATCGGAGGGATCGAGTGTAGGTTTTTTCAGAAGGGGTGCAACTCTCGCTCTCTTGAAGACGGAAGGGACGTAGCCAGCGGTCAGGGATGAGTTGATGAGCGAGGTGAGGTAAGGGAGAAGGTCTCCGGAAATGGTCTGGAGAAGAGAGGAGGGGATAGGGTCAAGCGGGCAGGTTGTTGGGCGGCCGGCCGTCACAAGACGCGAGATTTCATCTGGAGAGAGAGGGGAGAAAGAGGTCAGAGCACAGGGTAGGGCAGTGTGAGCAGAACCAGCGGTGTCGTTTGACTTAGCAAACGAGGATCGGATGTCGTCGACCTTCTTTTCAAAATGGTTGACGAAGTCATCTGCAGAGAGGGAGGAGGGGGAGGGGGCGGAGGATTCAGGAGGGAGGAGAAGGTGGCAAAGAGCTTCCTAGGGTTAGAGGCAGATGCTTGGAATTTAGCGTGGTAGAAAGTGGCTTTAGCAGCAGAGACAGAGGAGGAAAATGTAGAGAGGATGGAGTGAAAGGATGCCAGGTCCGCAGGGGAGGCGAGTTTTCCTCCATTTCCGCTCGGCTGCCCGGAGCCCTGTTCTGTGAGCTCGCAATGAGTCATCGAGCCACGGAGCGGGAGGGGAGGACCGAGCCGGCCTGGAGGATAGGGGACATAGAGAGTCAAGGGATGCAGAGAGGGAGGAGAGGAGGGTTGAGGAGGCAGAATCAGGAGATAGGTGGGAGAAGGTTTGAGCGGAGGGAAGAGATGATAGGATGGAAGAGGAGAGAGTAGCGGGGAGAGAGAGCGAAGGTTGGGACGGCGCGATACCATCCGAGTAGGGGCAGTGTGGGAGGTGTTGGATGAGAGCGAGAGGGAAAAGGATACAAGGCAGTGGTCGGAGACTTGGAGGGGAGTTGCAATGAGGTTAGTGGAAGAACAGCATCTAGTAAAGATGAGGTCGAGCGTATTGCCTGCCTTGTGAGTAGGGGGGAAGGTGAGAGGGTGAGGTCAAAAGAGGAGAGGAGTGGAAAGAAGGAGGCAGAGAGGAAAGAGTCAAAGGTAGACGTGGGGAGGTTAAAGTCGCCCAGAACTGTGAGAGGTGAGCCGTCCTCAGGAAAGGAGCTTATCAAGGCATCAAGCTCATTGATGAACTCTCCGAGGGAACCTGGAGGGCGATAAATGATAAGGATGTTAAGCTTGAAAGGGCTAGTAACTGTGACAGCATGGAATTCAAAGGAGGCGATAGACAGATGGGTAAGGGGAGAAAGAGAGAATGACCACTTGGGAGAGATGAGGATCCCGGTGCCACCACCCCGCTGACCAGACGCTCTCGGGGTGTGCGAGAACACGTGGGCGGACGAAGAGAGAGCAGTAGGAGTAGCAGTGTTGTCTGTGGTGATCCATGTTTCCGTCAGTGCCAAGAAGTCGAGGGACTGGAGGGAGGCATAGGCTGAGATGAACTCTGCCTTGTTGACCGCAGATTGGCAGTTCCAGAGGCTACCGGAGACCTGGAACTCCACGTGGGTCGTGCGCGCTGGGACCACCAGAGTAGGGTGGCCGCGGCCACGCGGTGAGGAGCGTTTGTATGGTCTGTGCAGAGAGGAGAGAACAGGGATAAACAGACACATAGTTGACAGGCTACAGAAGAGGCTACGCTAATGCAAAGGAGATTGGAATGACAAGTGGACTACACGTCTCGAATGTTCAGAAAGTTAAGCTACGTAGCAAGAATCTTATTGACTAAAATGATTAAATGATACAGTACTGCTGAAGTAGGCCAGCTGGCAGTGGGTGCGTTGTTGACACTACACTAATCAAGTCGTTCCGTTGAGTGTAATAGTTTCTGCAGTGTTGCTAGTCGGGGGCTAGCTGGCTAGCTAGCAGTGTTGTTTACGTTACGTTGCGTTAAAAGAACGACAATAGCTGGCTAGCGAACCTAGAAAATCGCTCTGGACTACACAATTATCTTTGATACAAAGACGGCTATGTAGCTAGCTAAGTAGCTAGCTACGATCAAACAAATCAAACCGTTGTACTGTAATGAACTGAAGTGACAGATTACCAGGATGTGTACTCAGAGCATACGCGGACCAACTGGCAAATGTCTTCACTGACATTTTTAACCTCTCCCTGACCGAGTCTGTAATACCTACAGTTGATGTCGGAAGTTTACATACACCTTAGCCAAATACATTTAAACTCAGTTTTTTTAAATACCCTCTCTTAGGTCAGTTAGGATCACCACTTTATTTTAAGAATGTGAAATGTGAAAATAATAGTAGAGAGATTTATTTAAGCTTTTATTTCTTTCATCATATTCCCAGTGGGTCAGAAGTTAACATACACTCAATTAGTATTTGGTAGCATTGCCTTTAAATTGTTTAACTTGGATCAAATGTTTCGGGTAGCCTTCCATAAGCTTCCCACAATAAGTTGGGTGAATTTTGGCCCATTCCTCCTGACAGAGCTGGTGTAATTGAGTCAGGTTTGTAGGCCTCCTTCTTCGCACACACTTTTTCAGTTCTGCCCACAAATTTTATATAGGTTGAGGTCAGGGCTTTGTGATGGCCACTCTAATACCTTGACTTTGTTGTCTTTAAGCCATTTTGCCACAAGTATTGGGGTCATTGTCCATTTGAAAGACCCATTTGCGACCAAGCTTTAACTGCTGAGACTGATGTCTTGAGATGTTGCTTCAATATATCCACATAATTGTCCTCCCTCATGATGCCATCTATTTTGTGAAGTGCACCAGTCCCTCCTGCAGCAAAGCACCCCCACAGCATGATGCTGCCACCCCCGTGCTTCACGGTTGGGATGGTGTTCTTTTGCTTGCAAGCGTCCCCCTTTTTCCTCCATAAAAAAACAATGGTCATTATGGCCAAACTGTTCTATTTTTGTTTCATCAGACCAGAGGACATTTCTCCAAAAAGTATGATCTTTGTTCCCATGTGCAGTTACAAACCGTAGTCTGTCTTTTTTATGGCAGTTTTGGAGCAGTGGCTTCTGCCTTGCTGAGCGGCCTTTCAGGTTATGTCGATATAGGACTCGTTTTACTCTGGGTATAGATACTTTGTACCTGTTTCCTCCAGCATCTTCACAAGGTCCTTTGCTGTTGTTTTGGGATTGATTTGCATTTCGCAACAAAGTACGTTCATCCCTAGGAGACAGAACACGTCTCCTTCCTTAGCGGTATGACGGCTGCGTGGTCCCATGGTGTTTATACTTGTGTACTATTGTTTGTACAGATGAATGTGGTACCCTCAGGCGTTTGGAAATGGCTCCCAAGGATGAACCTGACTTGTGGAGGTCTACAATGTTTTTTCTGAGGTCTTTGCTGATTTCTTTTGATTTTCCCATGATGTCAAGCAAAGAGGCACTGAGTATGAAGGTATGCCTTGAAATACATCCACAGGTACACCTCCAATTGACTCAAATTATATCAATTAGCCTATCAGAATCTTTAAAGCCATGACATGATTTTCTGGAATTTTCCAAGCTGTTTAAAGGCACAGTCAACTTAGTGTGTTTGTAAACTTCTGACCTACTGGAATTGTGATACAGTGAATCATAAGTGAAATAA
>NC_060192.1:38571648-38579148 GCF_021184085.1 Oncorhynchus gorbuscha | reverse complement strand
TACCATAATCCCCACCACCACCACGGGGCACCTGCTCGCCCACACGACGCCATCAGCCCCGTACAATTCTGCCTGCACATACTGTACCATAATCCCCACCACCACCACGGGGCACCTGCTCGCCCACACGACGCCATCAGCCCAGTACAATTGAAACTGGGATTAATTTGTGAAGAGCACACTTCTTCTCCGGCGTGTCGGTAACCATCGAAGGTGAGCATTTGCCCACGGATGTCAGTTACGACGCTGAACTGCACTCAGGTCAAGACCCTGGTGAGGACAACGAGCACACAGATGAGCTTCGCTGAGACGATTTCTGACAGTTTGTTCAGAAATTCTTTGGTTTTGCAAACCCACAGCTTCATCAACGATCCCGCAGATGAGTAAGCCGGATGTGGAGTTCCTGGGCTGGCGTCATTAGGTCTGTGGTTGTGAGGCCGGTTGGATATACTGCCACATTCTCTGAATTGACATTGGAGGCATCTTATGGCAGAGAAATTAACATTCAATTCTCTGGCAACAGCTCTGGTGGACATTCCTGCAGTCAGTACGCCAATTGCATTCTCCTTCAAAACTTGAGACATCCGTGGCATTGTGCTGTGTGACAAAACTGAACATTTTAGATTGGCCATTTATTGTCCCCAGCACAAGGTGCACCTGTGTAATGATCATGCCATTTAATCAGCATCGTGATATGCCACACCTGTAAGGTGGACGGATTATCTCGGCAAAGGAAAAATGGGGATGTAAACACTTTTGTTCAGGGGGCGGCAGGGTAGCCTAGTGGTTAAAGTGTTGGACTAGTAACCCCAAGGTTGCAAGTTCAAATCCCCAAGCTGACATGGTACAAATCTCTCGTTCTGCCCCTGAACAGGGCAGTTAACCCACTTTTCCTAGGCCGTCATTGAAAATAAGAATTTGTTCTTAACTGACTTGCCTAGTAAAATAAAAAAATTCAAGAGAAATAAGTTTTTTGTACGTATGGAACATTCCTGGACTTTTTATTTAAGCTCAAACATGGGAACAACACTTTACATGTTTATGTAATATGGCTGCCTTGATTCAGGCTCCTCTACAAGTATTTCACCCGCGGTAACATCTGCTACAAATGTGTATGCGACCAATAAAATGTTATTTGATTTAAGGATTACAAATCTTACTTCACTTACAACCAGGCCAAATTACTTTACTCTCTGTTAAGATTGGGTCTTGCAGCCCATCAGACCCTGTCAGATGTGTTCCCTGACACAGTCAGACTACCCTTTCAGATGTGTTCCCACGGTCAGACTACCCTTTCAGATGTGTTCCTTGACAGTCAGACTACCCTTTCAGATGTGTTCCCTGACAGTCAGACTACCCTTTCAGATGTGTTCCCTGACACGGTCAGACTACCCTTTCAGATGTGTTCCCTGACAGTCAGACTACCTTTTCAGATGTGTTCCCTGACAGTCAGACTACCCTTTCAGATGTGTTCCCTGACAGTCAGACTACCCTTTCAGATGTGTTCCCTGACAGTCAGACTACCCTTTCAGATGTGTTCCCTGACACAGTCAGACTACCCTTTCAGATGTGTTCCCTGACACGGTCAGACTACCCTTTCAGATGTGTTCCCTGACAGTCAGACTACCCTTTCAGATGTGTTCCCTGACACGGTCAGACTACCCTTTCAGATGTGTTCCCTGACAGTCAGACTACCCTTTCAGATGTGTTCCCTGACACGGTCAGACTACCCTTTCAGATGTGTTCCCTGACAGTCAGACTACCCTTTCAGATGTGTTCCTGACAGTCAGACTACCCTTTCAGATGTGTTCCCTGACACAGTCAGACTACCCTTTCAGATGTGTTCCCTGACAGTCAGACTACCCTTTCAGATGTGTTCCCTGACACAGTCAGACTACCCTTTCAGATGTGTTCCCTGACAGTCAGACTACCCTTTCAGATGTGTTCCCTGACACGGTCAGACTACCCTTTCAGATGTGTTCCCTGACAGTCAGACTACCCTTTCAGATGTGTTCCCTGACACAGTCAGACTACCCTTTCAGATGTGTTCCCTGACAGTCAGACTACCCTTTCAGATGTGTTCCCTGACACAGTCAGACTACCCTTTCAGATGTGTTCCCTGACACAGTCAGACTACCCTTTCAGATGTGTTCCCTGACACGGTCAGACTACCCTTTCAGATGTGTTCCCTGACACAGTCAGACTACCCTTTCAGATGTGTTCCCTGACAGTCAGACTACCCTTTCAGATGTGTTCCCTGACACAGTCAGACTACCCTTTCAGATGTGTTCCCTGACACAGTCAGACTACCCTTTCAGATGTGTTCCCTGACAGTCAGACTACCCTTTCAGATGTGTTCCCTGACACAGTCAGACTACCCTTTCAGATGTGTTCCCTGACAGTCAGACTACCCTTTCAGATGTGTTCCCTGACAGTCAGACTACCCTTTCAGATGTGTTCCCTGACACAGTCAGACTACCCTTTCAGATGTGTTCCCTGACACGGTCAGACTACCCTTTCAGATGTGTTCCCTGACAGTCAGACTACCCTTTCAGATGTGTTCCCTGACACGGTCAGACTACCCTTTCAGATGTGTTCCCTGACAGTCAGACTACCCTTTCAGATGTGTTCCCTGACACGGTCAGACTACACTTTCAGATGTGTTCCCTGACAGTCAGACTACCCTTTCAGATGTGTTCCCTGACAGTCAGACTACCCTTTCAGATGTGTTCCCTGACACAGTCAGACTACCCTTTCAGATGTGTTCCCTGACAGTCAGACTACCCTTTCAGATGTGTTCCCTGACACAGTCAGACTACCCTTTCAGATGTGTTCCCTGACAGTCAGACTACCCTTTCAGATGTGTTCCCTGACACGGTCAGACTACCCTTTCAGATGTGTTCCCTGACAGTCAGACTACCCTTTCAGATGTGTTCCCTGACACAGTCAGACTACCCTTTCAGATGTGTTCCCTGACAGTCAGACTACCCTTTCAGATGTGTTCCCTGACACAGTCAGACTACCCTTTCAGATGTGTTCCCTGACACAGTCAGACTACCCTTTCAGATGTGTTCCCTGACACGGTCAGACTACCCTTTCAAATGTGTTCCCTGACACAGTCAGACTACCCTTTCAGATGTGTTCCCTGACAGTCAGACTACCCTTTCAGATGTGTTCCCTGACACAGTCAGACTACCCTTTCAGATGTGTTCCCTGACACAGTCAGACTACCCTTTCAGATGTGTTCCCTGACAGTCAGACTACCCTTTCAGATGTGTTCCCTGACACAGTCAGACTACCCTTTCAGATGTGTTCCCTGACAGTCAGACTACCCTTTCAGATGTGTTCCCTGACACGGTCAGACTACCCTTTCAGATGTGTTCCCTGACAGTCAGACTACCCTTTCAGATGTGTTCCCTGACACGGTCAGACTACCCTTTCAGATGTGTTCCCTGACAGTCAGACTACCCTTTCAGATGTGTTCCCTGACAGTCAGACTACCCTTTCAGATGTGTTCCCTGACAGTCAGACTACCCTTTCAGATGTGTTCCCTGACAGTCAGACTACCCTTTCAGATGTGTTCTCTGACAGTCAGACTACCCTTTCAGATGTGTTCCCTGACAGTCAGACTACCCTTTCAGATGTGTTCCCTGACAGTCAGACTACCCTTTCAGATGTGTTCCCTGACAGTCAGACTACCCTTTCAGATGTGTTCCCTGACAGTCAGACTACCCTTTCAGATGTGTTCCCTGACAGTCAGACTACCCTTTCAGATGTGTTCCCTGACAGTCAGACTACCCTTTCAGATGTGTTCCCTGACAGTCAGACTACCCTTTCAGATGTGTTCCCTGACAGTCAGACTACCCTTTCAGATGTGTTCCCTGACAGTCAGACTACCCTTTCAGATGTGTTCCCTGACAGTCAGACTACCCTTTCAGATGTGTTCCCTGACAGTCAGACTACCCTTTCAGATGTGTTCCCTGACAGTCAGACTACCCTTTCAGATGTGTTCCCTGACAGTCAGACTACCCTTTCAGATGTGTTCCCTGACAGTCAGACTACCCTTTCAGATGTGTTCCCTGACAGTCAGACTACCCTGTCAGATGTGTTCCCTGACAGTCAGACTACCCTTTCAGATGTGTTCCCTGACAGTCAGACTACCCTTTCAGATGTGTTCCCTGACAGTCAGACTACCCTTTCAGATGTGTTCCCTGACAGTCAGACTACCCTTTCAGATGTGTTCCCTGACACAGTCAGACTACCCTTTCAGATGTGTTCCCTGACAGTCAGACTACCCTTTCAGATGTGTTCCCTGACACAGTCAGACTACCCTTTCAGATGTGTTCCCTGACAGTCAGACTACCCTTTCAGATGTGTTCCCTGACAGTCAGACTACCCTGTCAGATGTGTTCCCTGTGTGTTCTCTGTCTGCTCGTGGAGGTAATGGGAAAACATGCTGAATTTCAGGGACATAGACTGACTATTGGGGACATAGACTGACTATTGGGGACATAGACTGACTATTGGGGACATAGACCGACTATTGGGGAAATAGACTGACTCTTGGGGACATAGACTGACTTGGGGAAATAGACTGACTCTTGGGGACATAGACCGACTCTTGGGGACATAGACTGACTGTTGGGGACATAGACTGACTATTGGGGAAATAGACTGACTCTTGGGGACATAGACTGACTTGGGGAAATAGACTGACTCTTGGGGACATAGACCGACTCTTGGGGACATAGACTGACTGTTGGGGACATAGACTGACTATTGGGGACATAGACTGACTATTGGGGACATAGACTGACTATTGGGGAAATAGACTGACTATTGGGGACATATACCGACTCTTGGGGACATAGACTGACTGTTGGGGACATAGACTGACTATTGGGGAAATAGACTGACTCTTGGGGACATAGACCGACTCTTGGGGACATAGACTGACTGTTGGGGACATAGACTGACTCTTGGGGACATAGACTGACTATTGGGGACTGACTTACGGTGACACAGACAATGGGGTAGCCAGCAGGAGGGTGGAGGTCCTGCGCTGTCTTGCTGACGTCGTCATATTGCAGCAGAGACACCACTTGAGGCGGGGAGGGGAAGGTGACGCGTTGACCACACCGTTGGTCTCCTCAATGGACACGACGGCCTTAGTCATCTGACACAACACACAGGGGGGTTTGCATGAGTTATATTGACTGAGTTAGATTGACTTTTGTATGAAGTTCACTTTGATTGACTTAGTTTGTAAGAGTTAGATTGACTTAGTTTGTAAGAGTTAGATTGACATAGTTTGTAAGAGTTAGAGTGACTTAGTTTGTAAGAGTTAGATTGACTTAGTTTGTAAGAGTTAGATTGACATAGTTTGTAAGAGTTAGAGTGACTTAGTTTGTAAGAGTTAGAGTGACTTAGTTTGTAAGAGTTAGATTGACTTAGTTTGTAAGAGTTAGATTGACTTAGTTTGTAAGAGTTAGATTGACTTAGTTTGTAAGATTTAGATTGACATAGTTTGTAAGAGTTAGAGTGACTTAGTTTGTAAGAGTTAGATTGACATAGTTTGTAAGAGTTAGAGTGACTTAGTTTGTAAGAGTTAGATTGACTTAGTTTGTAAGAGTTAGATTGACATAGTTTGTAAGAGTTAGAGTGACTTAGTTTGTAAGAGTTAGATTGACTTAGTTTGTAAGAGTTAGATTGACATAGTTTGTAAGAGTTAGAGTGACTTAGTTTGTAAGAGTTAGATTGACATAGTTTGTAAGAGTTAGATTGACATAGTTTGTAAGAGTTAGATTGACATAGTTTGTAAGAGTTAGATTGACATAGTTTGTAAGAGTTAGAGTGACTTAGTTTGTAAGAGTTAGATTGACTTAGTTTGTAAGAGTTAGATTGACATAGTTTGTAAGAGTTAGATTGACATAGTTTGTAAGAGTTAGAGTGACTTAGTTTGTAAGAGTTAGATTGACATAGTTTGTAAGAGTTAGAGTGACTTAGTTTGTAAGAGTTAGATTGACATAGTTTGTAAGAGTTAGAGTGACTTAGTTTGTAAGAGTTAGATTGACATAGTTTGTAAGAGTTAGATTGACATAGTTTGTAAGAGTTAGATTGACATAGTTTGTAAGAGTTAGAGTGACTTAGTTTGTAAGAGTTAGATTGACTTAGTTTGTAAGAGTTAGAGTGACTTAGTTTGTAAGAGTTAGATTGACTTAGTTTGTACTACCATGTGTTAAACTGCCCTGTTGAACCAAAGCCATTAGATCTCAACCGCAAGAAACATATTGATTGATTGGTGTGCAGTGAGAGTGTTCAGGTGTGTTTGATTGATTCTGACAGCTCCTCCTCACCTGCGTTTCGGCCACCATGTTGTCGTCAGGTTTCAGGTGAACGGTGAAGGCTTCTGTCATCTCTCTGATTCCGTCATGCAGCACCTCCACCTCTACAACGTGCTCCGTCTGCCCATGCTTAAACTTAACATCTGCAAACACACGCACACACACACACACACACACACGCATGCACACACACACACACACACGCATACACACACGCACACGCACGCACGCGCGCACGCACGCACACACGCACAAGCATACACACACACACACAGACACACACGCACACACACACACGCACACACACACACACACACACACACACACACACACACACACACACACACACACACACACACACACACACACACACACACACACACACACACACACACACACACACACACACACACACACACACACACACACACACACACACACACACACACACACACACACACACACACATTACAGTCTGTAGTTATTTTTCATCTTTTACATTCCAACTCTTTCTATGCCATTTCTGTTTTTCCCTGGCTGGAACTATAGGATCTCAGTCCTTACCCTCTGAGACAGGGTGGTAGTCCTCTCCTGAGGTAGCTGACCCGTCCTTGGTGTGAACTCGGACCACTGACAACTTGGAGGTGTCGCCCAATCGCAGCACTGGAATCTTCACCGAGGAAACAGAGCCTGCCTCCTTGGGCTCACTCACACTGAACTCGGTCTCTCCAAACTTGATGATAGACTCTGGAGAGGAGTCAGAGGGAGGTTGGGGGGGGTCAGAAGTTTTAGGAGGGAGAGAGAGAGGAGGGAATACAAGAGGGGGCGGGAGGCAATGTGTACGTGTATAGCCCTAGTTACATCAGTGAATCATTATGACAGTAAAACACTGAACGTAACAACGTGATAATGAGTCATTATGTTAAATTACTGTCATTATTTCCCAACACAAGATATAAGTAATGATAATGTAGGAGATTACACGGAATTATAAATACAAATAAATTAATAGACAAACCATGTGTTCGTTGCAACGAGAGCTGTTGAATAATTATCCTTGAAGTGGAGTTTCTTCCCTTTGTTCTTTTTCCCACGTTCCTTCCTCCCATCCATACCTCCCTCCCTCCCTCCCATCCATACCTTCCTCCCATCTATA
>NC_060192.1:38554148-38566648 GCF_021184085.1 Oncorhynchus gorbuscha | reverse complement strand
ACACACACACACACACACACACACACACACACACACACACACACACACACACACACACACACACACACACACACACACACACACACACACGCACGCACGCACGCACGCACGCACGCACGCACGCACGCACACGCACACACGCACACACACAAATGCCTCTCCCTGACAGAAGTCCATCTAAATATACATGTACATATCACTGCATGTTAAGAGAAATAAGTTTATTACAGTTATCAGAAGCTATTACCATGTACAGTGTCTCAGAAGGTATTATCATAGTATTACCATGTACAGTACCTTCAGAAGGTATTATCATAGTATTACCATGTACAGTACCTTCAGAAGGTATTATCATAGTATTACCATGTACAGTACCTTCAGAAGGTATTATCATGTACAGTACCTTCAGAAGGTATTATCATAGTATTACCATGTACAGTACCTTCAGAAGGTATTATCATAGTATTACCATGTACAGTACCTTCAGAAGGTATTATCATAGTATTACCATGTACAGTATTATCATAGTATTACCATGTCAGAAGGTATTATTACCATGTACAGTACCTTCAGAAGGTATTATCATAGTATTACAGTACCTTCAGAAGGTATTATCATAGTATTACCATGTACAGTACCTTCAGAAGGTATTATCATAGTATTACCATGTACAGTGCCTTCAGAAGGTATTATCATTCAGGTATTATCCATGTACAGTACCTTCAGAAGGTATTATCATAGTATTATCATGTACAGTACCTTCAGAAGGTATTATCATAGTATTACCATGTACAGTACCTTCAGAAGGTATTATCATAGTATTACCATGTACAGTACCTTCAGAAGGTATTATCATAGTATTACCATGTACAGTACCTTCAGAAGGTATTCTTAACCCTTCACTTTTTCCACAATTTGTTGTGTTACAGCCTGAATTTAAAATGGATGAAATTCCGTTCACCTAATGTCAAAAGCGGAATTATGTTTTTTAACTCCTGTGGCGTTCGGGTCTGTGGGACCCATTTTCAAATTTTACAAAAAAGAAAAATGATACAATTAATATTATTTTTTTAAACCTGAGACTTATTGGCCTTCTGAAAAATCTGAAAGAACACATTTTCATTGTGCACCCCCTTACACATTTACATTACATATGTCCACTGGACCCGGGTAATAAAAGCGTGGAAAAGTGTCTGTGTAGGTGAAAACATGTTTTAAAAAAATGGAACCATGTGCAGGACATAAATTATTTTGAACTGTTCATCCCAGACACCATCCGGAAAACCATTTTGGACTACACTAATTTGGGGAGGGGGGAGGCGTGTTTTCTTTGCAGAGAGATGGAAGGAGATGGACCAAACTCATTTTCATGCATACTTTGGGGTTCTTATCCTTGCTGGTGTTTTCAGGTCCAATGGGGGAATCCACAGAATCCCTGTGGGATGCAGAAACTGGCAGAAAACCTTTCAGTGCAACAATGTCTCTGGAACACCACGTTATTTCCAGGATTATCCGCTGATAACCGAGACACCAGACTAGCTGCAATCATCGGTCAGTGCAGAGAGACAAGCTAGCTGCAATCAGGTCAGTGCAGAGAGACAAGCTAGCTGCAATCAGGTCAGTGCAGAGAGACAAGCTAGCTGCAATCAGGTCAGTGCAGAGAGACAAGCTGCTGCAGAGTGCAGACAAGCTAGCTGCAATCAGGTCAGTGCAGAGAGACAAGCTAGCTGCTATCGGGTCAGTGCAGAGAGACAAGCTAGCTGCAATCAGGTCAGTGCAGAGAGACAGCTAGCTGCAATCAGGTCAGTGCAGAGAGACAAGCTAGCTGCAATCAGGTCAGTGCAGAGCAGACAAGCTAGCTGCAATCAGGTCAGTGCAGAGAGACAAGCTAGCTGCAATCAGGTCAGTGCAGAGAGACAAGCAAGCTGCAATCAGGTCAGTGCAGAGAGACAAGCTAGCTGCAATCAGGTCATGCAATCTGCAATCAGTCAGTGCAGAGAGACAAGCTAGCTGCAATCAGGTCATTGTAGAGAGACAAGCTAGCTGCAATCAGGTCAGTGCTGAGAGAGAAGCTAGCTGCAATCAGGTCATTGTAGAGAGACAAGCTAGCTGCAATCAGGTCATTGTAGAGAGACAAGCTAGCTGCAATCAGGTCATTGTAGAGAGACAAGCTAGCTGCAATCAGGTCAGTGCAGAGAGACAAGCTAGCTGCAATCAGGTCAGTGCAGAGAGACAAGCTAGCTGCAATCAGGTCAGTGCAGAGAGACAAGCTAGCTGCAATCAGGTCAGTGCAGAGAGACAAGCTAGCTGCAATCAGGTCATTGTAGAGAGACAAGCTAGCTGCAAAGTGTATCCAGATGGAGGAGCTCAAGCTGAGAAGAACCAAGGGATAGGTCATTGGAGAAAGACAAGCTAGCTGCAATCAGGTCATGGAGAGACAAGCTGACACAGTGCAGAGTCAAGCTAGCTGCAATCAGCAGTGCAGAGAGACAACATGCAATCATGAGAAGACAAGCTTGCAATCAGGTCATTGTATTGCAATCAGGTCAGTGCAGAGAGACAAGCTAGCTGCACAATCGGGTCATTGTGGGACAAGCTAGCTGCAATCTCAAGCTAGCTGCAATCAGAGTGACAAGCTAGCTGCAATCAGGTCAGTGCAGAGAGACAATTCTGCAATCAGGTCATTGTAGGAACAAGCTGGGACAGGAGTGCAGAGAGACAAGCTCAATCAGGTCAGTGAAGCAAGGGCAATCAGGTCAGTTCCATCAAGAACTTGGTATATACAGATGGAGGAGCCCCTGGGAACAGGGAGTTGTTCTGGACGTGACACAGGGAGTCCGTGGCCAAACATCACATGATAACTTTTTTATTTCGGGACAGGAGTTCCTCAAGAGGAAGCTGGGACAGGAGTTCCTCAAGAGGAAGCTGGGACAGGAGTTCCTCAAGAGGAAGCTGGGACAGGAGTTCCTCAAGAGGAAGCTGGGACAGGAGTTCCTCAAGAGGAAGCTGGGACAGGAGTTCCTCAAGAGGAAGCTGGGACAGGAGTTCCTCAAGAGGAAGCTGGGACAGGAGTTCCTCAAGAGGAAGCTGGGACAGGAGTTCCTCAAGAGGAAGCTGGGACAGGAGTTCCTCAAGAGGAAGCTGGGACAGGAGTTCCTCAAGAGGAAGCTGGGACAGGAGTTCCTCAAGAGGAAGCTGGGACAGATTCCTCAAGAGAAAGTTCCTCACTGAAAACAGGAGTTCCTCAAGAGGAAGCTCAGGAGTTCCTCAAGAATAGCTGGGACAGGAGTTCCTCAAGAGGAAGCTGGGACAGGAGTTCCTCAAGAGGAAGCTAGGACAGGACTTCCTCAAGAGGAAGCTGGGACAGGAGTTCCTCAAGAGGAAGCTGGGACAGGAGTTCCCCAAGAGGAAGCTGGGACAGGAGTTCCTCAAGAGGAAGCTGGGACAGGAGTTCCTCAAGAGGAAGCTGGGACAGGAATTCCTCAAGAGGAAGCTGGGACAGGAGTTCCTCAAGAGGAAGCTGGGACAGGAGTTCCTCAAGAGGAAGCTGGGACAGGAGTTCCTCAAGAGGAAGCTGGGACAGGAGTTCCTCAACAGGAAACTGGGACAGGAGTTCCTCAAGAGGAAGCTGGGACAGGAGTTCCTCAAGAGGAAGCTGGGACAGGAGTTCCTCAAGAGAAAGCTGACAATGGTAGGAACAGTAAGAAAAAAAACAACAAGCCAGAGCTCCCACCTCAGCTGTTGAATACACGGAACAGGCCTTTCAATTCCTCTAAGATTATCCTCCTAAAGTTATGGGTTAAACTCTATTCCAAACCTTAACCCCTAACTGAACCATTCAGTATGAATATCAAATCTTAACCCCTAACTGAACCATTCAGTATGAATATCAAACATTAACCCCTAACTGAACCATTCAGTATGAATATCAAACCTTAACCCCTAACTGAACCATTCAGTATGAATATCCTAACGTAATGTGTTAAACTCTATTCCAAACCTTAACCCCTAACTGAACCATTCAGTATGAATATCAAACTTTATCCAAACCTTAACCCCTAACTGAACCATTCAGTATGAACATCAAATCTTAACCCCTAACTGAACCATTCAGTATGAATATCAAACCTTAACCCCTAACTGAACCATTCAGTATGAATGTGTTAAACTCTATTCCAAACCTTAACCCCTAACTGAACCATTCAGTATGAATGTGTTGAACTCTATTCCAAACCTTAACCCCTAACTGAACCATTCAGTATGAATATCAAACCTTAACCCCTAACTGAACCATTCAGTATGAATATCAAACCTTAACCCCTAACTGAACCATTCAGTATGAATATCAAACCTTAACCCCTAACTGAACCATTCAGTATGAATATCAAACTTTATCCAAACCTTAAACCCTAACTGAAAACATTCAGTATGAATGTCTAAACTTAATGTGTTAAACTCTATCCCAGGGTGTCAAAAACAACATTAAATTTAACATTTGGAGAAACATGGATAAACGTCGGAATCAAATTGGTCAAACCGTGAGATTTTGTTTGTGGTTTATCACTTAGCACTTAAGTCCCTCCCTCTCACTCCCTCTTTCGCTGTCGATAGGCCGATAGGGAAGATGTGTAAGACCTTAACATGATCATTAATAACAGTAAACAGTGTAAAATCAAATGAATTGGTCACATTCACATATTTAGCAGGTGTTGTAGCGAAATGCTTGTGTGTGTGTGTGTGTGTGTGTGTGTGCACGTGTGCGCGCACATGTGTGTGTGTGCGCGTGCGTGCGTGTGTGCACGTGTGCGCGCGCGTGTGTGGTGTGTGTGTGTATGTGTGTGTGTGTGTGTGGTGTGTGCGCGTGTGTGTGTGTGGTGTGTGCGCGCGTGTGTGTGTGTGTGTGTGTGTGTGTGTGTGTGTGTGTGTGTGTGTGCGTGCGTGCGTGTGTGTTCAGAGCTGGTATTAGTGTTATGTCTGACAGTGTACCCGTTAATCCTTCATGGTGCTAAAATTACTCACATTACCATCTCTTTGAACATGTCATCAGCCATGAGGGTTTATGGGTAACTTATTTCTTTGGAGTGACTGTGTTGCCAGTTATCTGGCACCCTTTCCTGATAGCTACAAAAAACTGATGTGCTGGATTCAACTAGTTTACTGAATATTAAACACAAGCAGGACAGACAGGTAGCCTGATTAGCATATTAAAGTCTGATTAGCATATTAAACACAAGCAAGACAGACAGGTAGTCTGATTAGCATATTAAACACAAGCAAGACAGACAGGTAGTCTGATTAGCATATTAAACACAAGCAGGACAGACAGGTAGTCTGATTAGCATATTAAACACAAGCAGGACAGACAGGTAGTCTGATTAGCATATTAAACACAAGCAAGACAGACAGGTAGTCTGATTAGCATATTAAACACAAGCAAAACAGACAGGTAGTCTGATTAGCATATTAAACATAAGCAAGACAGACAGGTAGTCTGATTAGCATATTAAAGTCTGATTAGCATATTAAACACAAGCAAGACAGACAGGTAGTCTGATTAGCATATTAAACACAAGCAAGACAGACAGGTAGTCTGATTAGCATATTAAAGTCTGATTAGCATATTAAACACAAGCAGGACAGACAGGTAGTCTGATTAGCATATTAAAGTCTGATTAGCATATTAAACACAAGAAAGACAGATGGGTAGTCTGATTAGCATATTAAACACAAGCAGGACAGACAGGACAGGTAGTCTGATTAGCATATTAAACACAAGCAGGACAGACAGGTAGTCTGATTTGCATATTAAACACAAGCAGGACAGACAGGTAGTCTGATTAGCATATTAAACACAAGCAAGACAGACAGGTAGTCTGATTAGCATATTAAACACAAGCAAGACAGACAGGTAGTCTGATTAGCATATTAAACACAAGCAAGACAGACAGGTAGTCTGATTAGCATATTAAACACAAGCAAGACAGACAGGTAGTCTGATTAGCATATTAAGTCTGATTAGCATATTAAACACAAGCAAGACAGACGGGACAGGTAGTCTGATTAGCATATTAAACACAAGCAAGACAGACAGGTAGTCTGATTAGCATATTAAACACAAGCAAGACAGACAGGTAGTCTGATTAGCATATTAAACACAAGCAGGACAGACAGGTAGTCTGATTAGCATATTAAACACAAGCAGGACAGACAGGTAGTCTGATTAGCATATTAAACACAAGCAGGACAGACAGGTAGTCTGAATAGCATGTCATCTACACACAGAGACGTGTACAAAGCTCTTCCCTGCCCTCCATTTGGCAAATCTGACCATAATTATATCCTCCTGATTCCTGCTTACAATCTAAAATGAAAGCAGGAAGCACCAGTGATTCGGTCTATAAAAAAGTGGTCAGATGAAGCAGATGCTAAACTACATCACTGTTTTGCTAGAACAGACTGGAATATGTTCTTCTGGTGGCATTGAGGAGTACATCACATCAGTCACTGGCTGCTTAATCAATAAGTGCATTGAGGATGTCGTCCCCACAGTGACCGTACGTACATACCCCAACCAGAAGCCATGGATTATAGGCAACATCCACACTGAGATAAAGGGCAGAGCTGCCGCTTTCAAGGAGCGGGACTCTAACCCGGAAGCTTATAAGAAATCCCGATATGCCCTCCGACAAACCATCAACCAGGCAAAGCTTCAATACAGGACTAAGATCGAATCATACTACACCGGCTCTGGCGCTCGTCGGATGAGGCGGGGCGTGTAAACTATTACAGACTACAAAGGGAAGCACAGCCGAGAGCTGCCCAGTGTCACAAACCTACCAGATGAGCTAAATAACTTCTACGCTCGCTTCGAAGCAAGTAACACTGAAACATGCACGAGAGCATCAGTTGTTCTGGATGACTGTGTGATCAAGCTCTCCGCAGCCAATGTGAGTAAGACCTATAAACAGATCAACATTCACAAGGCCGCAGGGCCAGACGGATTACCAGGACGTGTACTCCGAGCATGCACTGCCAACTGGCAACTGGCAGTCATGCCAACCCTACTAGGCCTCCGACCGCAAGGCACTACAGAGGGTAATGCATACGGCCCAGTACATCACCGGCCCAAGCTTCCTGCCATCCAGGACCACTATACTGGGTGGTGTCAGAGGAAGGCCCTAAAAATGGTCAAAGACTCCAGCCATCCTAGTCATAGACTGTTCTCTCTGCTACCGCACGGCAAGCGGTACCGGAGCGTCAAGTCTTGGTCCAAGAGGCTTCTAAACAGCTTCTACCCCCAAGCCAAAAGACTCATAAACAGCTTCTACCTCCAAGCCAAAAGACTCCTAAACAGCTTCTACCCCCAAGCCAAAAGACTCCTAAACAGCTTCTACCCCCAAGCCAAGAGGCTTCTAAACAGCTTCTACCCCCAAGCCAAGAGGCTTCTAAACAGCTTCTACCCCCAAGCCAAGAGGCTTCTAAACAGCTTCTACCCCGAGCCATGAGACTTCTAAACAGCTTCTACCCCCAAGCCAAGAGGCTTCTAAACAGCTCTACCCCCAAGCCAAGAGGCTTCTAAACAGCTTCTACCCCCAAGCCAAGAGGCTTCTAAACAGCTCTAGCCCCCAAGCCATGAGACTTCTAAACAGCTTCTACCCCCGAGCCATGAGACTTCTAAACAGCTTCTACCCCCAAGCCAAGAGGCTTCTAAACAGCTCTACCCCCCAAGCCAAGAGGCTTCTAAACAGCTTCTACCCCCAAGCCAAGAGGCTTCTAAATAGCTCTAGCCCCCAAGCCATGAGACTTCTAAACAGCTTCTACCCCCAGGCCAAGAGGCTTCTAACCAGCTCTACCCCCAAGCCAAGAGGCTTCTAAACAGCTTCTACCCCCAAGCCAAGAGGCTTCTAAACAGCTCTACCCCCAGCCAAGAGGCTTCTAAACAGCTTCTACCCCCGAGCCATGAGACTTCTAAACAGCTTCTACCCCCAAGCCAAGAGGCTTCTAAACAGCTCTACCCCCAAGCCAAGAGGCTTCTAAACAGCTCTACCCCCAAGCCAAGAGGCTTCTAAACAGCTCTATCCCCCAAGCCAAGAGGCTTCTAAACAGCTCTACCCCCAAGCCAAGAGGCTTCTAAACAGCTCTACCCCCAAGCCAAGAGGCTTCTAAACAGCTTCTACCCCCAAGCCAAGAGGCTTCTAAACAGCTCTACCCCCAAGCCAAGAGGCTTCTAAACAGCTCTACCCCCAAGCCAAGAGGCTTCTAAACAGCTCTACCCCCAAGCCAAGAGGCTTCTAAACAGCTCTACCCCCAAGCCAAGAGGCTTCTAAACAGCTTCTACCCCCAAGCCAAGAGGCTTCTAAACAGCTCTACCCCCAAGCCAAGAGGCTTCTAAACAGCTCTACCCCCAAGCCAAGTGGCTTCTAAACAGCTCTACCCCCAAGCCAAGAGGCTTCTAAACAGCTTCTACCCCCAAGCCAAGAGGCTTCTAAACAGCTCTACCCCCAAGCCAAGAGGCTTCTAAACAGCTTCTACCCCCAAGCCAAGAGGCTTCTAAACAGCTCTAGCCCCCAAGCCATGAGACTTCGAAACAGCTTCTACCCCCAGGCCAAGAGGCTTCTAACCAGCTCTACCCCCAAGCCAAGAGGCTTCTAAACAGCTTCTACCCCCAAGCCAAGAGGCTTCTAAACAGCTCTACCCCCAAGCCAAGAGGCTTCTAAACAGCTTCTACCCCCGAGCCATGAGACTTCTAAACAGCTTCTACCCCCAAGCCAAGAGGCTTCTAAACAGCTCTACCCCCAAGCCAAGAGGCTTCTAAACAGCTCTACCCCCAAGCCAAGAGGCTTCTAAACAGCTCTATCCCCCAAGCCAAGAGGCTTCTAAACAGCTCTACCCCCAAGCCAAGAGGCTTCTAAACAGCTCTACCCCCAAGCCAAGAGGCTTCTAAACAGCTTCTACCCCCAAGCCAAGAGGCTTCTAAACAGCTCTACCCCCAAGCCAAGAGGCTTCTAAACAGCTCTACCCCCCAAGCCAAGAGGAGGCTTCTAAACAGCTCTACCCCCAAGCCAAGAGGCTTCTAAACAGCTTCTACCCCCAAGCCAAGAGGCTTCTAAACAGCTCTACCCCCAAGCCAAGAGGCTTCTAAACAGCTCTACCCCCAAGCCAAGAGGCTTCTAAACAGCTCTACCCCCAAGCCAAGAGGCTTCTAAACAGCTCTACCCCCAAGCCAAGAGGCTTCTAAACAGCTCTACCCCCAAGCCAAGTGGCTTCTAAACAGCTCTACCCCCAAGCCAAGAGGCTTCTAAACAGCTTCTACCCCCAAGCCAAGAGGCTTCTAAACAGCTCTACCCCCAAGCCAAGAGGCTTCTAAACAGCTTCTACCCCCAAGCCAAGAGGCTTCTAAACAGCTCTAGCCCCCAAGCCATGAGATTTCAAACAGCTTCTACCCCCAGGCCAAGAGGCTTCTAACCAGCTCTACCCCCAAGCCAAGAGGCTTCTAAACAGCTTTACCCCCAAGCCAAGAGGCTTCTAAACAGCTCTACCCCCAAGCCAAGAGGCTTCTAAACAGCTTCTACCCCGAGCCATGAGACTTCTAAACAGCTTCTACCCCCAAGCCAAGAGGCTTCTAAACAGCTCTACCCCCAAGCCAAGAGGCTTCTAAACAGCTCTACCCCCAAGCCAAGAGGCTTCTAAACAGCTCTATCCCCAAGCCAAGAGGCTTCAGCTCTACCCCCAAGCCAAGAGGCAAACAGCTCTACCCCAAGCCAAGAGGCTTCTAAACAGCTCTACCCCCAAGCCAAGAGGCTTCTAAACAGCTCTACCCCCAAGCCAAGAGGCTTCTAAACAGCTCTACCCCCAGCCAAGAGAGCTTCTAAACAGCTTCTACCCCCAAGCCAAGAGCTCTACCCCCAAGCCAAGAGGCTTCTAAACAGCTCTACCCCCAAGCCAAGAGGCTTCTAAACAGCTCTACCCCCAAGCCAAGAGGCTTCTAAACAGCTCTACCCCCAAGCCAAGAGGCTTCTAAACAGCTCTACCCCCAAGCCAAGAGGCTTCTAAACAGCTCTACCCCCAAGCCAAGAGGCTTCTAAACAGCTCTACCCCCAAGCCAAGAGGCTTAAACAGCTCTAAACAGCAGTCTACCCCCAAGCCAAGAGGCTTCTAAACAGCTCTAGGAAGCCAAGAGGCTTCTAAACAGCTCTACCCCCAAGCCAAGAGGCTTCTAAACAGCTTTACCCCCAAGCCAGAGGCTTCTAAACAGCTCTACCCCCAAGCCAAGAGGCTTCTAAACAGCTCTACCCCCAAACCAAGAGGCTTCTAAACAGCTCTACCCCCAAGCCAAGAAGCTTCTAAACAGCTTACCCCCAAGCCAAGAGGCTTCTAAACAGCTCTACCCCCAAGCCAAGAGGCTTCTAAACAGCTCTAGGAACAAGCCAAGAGGCTTCTAAGACAGCTTCTACCCCCAAGCCAAGAGGCTTCTAAACAGCTCTACCCCCAACAGGAAGAGGCTTCTAAACAGCTTCTACCCCAAGCCAAGAGGCTTCTAAACAGCTCTAAAGCCATGAGACTTCGAAACAGCTTCTAAACTTCTAACCAGCTCTACCCCCAAGCCAAGAGGCTTCTAAACAGCTTCTACCCCCAAGCCAAGAGGCTTCTAAACAGCTCTACCCCCAAGCCAAGAGGCTTCTAAACAGCTTCTACCCCCCAAGACTTCAAGAGCTTCTACCCCCAACAGAGGCTTCTACCCCCAAGCCAAGAGGCTTCTAAACAGCTCTACCCCCAAGCCAAGAGGCTTCTAAACAGCTCTACCCCCAAGCCAAGAGGCTTCTAAACAGCTCTACCCCCAAGCCAAGAGGCTTCTAAACAGCTCTACCCCCAAGCCAAGAGGCTTCTAAACAGCTCTACCCCCAAGCCAAGAGGCTTCTAAACAGCTCTACCCCCAAGCCAAGAGGCTTCTAAACAGCTTCTACCCCCAAGCCAAGAGGCTTCTAAACAGCTCTCCTAAACAGCTCTGTTTACCCCCAAGCCAAGAGGCTTCTAAACAGCTCTACCCCCAAGCCAAGAGGCTTCTAAACAGCTCTACCCCCAAGCCAAGAGGCTTCTAAACAGCTCTACCCCCAAGCCAAGAGGCTTCTAAACAGCTCTACCCCCAAGCCAAGTGGCTTCTAAACAGCTCTACCCCCCAAGCCAAGAGGCTTCTAAACAGCTTCTACCCCCCAAGCTAAAAAAAGACTCCTTCTATGCTGCTGCTTCTCTCTGTTATTATATATGCATAGCCACTTTAATAACTCTACCTACATGTACCTTAATAACCTCGACTAACCGGTGCCCCCGCACATTGACTCTGTACCGGTACTCCCTGTATATAGCATCGCTACTGATATTTTACTGCTGCTCTTTAATTATTAGCGAATGTTATTTCTTACTTTTTTTTTTGAATTTTCAAAACAATACATTGTTGGTTAAGGGCTTGTAAGTAAGCATTTCACACATATGCCACACTGTTGTATTCGGCGCATGGGACAAATAATATCTAATTTGATTTGATTTAAACAGGAAGTGAGTTAGAGACAGTGTCTAGTAACAGGAAGAGAGTTAGAGACAGTGTCTAGGAACAGGAAGAGAGTTAGAGACAGTGTCTAGGAACAGGAAGAGAGTTAGAGACAGTGTCTAGTAACAGGAAGAGTGTTAGAGACAGTGTCTAGGAACAGGAAGAGAGTTAGAGACAGTGTCTAGGAACAGGAAGAGATTTACAGACAGTGTCTAGGAACAGGAAGAGAGTTAGAGACAGTGTCTAGGAACAGGAAGTGAGTTAGAGACAGTGTCTAGGAACAGGAAGTGAGTTAGAGACAGTGTCTAGGAACAGGAAGTGAGTTAGAGACAATGTCTAGGAACAGGAAGAGAGTTAGAGACAGTGTCTAGGAACAGGAAGAGTTTAGAGACAGTGTCTAGGAACAGGAAGAGAGTTAGAGACAGTGTCTAGGAACAGGAAGAGATTTACAGACAGTGTCTAGGAACAGGAAGAGAGTTAGAGACAGTGTCTAGGAACAGGAAGTGAGTTAGAGACAGTGTCTAGGAACAGGAAGTGAGTTAGAGACAGTGTCTAGAAACAGGAAGTGAGTTAGAGACAATGTCTAGGAACAGGAAGAGAGTTAGAGACAGTGTCTAGGAACAGGAAGAGAGTTAGAGACAGTGTCTAGGAACAGGAAGAGAGTTAGAGACATTGTCTAGGAACAGGAAGAGATTTACAGACAGTGTCTAGGAACAGGAAGAGAGTTAGAGACAGTCTCTAGGAACAGGAAGTGAGTTAGAGACAATGTCTAGGAACAGGAAGAGAGTTAGAGACAGTGTCTAGGAACAGGAAGAGAGTTAGAGACAGTGTCTAGGAACAGGAAGTGAGTTAGAGACAGTGTCTAGGAACAGGAAGTGAGTTAGAGACAGTGTCTAGGAACAGGAAGAGATTTAGAGACAGTAACAGCTTCAAACACTAAAACTCAGAGAAGAGA
>NC_060192.1:38546648-38551648 GCF_021184085.1 Oncorhynchus gorbuscha | reverse complement strand
TGTACAGGGCTTGGGTAAATGCTGAACGGTGGTTTGAATGTACAGGGCTTGGGTAAACGCTGAATAGTGGTTTGAGTGTACAGGGCTTGGGTAAATGCTGAATGCTGAACGGTGGTTTGAGGGTACAGGGCTTGGGTAAATGCTGAATGCTGAATGGTGGTTTGAGGGTACAGGGCTTGGGTAAATGCTGAACGGTGGTTTGAGGGTACAGGGCTTGGGTAAATGCTGAATGCTGAACGGTGGTTTGAGGGTACAGGGCTTGGGTAAATGCTGAATGGTGAATGGTGGTTTGAGGGTGCAGGGCTTGGGTAAATGCTGAATGCTGAATGGTGGTTTGAGGGTACAGGGCTTGGGTAAATGCTGAATGGTGAATGGTGGTTTGAGGGTACAGGGCTTGGGTAAATGCTGAATGCTGAATGCTGAATGGTGGTTTGAGGGTACAGGGCTTGGGTAAACGCTGAATGCTGAATGGTGGTTTGAGGGTACAGGGCTTGGGTAAATGCTGAATGCTGAATGGTGGTTTGAGGGTACAGGGCTTGGGTAAATGCTGAATGCTGAATGCTGAATGGTGGTTTGAGGGTACAGGGCTTGGGTAAATGCTGAATGCTGAATGGTGGTTTGAGTGTACAGGGCTTGGGTAAATGCTGAATGGTGGTTTGAGTGTGCAGGGCTTGGGTAAATGCTGAATGCTGAATGGTGGTTTGAGTGTACAGGGCTTGGGTAAATGCTGAACGGTGGTTTGAATGTACAGGGCTTGGGTAAATGCTGAATGGTGGTTTGAGGGTACAGGGCTTGGGTAAATGCTGAATGCTGAATGGTGGTTTGAGGGTACAGGGCTTGGGTAAATGCTGAATGCTGAATGGTGGTTTAAGGGTACAGGGCTTGGGTAAATGCTGAATGCTGAATGCTGAATGGTGTTTACCACAGTGGGTGTTTCTCAATATGTTTACTACACTGGGTGTTTCTCAATATGTTTACTACACTGGGTGTTTCTCAATATGTTTACACTGGGTGTTTCTCAATATGCTTGCTACAGTGGGTGTTTCTCAATATGCTTACACTGGGTGTTTCTTGATATGCTTGCTACAGTGGGTGTTTCTCAATATGCTTACACTGGGTGTTTCTTGATATGCTTGCTACAGTGGGTGTTTCTCAATATGCATTTATTACACAGTGGGTGTTTCTCAATCAGGTCACTATTATACAGTGGGTGTTTCTCAATCAGATCACTATTACACAGTGGGTGTTTCTCAATCAGATGACTATTACACAGTGGGTGTTTCTCAATCAGATGACTATTATACAGTGGGTGTTTCTCAATCAGGTCACTATTACACAGTGGGTGTTTCTCAATCAGGTCACTATTATCCAGTGGGTGTTTCTCAATCAGGTCACTATTATCCAGTGGGTGTTTCTCAATCAGATCACTATTATCCAGTGGGTGTTTCTCAATCAGATCACTATTATCCAGTGGGTGTTTCTCAATCAGATCACTATTATCCAGTGGGTGTTTCTCAATCAGATCACTATTATACAGTGGGTGTTTCTCAATCAGATGACTATTATACAGTGGGTGTTTCTCAATCAGATCACTATTATCCAGTGGGTGTTTCTCATTCAGGTCACTATTATCCAGTGGGTGTTTCTCAATCAGATCACTATTATCCAGTGGGTGTTTCTCAATCAGATCACTATTACACAGTGGGTGTTTCTCAATCAGTTCACTATTATCCAGTGGGTGTTTCTCAATCAGATGACTATTATACAGTGGGTGTTTCTCAATCAGGTCACTATTACACAGTGGGTGTTTCTCAATCAGGTCACTATTATCCAGTGGGTGTTTCTCAATCAGATCACTATTATACAGTGGGTGTTTCTCAATATGTTTACTACACTGCGTGTTTCTCAATATGTTTACTACACTGCGTGTTTCTCAATATGCTTACCACAGTGGGTGTTACTTTGACCGTTACTAAAATTACTAAATGCACCACAGACTGTCTAGGAGTTGGCGGATGCTTTAGTCCAGGTCTGGGAGGAGATGCCCAGGTGTTGTCGGGATGTCATACAGGCACGTGGAGGCCACACACACTACTGAGCCTCATTTTTACTTGTTTTAAGGACATTACTTCAAAGTTGGATCAGCCTGTAGTGTGGGTTTCCACTTTAATTTTGAGTGTGACTCCAAATCCAGATCTCCATGGGTTGATAAATTTGATTTCCATTGATATGTAAAGAAACTAAATTTAAACTCTTAGTAAATTAAACTCTTATTAAATGGATATGTATATATATATATATATATATATATATATATATATATTTTTTTAAACCTTTATTTAACTAGGCAAGTCAGTTAAGAACAAATTCTTAATTTTAATGACGGCTTAGTGGGTTAACTGCCTTGTTCAGTGGTAGAACGACAAATTTGTACCTTGTCAGCTTGGGGGTTTGAACTTGCAACCTTCCAGTTACTAGTCCAACACTCTAACCACTAGGCTACCCTGCCGCCCCAGGCTCTTCCTACTCCTTGTATCGAGTTTTCCTCAACAACATGCACTTGTTGGTATTGCTAACCTTCGGTTCAATAATGCTTAGTGGGGTTTTGAAAAATAACGGCCTCTTGTGTTCAGTGCTGGTAATACCGTATACCATGGGATGGCACGAGGACGGTATGAAGGTATGAACATCTGTACCACCCAAGCCTAGCAGTTCTCAGGGCAGTTGTCAGGGCAGTTCTCAGGGCAGTTCTCAGGGCAGTTCTCAGAGTAGTTCTCAGGGCAGTTCTCAGAGTAGTTCTCAGGGCAGTTCTCAGAGTAGTTCTCAGGGCAGTTCTCAGGGCAGTTCTCAGGGCAGTTCTCAGAGTAGTTCTCAGGGCAGTTCTCAGAGTAGTTCTCAGGGCAGTTCTCAGAGTAGTTCTCAGGGCAGTTCTCAGAGTAGTTCTCAGGGCAGTTCTCAGGGCAGTTCTCAGAGTAGTTCTCAGGGCAGTTCTCAGGGCAGTTCTCAGGGCAGTTCTCAGGGCAGTTCTCAGGGCAGTTCTCAGGGCAGTTCTCAGGGCAGTTCTCAAGGCAGTTCTCAGATGCGTACTCTGTTTTACACATTACAAAGCATCGATGAGATCAACTGAAATATTCCCAAGATTGTCGACGTGATATGACGCAACCATGTTAAAAAAATAATTCAATATTTCTTGAAAACAATGGTGGCTGGTTTTGAGCTGAAGAGAGAGAAACTATAAAAAGTTGCCCACTCACATCTGGCTAAGTGAAGTGAAGGAAACGCCAACATAAAGAGTCTTAATAGGATGTTGGTCCACCACCAGATAGAACAGCTTCAATGTGTCTTGGCACCGATTCTACCAGAGTCAGGAACTCTATTGTGACACCATTCTTCCACGGGAAATTCCATCATTTGGTGTTTTGTTGATTGGTGGTGGAAAACACGGTCTCAGGCGCCACTCCAGAATCTCCCGTAAGTGTTGAATTATGGGCTGAGATCTGGTGACTGAGACGGCCAGGGCATATGGTTTACATCGCGCACTATGGATGGGAGCATTGTCATCCTATCCCCATAGGATGACAATGCTCCCATCCATGATAGGATGACAATGCTCCCATCCATGATAGGATGACAATGCTCCCATCCATGATAGGATGACAATGCTCCCATCCATGATAGGATGACAATGCTCCCATCCATGATAGGATGACAATGCTCCCATCCATGATAGGATGACAATGCTCCCATCCATGATAGGATGACAATGCTCCCATCCATGATAGGATGACAATGCTCCCATCCATGATAGGATGACAATGCTCCCATCCATGATAGGATGACAATGCTCCCATCCATGATAGGATGACAATGCTCCCATCCATAGTGCGCAATGTAAACCATATGTAAACCGATGCCCTGGCCGTCTCAGTCACCAGATCAACCCATAGCCATGGCAGCTAAATTAATGGCCAAAATAATTCATTTTTACATGACCCTCCACACTGCTGTCCTCACAAAATGTACTCAAGAGAACGCCCTTTAGAAAACAAACTCTGAGCATGAGAGTGTGGAGCACAGTAATAATCAGATTGAGAAACAACCAATGACTTTGTCTGTAGTGTGCTCCCTCCCTCCCTCCCTCCCTCCCTCCCTCCCTCCCTCCCTCCCTCCCTCCCTCCCTCCCTCCCTCCCTCCCTCCCTCCCTCACTCACTCACTCACTCACTCACTCACACTCACTCACTCACTCACTCACTCACTCCCTCACTCCCTCACTCCCTCACTCACTCACTCACTCACTCACTCACTCACTCCACTCACTCACTCACTCACTCCCTCTATCTATCTTACCATCATCTTGGTCTGGATATATGTTGACTTTAGTGGTGGCGTAGTGTGCACCGAGGCACCCTCCGATGGGCAGGGACAGCGTTACGTTGAAGCTCTCCTCCACCTCGTACAGGGAGTCGTTGATGATGACCACGCCACACTGTTTCTCCGTCTCTCCCTTGTCGAAGCGCAGGATGCTGGCGTGCTCCTCTGGCCTGGAAATATAGTCAGTGTTGGACAGGACTGTAGAGGGGACGGTACCAGTGGCTGAACCTGAGGGAGGAGGAGAGGAGAGAGGGATGAGAGAAGGAGATGAGAAATGGATGAGAAGGAGAGGAAAGAGGGATGAGAGAAGGAGATGAGAAATGGATGAGAAGGAGAGGAAAGAGGGATGAGAGGAGGAGATGAGAGAGAGAGATTGAGAGAAGGAGAGGTACTGTACTCTGCTGAGAAGAGACAGATGAGAGAAGGAGAGGAGAGAGCCATGAGAGAAGGAGAAGAGAAAGGGATGAGAGAAGGAGATGAGAAATGGTTGAGAAGGAGAGGAAAGAGGGATGAGAGAAGGAGAGGAGAGATAGAGATCGAGGAGAGGTACTGTACCCTGCTGAGAAGAGACAAATGAGGAAGGAGAGGAGAAAGGCATGAGATAAGGAGAGATGAGAGAGAGAGAGAT
>NC_060192.1:38529148-38541648 GCF_021184085.1 Oncorhynchus gorbuscha | reverse complement strand
ACCCTGATAACACAGAGAGAGACTAGCTACTGTCTTATACCCTGATAACACAGAGAGAGACTAGCTACTGTCTTATACCCTGATAACATAGAGAGAGACTTAAACCCTGATAACACAGAGAGAGACTAGCTACAGTCTTATACCCTGATAACACAGAGAGACTAGCTACTGTCTTATACCCTGATAACACAGAGAGACTAGCTACTGCCTTATACCATGATAACACAGAGAGAGACTAGCTACTGTCTTATACCCTGATAACATAGAGAGAGACTAGCTACTGTTTTATACACTGTTAATACAGAGAGACAAGCTACTGGCTTATACCCTGATAACACAGAGAGAGACTAGCTACTGCCTTATACCATGATAACACAGAGAGAGACTAGCTACTGTCTTCTACCCTGATAACACAGAGAGAGACTAGCTACTGCCTTCTACACTGATAACACAGAGAGACTAGCTACTGCCTTTTACCCTGTTAACACAGAGAGAGACTAGCTACTGTCTTATACCCTGATAACACAGAGAGAGACTAGCTACAGTCTTATACCCTGATAACACAGAGAGAGACTAGCTACAGTCTTATACCCTGATAACACAGAGAGACTAGCTACTGTCTTATACCCTGATAACACAGAGAGAGACTAGCTACAGTCTTATACCCTGATAACACAGAGAGAGTCTAGGTAGTGTCTTATACCCTGATAACACAGAGAGAGACTAGCTACTGTCTTATACCCTGATAACATAGAGAGAGACTTAAACCCTGATAACACAGAGAGAGACTAGCTACAGTCTTATACCCTGATAACACAGAGAGACTAGCTACTGTCTTATACCCTGATAACACAGAGAGACTAGCTACTGCCTTATACCATGATAACACAGAGAGAGACTAGCTACTGTCTTATACCCTGATAACATAGAGAGAGACTAGCTACTGTTTTATACACTGTTAATACAGAGAGACCAGCTACTGGCTTATACCCTGATAACACAGAGAGAGACTAGCTACTGTCTTATACCCTGATAACATAGAGAGAGACTAGCTACTGTTTTATACACTGTTAATACAGAGAGACCAGCTACTGGCTTATACCCTGATAACACAGAGAGAGACTAGCTACTGTCTTATACACTGATGTCATGACATTGCCCTGGGGGTTGGTTTATGACAGTCATACATACCTCTTCCCCACATTTTCCTCTCTCTACCCTACTAAGGTTACATTTGCAAAACCCCTTGGTTAACATAGAGATTCTGGGAACATCAGAATGTGGGGGAAATTAACTATATTCTGGTAATCCGACCAATGGAACATATGCGGTGGTACTTAATGAATATGATGTCATTTCAGTTGTCATCTGAGACATTCTCATCAATGATAAGATGACATGAACTCTACAGTGGAAAGTCTACACATCAGAGTTATCGGATTCACATGGAATTGTTTTTCAATTTAAATGTTTGAACATGAAATTATTTGTGATGAGATGAAATGTGATTTTAGCTTCTACAATGTGAGATTTGGGTTTTCATAAGATATTGCTGCTCACTCAGTGGTCAGCCCACGTGAAGAGACAGAGGTTGTAAACTATGACATACATCCCTTTTCTCCCTTCCTATATAAAGCCTTGATGACAACATAACTTCCTGTTCCGAGGATATGAGGGCGATGGTCCTATGTCAGAATGGTTCAGAACGAAGCCACCATCAGCATGAGCTTTGGTTGCGAATGGTATGAACTTTGAACTCTTATTCACTACAGAAGTGATACCTCCTAGCTGTTGAGTTAGCGACCACAGCTGCAAACGCAGGTTAGGAAGGATCAGACAGAGTATCCCATCTATCACACAATGCCATTACTACAACACATCCAATTGACAACCAGAGACATTCTTCAAAGGACAGAGGACTCGGTTTGGCAACACGGCCTTCCATCTACCACCAACCTACCAAACCGCAGCTCAGAGTAAATATTTATTGCATTTTCCTTTTCCAAATGGGCGGTAATTTAGAATGCATAAGATCCTGTATTTACGATAGTAGAGCTTATTCCCTTTGTTCCTGTTTTCCCGCTCTTTCACTTAACCCCGCCCCTTTTCTTTTGTGTAACAAGCTGTCATATATGTTCCGCCCACTAGGGACGTTTTCCTTTATGACATAATTTATGTGTGATTAGTTAGGTATTTAGTAAATAAATAATTAAACCCAATTTTGTATTGCTGATTCAAATTGTTAGGCAGGGTTCTTGTAGATAAAATAATTTACAACTTTCAGATTATGAGACTGAAGTAACATGAAGATTAATGTTGACTGCTATTGATGTAAAATATTACTAGTTCTTTAAGAGTTTATTCGGAAGATAACAGCTCTATAAATATTATTTTGTGGTGCCCGACTCTCTAGTTAATTACATTTACATGATTAGCTCAATCAGGTGATATTAATTACGGAGAAATTAATTTATAGAATAGCATGTTGTCACGCCTTGGTCATTGTATTTTATGTTTTACATTTACATTTAAGTCATTGTTATATGTTTGGGTAGGCCAGGGTGTGACATGGGTTTATACGTTGTATTCGTATTGGGGTTTGTATTATTTGGGATTGCGGCTGATTAGGGGTGTGTCTAGTTAGGCTTGGTTGCCTGGGGCGATTCTCAATCAGAGTCAGGTGCTTGTCGTTGTCTCTGATTGAGAACCGTATTTAGACAGCCTGACTTTCGCTGTGTATTTTGTGGGTGTTTGTTCCTGTCTCTGTGTTGTAGTCACCAGATAGGCTGTAATAGGTTTCACGTTCCGTTTGTTGTTTTTGTATTTATTCAGTTATTTCATGTACCGCGATTAATTTCATTAAAGTCATGAGTAACCTACACGCTGCATTTCGGTCTGACTCTCTTCATTCAACAGACGAACGACGTTACACATGTTTTATCAATTAATCCGGCATAGCCAAAGACACGACACTGATAACATAGAGAGAGAGACTAGCTACTGTCTAATAGACTGATTTAAATACTGATAACATAGAGAGAGACTAGCTACATTCTAATACACTGATTTAAACACTGAAAACATAGAGAGAGACTAGCTACTGCCAAATACACTGATAACATAGAGAGAGACTAGCTACTGTCTTATACCCTGATAACACAGAGAGAGACTAGCTACTGTCTTATACCCTGATACCACAGAGAGAGACTAGCTACTGTCTAATACACTGATAACACAGAGAGAGACTAGCTACTGTCTTATACACTGATAACACAGAGAGAGACTAGCTACTGCCTTCTACCCTGATAACACAGAGACTAGCTACTGTCTTATACACTGATAACACAGAGAGAGACTAGCTACTGCCTTCTACCCTGATAACACAGAGAGAGACTAGCTACTGTCTTATACACTGATAATACAGAGAGAGACTAGCTACTGCCTTCTACCCTGATAATACAGAGAGAGACTAGCTACTGCCTTCTACCCTGATAACACAGAGAGAGACTAGCTACAGGGGTTGTTCATGTCATTAGCAAAAGAAGCTCAACTGATGTCCTCAACGTTAGAACTAAAGGCTGAGCTTGAAAACAAAGCTATAACGCAAAGAGTGTGTGTCTCTCTCTCTCTCTGTGCGTGTGTGTGTGTGTGTGTGTTGTTTGCGGGTGTGTGTTTGTGTGTGTGTGTGTGTGTGTGAGTCCTAGCAAATTAAGAGAAACATCACTAGCCAGACAGTGACAAGCCTCTGGAGAGAGCATCTGAAGGCTAACCCACAGACATCCTTATGCAGCTCTCATGGTTATAGAAACTAGTTCTGTTTTCTGGTATTTATAGTCTACATGGATTCTGCATTCTGCTCGATATTCAGTCTGTTAATTCTGTTTACTGTGGCAGCACCATTTCACATAATTTCTGGGTATATGTCAATGTACTTCGGGAATAAAGGTGGATGTGATTCTGATATAATGACTACAGCGTCTTCGGTCACGATTAGGAAAAATAAGACAAACAAGCCTGATCTAACCTCTAGGGAAGGGAGCTGGGCTACCAAATTAACTAGCCTGATCTAACCTCTAGGGAAGGGAGCTGGGCTACCAAATTAACTAGCCTGATCTAACCTCTAGGGAAGGTAGCTGGGCTACCAAATTAACTAGCCTGATCTAACCTCTAGGGAAGGTAGCTGGGCCACCAAATTAACTAGCCTGATCTAAACTCTAGGGAAGGTAGCTGGGCCACCAAATTAACTAGCCTGATCTAACCTCTAGGGAAGGTAGCTGGGCCACCAAATTATCTAGCCTGATCTAACCTCTAGGGAAGGTAGCTGGGCTATCAAATCAAATTAACTAGCCTGATCTAACCTCTAGGGAAGGTAGCTGGGCCACCAAATCAAATTAACTAGCCTGATCTAACCTCTAGGGAAGGTAGCTGGGCTATCAAATCAAATTAACTAGCCTGATCTAAACTCTAGGGAAGGTAGCTGGGCCACCAAATTAGCTAGCCTGATCTAACATCTAGGGAAGGTAGCTGGGCCACCAAATTAACTAGCCTGATCTAACATCTAGGGAAGGTAGCTGGGACACCAGATTAACTAGCCTGATCTAACATCTAGGGATGGTAGCTGGGCCACCAAATTAACTAGCCTGATCTAACATCTAGGGAAGGTAGCTGGGACACCAGATTAACTAGCCTGATCTAACGTCTAGGGAAGGTAACTGAAGGCTAACACACAAAGACAGGTGCTGTCCCCATCATTAGCCTAAGTTATACAAAGCTAATACAGCAAGACCATATCTCATAGCTCATATTTTCTATGATTTGGGGATTTCTATGTTTCGGCCTAGTATGGTTCTCAATCAGAGGCAGGTGTCATTGGTTGTCTCTGATTGAGAATCATACTTAGGTAGCCTGGGTTGCACTGTTTGTTGGTGGGTGATTGTCTATGTTAGTGGCTTGTGTTCAGCACAGGTCTCATTTGTAGCGTCACGGACGTCGTTGGTTTATTGTTTTTGTTACTCTTTTGTATAGTGTTGCAGTGTTCAGTGTTCTCTTTATTAAAATTCACTATGAACACAAACCACGCTGCATTTTGGTCCTCTGATCCTTCTCGCCTCTCCTCTTCGGAAGAAGAGGAGGAAGACCGTGACAGAAGGATTGTGTTATCGATCTTGAAGAGTTTTGATGTCTTGAACAGGGACTTGACTCAGTAACCAGCTGGTTATTTATGTAAGACAGATGAAAGGTAAGTTTGGTTTGTAATCAATGATGCATACTGGTGGTTGCTGTTGTGAGAGTTGTTGTTGGCGTGCTCAATTCATCAACTCTGTCTGGGTGAAGGACCCGGGTTTCAAAGGAGGCACCCTCAATGGCTGCCCGTATAAATACCTGGCCATAGAGTTATATCGAGGGTGCAACTTCCACGAGTGCCCTCCGTCTTCACGTGACCATAGAGTTGGGTAGATGGCACACCTGCCACAAATGCCCTCTCCTCAACTCCACTCTACCGATCACGGAATTGTGTACAGTCGTCAAGGTTAATCCACACTTTAGAAGGTTTCTAGTGTTCTAAGCTGTCTAGTGTTCTAAGAGAGAATCCTTGGAAATAAAGGAAGCATCTTTACCCTCTGAAGGGATGTGGCTAAAAGCCAACCAACAGCAAGATAGAGGCAGTCCTCATCATTAGTGAAAGTTATCCTAGGCTTATAGAGTGTTTTCTCAACTTTAGAGGGAGCAAGGCAATACCCCGCACAATACCCAGCAAGACCCCGCACAATTAGAGAAAGCCTCAGAGAGCGTAGCTAGCACACAGAAACATAGAGTCAACCGTCATCTTTAGAATACTGCTAGGTTAGTAGAGCATGCCCTGAGGTTTAGACAGACTAGAGAGACAAGCTAACCTGTTAAGTGTCCTCGCAATTACGGGGGGAAATCAGGAAAACATCACTATATCAACCTAGCCTCCAGAGAGAATAGCTACAGGCTAACAGGCGGAGACCCAAACAACAGAGAGGGTGTAGTCATCATTAGAGAAGCTAGTGCAGGGCTAACAACAGTCACAGCCTGGGGTTCTCCGGGCCATTAGTTTAAGAAGAAACAGCAGCAAATCTCCCTCTCTTTCTCTCCCCTCTCTTTTTGTTCTCTCTTTTCTCTCTCTGTCAAACTTTTTCTGTCTCTCTCTTTCTCCTCTTTCCCTGTCTCTCTCTCCCTCTCTCTTGCTCTTTCTCTCCATCGATCTCTCTTTCTCTGTCTCTCTCCCTGCTCTCCCTCTCTCTCTGTCATATTACAACAAACCAAGCCCTTCCCTCCATATAACCATAATTAACCCACAGGGGAAGTGAAGCAAGAGAGAAAGGAGGAGGGAGAGAGATCGAGAGAACGTGAGATAATTAAAGAGAGAATGGGAAGAAAGGAGACAGAGATTTGATAGAGGGAGAAGGAGGAGGGTAGAGAGAGAGGTTGGCTAGAGAGAGGGAGAAGGAGGAGGGTAGAGAGAGAGGTTGGCTAGAGAGAGGGAGAAGGAGGAGGGTAGAGAGAGAGGTTGGCTAGAGAGAGGGAGAAGGAGGAGGGTAGAGATAGAGGTTGGCTAGAGAGAGGGAGAAGGAGGAGGGTAGAGAGAGAGTTTGGCTAGAGAGAGGGAGAAGGAGGAGGGTAGAGAGAGAGGTTGGCTAGAGAGAGGGAGAAGGAGGAGGGTAGAGAGAGAGGTTGGCTAGAGAGAGGGAGAAGGAGGAGGGTAGAGAGAGAGGTTGGCTAGAGAGAGGGAGAAGGAGGAGGGTAGAGAGAGAGGTTGGCTAGAAAGAGGGAGAAGGAGGAGGGTAGAGAGAGAGGTTGGCTAGAGAGAGGGAGAAGGAGGAGGGTAGAGAGAGAGTTTGGCTAGAGAGAGGGAGAAGGAGGAGGGTAGAGAGAGAGGTTGGCTAGAGAGAGGGAGAAGGAGGAGGGTAGAGAGAGAGTTTGGCTAGAGAGAGGGAGAAGGAGGAGGGTAGAGAGAGAGGTTGGCTAGAGAGAGGGAGAAGGAGGAGGGTAGAGAGAGAGGTTGGCTAGAGAGAGGGAGAAGGAGGAGGGTAGAGAGAGAGAGGTTGGCTAGAGAGAGGGAGAAGGAGGAGGGTAGAGAGAGAGGTTGGCTAGAGAGAGGGAGAAGGAGGAGGGTAGAGAGAGAGGTTGGCTAGAGAGAGGGAGAAGGAAGAGGGTAGATAGAGAGGTTCGGCTAGAGAGAGGGGGAAGGAGGAGGGTAGAAAGAGAGGTTGGCTAGAGAGAGGGAGAAGGAGGAGGGTAGACAGAGGGGTTGGCTAGAGAGAGGGAGAGGGCGGAGGATAGAGAGAGAGGTTGGCTAGAGAGAGGGGGAAGGAGGAGGTTAGAGAGAGAGGTTGAATAGAGCGAGGGAGAGGGATATGATGGATAGAGAGAGAGGTTGAATAGAGAAAGGGAGAGGGATATGATGGATAGAGAGGTTGAATAGAGAAAGGGAGAGGGATATGATGGATAGAGAGTTGAATAGAGAAAGGGAGAGGGATATGATGGATATAGAGGTTGAATAGAGAAAGGGAGAGGGATATGATGGATAGAGAGAGAGGTTGAATAGAGAAAGGGAGAGGGATATGATGGATAGAGAGGTTGAATAGAGAAAGGGAGAGGGATATGATGGATAGAGAGAGAGGTTGAATAGAGAAAGGGAGAGGGATATGATGGATAGAGAGGTTGAATAGAGAAAGGAGAGGGATATGATGGATATAGAGAGAGGTTGAATAGAGAAAGGGAGAGGGATATGATGGATAGAGAGGTTGAATAGAGAAAGGGAGAGGGATATGATGGATAGAGAGGTTGAATAGAGAAAGGGAGAGGGATATGATGGATAGAGAGGTTGAATAGAGAAAGGGAGAGGGATATGATGGATAGAGAGGTTGAATAGAGAAAGGGAGAGGGATATGATGGATAGAGAGAGAGGTTGAATAGAGAAAGGGAGAGGGATATGATGGATAGAGAGGTTGAATAGAGAAAGGGAGAGGGATATGATGGAGAGAGAGGTTGAATAGAGAAAGGGAGAGGGATATGATGGATAGAGAGAGAGGTTGAATAGAGAAAGGGAGAGGGATATGATGGAGAGAGAGGTTGAATAGAGAAAGGGAGAGGGATATGATGGATATAGAGAGAGGTTGAATAGAGAAAGGGAGAGGGATATGATGGATAGAGAGAGAGGTTGAATAGAGAAAGGGAGAGGGATATGATGGATAGAGAGAGAGGTTGAATAGAGAAAGGGAGAGGGATATGATGGATAAAGAGGTTGAATAGAGAAAGGGAGAGGGATATGATGGATAGAGAGAGAGGTTGAATAGAGAAAGGGAGAGGGATATGATGGATAGAGAGGTTGAATAGAGAAAGGGAGAGGGATATGATGGATAGAGAGAGAGGTTGAATAGAGAAAGGGAGAGGGATATGATGGATAGAGAGGTTGAATAGAGAAAGGGAGAGGGATATGATGGATAGAGAGGTTGAATAGAGAAAGGGAGAGGGATATGATGGATAGAGAGGTTGAATAGAGAAAGGGAGAGGGATATGATGGATAGAGAGAGAGGTTGAATAGAGAAAGGAGAGGGATATGATGGATAGAGAGGTTGAATAGAGAAAGGGAGAGGGATATGATGGATAGAGAGGTTGAATAGAGAAAGGGAGAGGGATATGATGGATAGAGAGAGAGGTTGAATAGAGAAAGGGAGAGGGATATGATGGATAGAGAGAGAGGTTGAATAGAGAAAGGGAGAGGGATATGATGGATAGAGAGAGAGGTTGAATAGAGAAAGGGAGAGGGATATGATGGATAGAGAGGTTGAATAGAGAAAGGGAGAGGGATATGATGGATAGAGAGAGGTTGAATAGAGAAAGGGAGAGGGATATGATGGATAGAGAGAGAGGTTGAATAGAGAAAGGGAGAGGGATATGATGGATAGAGAGGTTGAATAGAGAAAGGGAGAGGGATATGATGGATAGAGAGGTTGAATAGAGAAAGGGAGAGGGATATGATGGATAGAGAGGTTGAATAGAGAAAGGGAGAGGGATATGATGGATAGAGAGGTTGAATAGAGAAAGGGAGAGGGATATGATGGATAGAGAGGTTGAATAGAGAAAGGGGGAGGGATATGATGGATAGAGAGAGAGGTTGAATAGAGAAAGGGAGAGGGATATGATGGATAGAGAGAGAGGTTGAATAGAGAAAGGGAGAGGGATATGATGGATAGAGAGGTTGAATAGAGAAAGGGAGAGGGATATGATGGATAGAGAGGTTGAATAGAGAAAGGGAGAGGGATATGATGGATAGAGAGGTTGAATAGAGCGAGGGAGAGGGATATGATGGATAGAGAGAGAGGTTGAATAGAGAAAGGGAGAGGGATATGATGGATAGAGAGGTTGAATAGAGAAAGGGAGAGGGATATGATGGATAGAGAGGTTGAATAGAGAAAGGGAGAGGGATATGATGGATATAGAGGTTGAATAGAGAAAGGGAGAGGGATATGATGGATAGAGAGAGAGGTTGAATAGAGAAAGGGAGAGGGATATGATGGATAGAGAGGTTGAATAGAGAAAGGGAGAGGGATATGATGGATAGAGAGAGAGGTTGAATAGAGAAAGGGAGAGGGATATGATGGATAGAGAGGTTGAATAGAGAAAGGGAGAGGGATATGATGGATATAGAGAGAGGTTGAATAGAGAAAGGGAGAGGGATATGATGGATAGAGAGGTTGAATAGAGAAAGGGAGAGGGATATGATGGATAGAGAGGTTGAATAGAGAAAGGGAGAGGGATATGATGGATAGAGAGGTTGAATAGAGAAAGGGAGAGGGATATGATGGATAGAGAGGTTGAATAGAGAAAGGGAGAGGGATATGATGGATAGAGAGAGAGGTTGAATAGAGAAAGGGAGAGGGATATGATGGATAGAGAGGTTGAATAGAGAAAGGGAGAGGGATATGATGGAGAGAGAGGTTGAATAGAGAAAGGGAGAGGGATATGATGGATAGAGAGAGAGGTTGAATAGAGAAAGGGAGAGGGATATGATGGATAGAGAGGTTGAATAGAGAAAGGGAGAGGGATATGATGGAGAGAGAGAGAGGTTGAATAGAGAAAGGGAGAGGGATATGATGGATAGAGAGGTTGAATAGAGAAAGGGAGAGGGATATGATGGATAGAGAGGTTGAATAGAGAAAGGGAGAGGGATATGATGGATAGAGAGAGAGGTTGAATAGAGAAAGGGAGAGGGATATGATGGATAGAGAGAGAGGTTGAATAGAGAAAGGGAGAGGGATATGATGGATAGAGAGAGAGGTTGAATAGAGAAAGGGAGAGGGATATGATGGATAGAGAGGTTGAATAGAGAAAGGGAGAGGGATATGATGGATAGAGAGAGAGGTTGAATAGAGAAAGGGAGAGGGATATGATGGATAGAGAGAGAGGTTGAATAGAGAAAGGAGAGGGATATGATGGATAGAGAGGTTGAATAGAGAAAGGGAGAGGGATATGATGGATAGAGAGGTTGAATAGAGAAAGGGAGAGGGATATGATGGATAGAGAGGTTGAATAGAGAAAGGGAGAGGGATATGATGGATAGAGAGGTTGAATAGAGAAAGGGAGAGGGATATGATGGATAGAGAGGTTGAATAGAGAAAGGGGGAGGGATATGATGGATAGAGAGAGAGGTTGAATAGAGAAAGGGAGAGGGATATGATGGATAGAGAGAGAGATTGAATAGAGAAAGGGAGAGGGATATGATGGATAGAGAGAGAGGTTGAATAGAGAAAGGGAGAGGGATATGATGGATAGAGAGGTTGAATAGAGAAAGGGAGAGGGATATGATGGATAGAGAGGTTGAATAGAGAAAGGGAGAGGGATATGATGGATAGAGAGGTTGAATAGAGAAAGGGAGAGGGATATGATGGAGAGAGAGAGAGGTTGAATAGAGAAAGGGAGAGGGATATGATGGATAGAGAGGTTGAATAGAGAAAGGGAGAGGGATATGATGGATAGAGAGGTTGAATAGAGAAAGGGAGAGGGATATGATGGATAGAGAGGTTGAATAGAGAAAGGGAGGGATATGATGGATAGAGAGGTTGAATAGAGAAAGGGAGAGGGATATGATGGATAGAGAGGTTGAATAGAGAAAGGGAGAGGGATATGATGGATAGAGAGGTTGAATAGAGAAAGGGAGAGGGATATGATGGATAGAGAGGTTGAATAGAGAAAGGGAGAGGGATATGATGGATAGAGAGAGAGGTTGAATAGAGAAAGGGAGAGGGATATGATGGATAGAGAGGTTGAATAGAGAAAGGGAGAGGGATATGATGGATAGAGAGAGAGGTTGAATAGAGAAAGGGAGAGGGATATGATGGATAGAGAGAGCTAGAGAGAGATACAAAAAAATAATATGAAAATAGAAAGAGAGAGAGAGAGAGATAATGAATCAAAGGAGGACGGTGCATCATTATAAAGGGAATCTCTGCACATCTATAATTATCTAAATATACACCGGAGAGTCAGGGAATTAACAACAAAAATACACATCACAGTAACCTAAAAAAGACCAACATTTCTCTCTAGCGGTCAGAGTAAATTAGCTCATTAGTTTCAACCTGTGTGGTAGTCTAGGTAGGCTCCTGCACCATGGCAGGATAACAGAGTTGACTGAGTAGGCTCCTGCACCGTAGCAGGATAACAGAGTTGACTGAGTAGGCTCCTGTACTAGAGCAGGATTACAGGGTTGACTGAGTAGGCTCCTGTACTGTTTCAGGATAACAGGGTTGACTCGGTATGCTCCTGTACTGTTTCAAGATAACAGGGTTGACTCGGTATGGTCCTGTACTGTAGCAAGATAACAGGGTTGACTCGGTATGCTCCTGTACTATAGCAGGATAACAGGGTTGACTCGGTATGCTCCTGTACTGTTTCAGGATAACAGGGTTGACTCTGTATGCTCCTGTACTGTTTCAGGATAACAGGGTTGACTCTGTATGCTTCTGTCCTATAGCAGGATAACAGGGTTGACTGAGTAGGCTCCTGTACAATAACAGGATGACAGGGTTGACTGAGTAGGCTCCTGTACTATAGCAGGATAACAGGGTTGACTGAGTAGGCTCCTGTACTATAGCAGGATAACAGGGTTGACTGAGTAGGCTCCTGTACTATAGCAGGTTAACAGGGTTGACTGAGTAGGCTCCTGTACTATGCAGGATAACAGGGTTGACTCGGTATGCTCCTGTACTGTTTCAGGATAACAGGGTTGACTCGGTATGCTCCTGTACTGTTTCAGGATAACAGGGTTGACTCGGTATGCTCCTGTACTGTTTCAGGATAACAGGGTTGACTCGGTATGCTCCTGTACTGTTTCAGGATAACAGGGTTGACTCTGTATGCTCCTGTACTGTTTCAGGATAACAGGGTTGACTCTGTATGCTCCTGTACTGTTTCAGGATAACAGGGTTGACTCTGTATGCTCCTGTACTGTTTCAGGATAACAGGGTTGA
>NC_060192.1:38506648-38524148 GCF_021184085.1 Oncorhynchus gorbuscha | reverse complement strand
TGTCTCTCTCTCTCTCTCTCTGAGCCACAGGGAAGTGAGGGATGAGTGTACGTCAGAAGCGTTTCCATAAATATATACTGCATTTACAGGGATGGATTAGCTAACACAAGCGTGCTGGTATAATGACTGTTCTTTTGTTACAGAGACATTATTCAGCATCCTGGCCACATCAATACTATTTCTAGAGCTGACACACACACACACACACACACACACACACACACACACACACACACACACACACACACACACACACACACACACACACACACACACACACACACACACACACACACACACACACACACACACACACACACACACACACACACACACACACACACACACACACACACACACACACACACACACACACACACACACACACAGTGCATTATATATGTATGTTGTTACAATACAACTTTCATTGCAACCTTCAACCAAAATTCTAAAATGGATTAAAGCAAAAAGAAGTTGAGACATTTTTGAAAATGTATCTTTTTTTTAAACCCAGGAAAATCACATTTACATACTGTAAGTATTCAGACCCTTTACTCAGTACTTTGTTGAAGCACCGTTGGCAGTGATTACAGCCCTGAGTCTTCTTGGGTATGACGCTACAACCTTGGCACACCTGTATTTGAGGTGTTTCTCCCATTCTTCTCTGCAGGTCCCCTCAAGCTCTGTCAGGTTGGAAACCACAACCAATTGGAAACCACAGAATTGGGGAGAAAAAACAGGTAAAAATATGTGTATTTATACTGAATAAAACATTTAAAAAAGCACTGACATGTTGGATGGGGAGCCACACTGCACAATTATTTTCAGTTATCTCCAGAGATGTTCGATTGGGTTCAAGTCCAGGTTGTGGCTGGGCCACTCAAGGATATTCAAAGAGGCTTGTCCCGAAGCCACTCCTGTGTTGTCTTGGCTGTGTGGTTAGGGTCGTTGTCCTGTTGGTAGGTGAACCTTCGCACCAGTCTGAGGTCCTGAGCACGCTAGGATCTATAATAATAATAATAATAATAATATATGCCATTTAGCAGACGCTTTTATCCAAAGCGACTTACAGTCATGTGTGCATACATTCTAAGTATGGGTGGTCCCGGGGATCGAACCCACTACCCTGGCATTACAAGCGCCATGCTCTACCAACTGAGCTACAGAACCTCTCTGTACTTTGCTCCATTCATCTTTCCCTCATTCCTGACTAGTCTAACAGTCACTACAGCTGAAAAACATCCCCATAGCATGATGCTGCCACCACTATGCTTCACTGTAGGGATGGTGCCAGGTTTCCTCCAGATGCGATGCTTGGCATTCAGGGCAAAGAGTTCAATCTTGGTTTCATCAAACCAGATAATCTTGTTTCTCATGTTCTGAGAGTCTTTAGGTGCCTTTTGGCAAACTCCCAGGGGGCTATTATGTGCTTTTTACTGAAGAGTGGCATCCGTCTGGCCACTCTACCATAAAGGAATGGTTGGTGAAGTGCTGCAGAGATGGTTGTCCTTCTCGAAGATTCTTCCATCTCCACAGAGGAACTCTGGAGCTCTGTCAAAGTGACCATTGGGTTCTTGGACACCTCCCTGACCAAGGCCCTTCTCCCCAGAATGCTCTGTTTGACCGGGTGGCCAGCTCTAGGAAGAGTCCTGGTGGTTCCAAACCTCTTCAGTTTAAGAATGATGGGGGCCACTGCGTTCTCTGAAACCTTCCCTCCCCCAGATCTGTGCCTCGACACAATCATGTCTCGGAGCTCTACAGATAATTCCTTCGACCAAGTGGCTTGGTGTTTGCTCTGACGTGCCCTGTCAACTGTAGGACCTTATATAAACAGGTGTGTGCCTTTCCAAATCATGTCCAATCAATTGAATTTACCACAGATGGACTCCAATCAAGTTGTAGAAATATCTCAAGGTTGATCAATGGAAACATGATAGCAAAGGGTCTGAATACTTATGTAATTAAGGTATTTCTGTTTTTTTTTAAAGCACTCAGGACCTCAGACTAGGGCAAAGGTTTTTTTAAAGCACTCAGGCCTTCAGACTGGGGCAAAGTTTTTTTTAAAGCACTCAGGCTTTCAGACTGGGGCGAAGGTTTGCATTCCAAAAGGACAATGACCCGAAGCAGACAGCCAAGATAACAGAGCGGCTTTCGGACAAGTCTCTCTCCACCCAGTTTATAAAGTAGAACATACCCTCAACATGAACAAGCATTAGCAGAAGGCTGATTGTATATAGAAGAACAGACCCTGAACATGGCCAAGCTACAAAGACTTAACGGCTGGAAAAACATCACCCTCTGGACTATCACAAGCTCTAGAAATAACAACAAAATAATACAATACTAATAACACAACAATATTAACAATAATAATAATAACAACAATAACAACAACAAAAATAATAATAACACAGACAATAATAACAATAATAATAATAACAATAATAACAATAATAATAATAACAATAATAATAACAATAATAATAATAACAATAATAATAACAATAATAATAATAACATAAATTATAATAATAACATCAATAATAATAATAACAATAATAATAATAACAATAATAATAATAACAATAATAATAATAACAATAATAACAATAATAATAATAACAATAATAATAACAATAATAATAATAACATAAATTATAATAATAACATAAATAATAATAATAACAACAATAATAATAACAACAATAATAATAATAACATAAATAATAATAATAAATACAATAATAATAACAACAATAATAATAATAACATAAATAATAACAATAACAACAATAATAATATTAATAATAATAACAATAATAACAATAATAATAATACCAATAATAATAATAATAATACCAATAATAATAATAATAATAACAATAATAATAATAATACCAATAATAATAATAATAATAATAACAACCATAATAATAACAATAATAATAATAATAACAACAACAATACTACTACTACTACTACTACTACTAATAATAATAATAATAATAACAACAACAACAACAACAATAATAATAATAATAATAATAATAATAATAATAACAGCAATAATAATAACAACAGCAATAATAATAATAATAATAATAATAATAATAGCAACAATGATAATAATAACAACACCAACAATAATAATAAAAACAACATAAATAATAATAATAACAATAATAACAACCATAATAATAACAATAATAATAATAATAACAACAACAATACTACTACTACTACTACTACTAATAATAATAACAACAACGACAATAATAATAATAATAATAATAACAACAATGATAACAACAACAATAATAATAATAACAATAATAATAACAACAATGATAATAATAACAACAACAATAATAATAATAATAATAATAATAATAATAATAATAATAATAAAAACAACAATGATAATAATAACAATAATAATTAAATAATCATAATATATGCCATTTAGCAGACGTATGGGTGGCCCCTGATATACAACCCACTATCCTGGAGCGCCATGCTCAACCAACTGAGTTACAGAGGACCACAGAAAAGACCACAGAGATATAGACATGAGAGTAACCCTACACAGTATCAGAAGCTATTATTAAGAGAACTAGAGTATTGTACTTTAGGAAGAAAATGAGCTTTCACACCAAGTTCACCCTCACGTCCCCTCCAAGCTCCGCAGGGAAGGGAGAGAATAACAGAAATACAACAAATGAACTGAAATGGGAACAGGAAAAAAAAGAGAAAGTGCTTCAAAGAAATAGGCCTTGAGTAATGAAAGGAGAGAAACGGAAGAATGAGATTTCTTCTCTCCATTCCATCTCGCTCTCTCATGTTCCATCTCACTCTCTGTTCCATTTATCTCTCATTGGGGGGTCTCTTCCCACCGTTAGCACACCTCAGACAGGCGGAGGGGAGGAGAAGGGGACGAGAGGGAGGAGGGGAGGAGAAGGGGACGAGAGGGAGGAGGGGAGGAGAAGGGGATGAGAGGGAGGAGGGGAAGTAGAAGGGGATGAGAGGGAGGAGGGGAGGAGAAGGGGATGAGAGGGAGGAGGGGAGGAGAATGGGATGAGAGGGAGGAGGGAAAGTAGAAGGGGCCGAGAGGGAGGAGGAGAGGAGAAGGGGATGAGAGGGAGGAGGGGAGGAGAAGGGGATGAGAGGGAGGAGGGGAGGAGAAGGGGATGAGAGGGAGGAGGAGAGGAGAAGGGGATGAGAGGGAGGAGGGAAAGTAGAAGGGGCCGAGAGGGAGGAGGAGAGGAGAAGGGGATGAGAGGGAGGAGGGGAGGAGAAGGGGATGAGAGGGAGGAGGGGAGGAGAATGGGATGAGAGGGAGGAGGGAAAGTAGAAGGGGCCGAGAGGGAGGAGGAGAGGAGAAGGGGATGAGAGGGAGGAGGGGAGGAGAAGGGGATGAGAGGGAGGAGGGGAGGAGAAGGGGATGAGAGGGAGGAGGGGAGGAGATGGAGGAGGGGAAGTAGAAGGGGACGAGAGGGAGGAGGAGAGGAGAAGGGGATGAGAGGGAGGAGGGGAAGTAGAAAGGGTTCAGGGGAGGTGGACTACAGTCTTAAAAATAAAGGTGCAAGTTGGAACCAAATAAGGTTCTTGAGAGCGATGCCATCGAGGAACCATTTTAGGGTATCTGAGGAACCATAGATGGGATGGTTCTTTGAAGAACCATACTAAAATCGAAAACCAGAAATGTTTAGGCCTCTTCTTCTTCACATTTCACTTAAATTCTTAAATAAAGTGTTGATCCTAACTGACCGTAGGACAGGGATTTTTTTACCAGGATTAAATGTCAGGAATTGTGAAAAATGGAGTTTAAATATATTTGGCTAAGGCGTATGTAAACTTAAAACTGTAACTAGGTGTTACAACCACAGCATCTCAGTCGTAGTGTGTACATTTTACCACAATAAAGTATCTATCATCTGTCACATTTAAGGGGAAGTCCAGAGTTAGCTCACAAAAGGTAAACTAAGTTATTTTAATTTCATTACGGGGGACAATTGCTGTAGGACAATTTAAGATACTCAGCAAATGTACTCAAACAACTACAAACACAGACGCCCACGCGCAAGAATACCAGACACAGACGCCCACCCGCAAGAATACCAGACACAGACGCCCACCCGCAAGAATACCAGACACAGACGCCCACCCGCAAGAATACCAAACACAGAGGCCCACCCGCAAGAAAACCAAACACAGAGGCCCACCCGCAAGAATACCAAACACAGACGCCCACGAGTAATAATACCAAACACAGACGCCCACCCGCAAGAATACCAGACACAGACGCCAACGAGTAATAATACCAAACACATACACACATGAGCAATAATACCAAACACAGACGCCCACCCGCAAGAATACCAAACATGGACGCCCACGCGCAAGAATACCAAACACAGAGGCCCACCCGCAAGAATACCAAACACAGAGGCCCACCCGCAAGAATACCAAACACAGACGCCCACGAGTAATAATACCAAACACAGACGCCCACCCGCAAGAATACCAGACACAGACGCCCACGAGTAATAATACCAAACACAGATGCCCACGAGCAAGAATACCAAACACAGAGGCCCACCCGCAAGAATACCAGACACAGACGCCCACGAGCAAGAATATCAGACACAGACGCCCACGAGCAAGAATACCAAACACATACACACACGAGCAATAATACCAGACACAGACGCCCACGAGCAAGAATACCAGACACAGACGCCCACCCGCAAGAATACCAGACACAGACGCCCACCCGCAAGAATACCAGACACAGACGCCCACCCGCAAGAATACCAAACACAGAGGCCCACCCGCAAGAATACCAAACACAGACGCCCACCCGCAAGAAAACCAAACACAGAGGCCCACCCGCAAGAATACCAAACACAGACGCCCACGAGTAATAATACCAAACACAGACGCCCACCCGCAAGAATACCAGACACAGACGCCCACGAGTAATAATACCAAACACATACACACATGAGCAATAATACCAAACACAGACGCCCACCCGCAAGAATACCAAACATGGACGCCCACGCGCAAGAATATCAAACACAGAGGCCCACCCGCAAGAATACCAAACACAGACACCCACGAGTAATAATACCAAACACAGACGCCCACGAGTAATAATACCAAACACAGATGCCCACGAGCAAGAATACCAAACACAGAGGCCCACCCGCAAGAATACCAGACACAGACGCCCACGAGCAAGAATACCAAACACATACACACACGAGCAATAATACCAAACACAGACGCCCACGAGCAAGAATACCAAACACGGACGCCCACGCGCAAGAATACCAAACACGGACGCCCACGCGCAAGAATACCAAACACAGATGCACTCGCGCAAGAATATCAAACAGACGCCCACGCGCAAGAATACCAAACACAGAGGCCCACCCGCAAGAATACCAAACACAGACGCCCACGTGCAAGAATACCAAACATGGATGCCCACCCGCAAGAATACCAAACATGGACGCCCACCCGCAAGAATACCAAACACAGATGCCCTCGCGCAAGAATATCAAACAGACGCCCACGCGCAAGAATACCAAACATGGATGCCCACCCGCAAGAATACCAAACATGGACGCCCACCCGCAAGAATACCAAACACAGATGCCCTCGCGCAAGAATATCAAACACAGACGCCCACGCGCAAGAATACCAAACACGGACGCCCACCCGCAAGAATACCAAACACAGACGCCCACCCGCAAGAATACCAAACACGGACGCCCACTCGCAAGAATACCAAACACAGACGCCCACCCGCAAGAATACCAAACACGGACGCCCTCGCGCAAGAATACCAAACACAGAGGCCCACGCGCAAGAATACCAAACACAGATGCCCACACGCAAGAATACCAAACACAGACGCCCACGCGCAAGAATACCAAACACGGACGCCCTCGCGCAAGAATACCAAACACAGACGCCCACGCGCAAGAATACCAAACACAGAGGCCCACGCGCAAGAATACCAAACACAGATGCCCACGTGCATGAATACCAAACACAGAGGCCCACACGCAAGAATACCAAACACAGACGCCCACGCACAAGAATACCAAACACGGAAAGTTACACAGTCCCACAGTCTGGGTGATGATAGGAGTGTTTATTTCCTCTCTGCAGTCTGGGTGATGATAGGAGTGTTTATTTCCTCTCTGCAGTCTGGGTGATGGTAGGAGTGTTTATTTCCTCTCTGCAGTCTGGGTGATGATAGGAGTGTTTATTTCCTCTCTGCAGTCTGGGTGATGATAGGAGTGTTTATTTCCTCTCTGCAGTCTGGGTGATGGTAGGAGTGTTTATTTCCTCTCTGCAGTCTGGGTGATGGTAGGAGTGTTTATTTCCTCTCTGCAGTCTGGGTGATGGTAGGAGTGTTTATTTCCTGTCTGCAGTCTGGGTGATGATAGGAGTGTTTATTTCCTCTCTACAGTCTGGGTGATGATAGGAGTGTTTATTTCCTCTCTGCAGTCTGGGTGATGATAGGAGTGTTTATTTCCTCTCTGCAGTCTGGGTGATGATAGGAGTGTTTATTTCCTGTCTGCAGTCTGGGTGATGATAGGAGTGTTTATTTCCTCTCTACAGTCTGGGTGATGATAGGAGTGTTTATTTCCTCTCTACAGTCTGGGTGATGATAGGAGTGTTTATTTCCTCTCTGCAGTCTGGGTGATGATAGGAGTGTTTATTTCCTGTCTGCAGTCTGGGTGATGATAGGAGTGTTTATTTCCTCTCTACAGTCTGGGTGATGATAGGAGTGTTTATTTCCTCTCTGCAGTCTGGGTGATGATAGGAGTGTTTATTTCCTCTCTGCAGTCTGGGTGATGATAGGAGTGTTCATTTCCTCTCTGCAGTCTGGGTGATGGTAGGAGTGTTTATTTCCTGTCTACAGTCTGGGTGATGATAGGAGTGTTTATTTCCTGTCTACAGTCTGGGTGATGGTAGGAGTGTTTATTTCCTCTCTACAGTCTGGGTGATGATAGGAGTGTTTATTTCCTCTCTGCAGTCTGGGTGATGATAGGATTGTGTCCAGGTGTCCAGGTGTCCAGGTGTCCAGGTGTCCAGGTGTGTTGATGTGAGGATGTTATGTCAAACTGCCTGTGTCCAGGTGTCCAGGTGTCCAGGTGTGTTGATGTGTTGATGTTATGTCAAACTGCCTGTGTCCAGGTGTCCAGGTGTCCAGGTGTCCAGGTGTGTTAATGTGTTGATGTTATGTCAAACTGCCTGTGTACAGGTGTCCAGGTGTCCAGGTGTCCAGGTGTCCAGGTGTTTTGATGTGTTGATGTTATGTCAAACTGCCTGTGTCCAGGTGTCCAGGTGTCCAGGTGTCCAGGTGTCCAGGTGTGTTGATGTGAGGATGTTATGTCAAACTGCCTGTGTCCAGGTGTCCAGGTGTACAGGTGTCCAGGTGTCCAGGTGTGTTGATGTGTTGATGTGAGGATGTTATGTCAAACTGCCTGTGTCCAGGTGTCCAGGTGTCCAGGTGTCCAGGTGTGTTGATGTGTTGATGTTATGTCAAACTGCCTGTGTCCAGGTGTCCAGGTGTGTTAATGTGTTGATGTTATGTCAAACTGCCTGTGTCCAGGTGTCTGTCCTGTGTCAAACTGCCTGTGTAGGTGTCCAGGTGTCCAGGTGTCCAGGTGTCCAGGTGTGTTGATGTGTTGATGTTATGTCAAACTGCCTGTGTCCAGGTGTCCAGGTGTCCAGGTGTCCAGGTGTGTTGATGTGAGGATGTCCAAACTGCCTGTGTCCAGGTGTCCAGGTGTACAGGTGTCCAGGTGTCCAGGTGTGTTGATGTGTTGATGTGAGGATGTTATGTCAAACTGCCTGTGTCCAGGTGTCCAGGTGTGTTGATGTGTTGATGTGAGGATGTTATGTCAAACTGCCTGTGTCCAGGTGTCCAGGTGTGTTGATGTGAGGATTTTATGTCAAACTGCCTGTGTCCAGGTGTCCAGGTGTGTTGATGTGAGGATTTTATGTCAAACTGCCTGTGTCCAGGTGGCCAGGTGTCCAGGTGTCCAGGAGTCCAGGTGTCCAGGTGTGTTGATGTGAGCATTTTATGTCAAACTGCCTGTGTCCAGGTGTGTTGATGTGAGGATGTTATGTCAAACTACCTGTGTCCAGGTGTCCAGGTGTCCAGGTGTGTTGATGTTATGTCAAACTGCCTGTGTCCAGGTGTCCAGGTGTGTTGATGTTATGTCAAACTGCCTGTGTCCAGGTGTCCAGGTGTCCAGGAGTGTTGATGTGAGGATGTTATGTCAAACTGCCTGTGTCCAGGTGTCCAGGTGTGTTGATGTGAGGATGTTATGTCAAACTGCCTGTGTCCAGGTGTCCAGGTGTCCAGGTGTGTTGATGTTATGTCAAACTGCCTGTGTCCAGGTGTCCAGGTGTGTTGATGTGAGGATGTTATGTCAAACTGCCTGTGTCCAGGTGTCCAGGTGTGTTGATGTGAGGATGTTATGTCAAACTGCCTGTGTCCAGGTGTCCAGGTGTCCAGGTGTCCAGGTGTCCAGGTGTGTTGATGTGAGGATTTTATGTCAAACTGCCTGTGTCCAGGTGTCCAGGTGTCCAGGTGTCCAGGTATCCAGGTGTCCAGGTGTCCAGGTGTCCAGGTATCCAGGTGTCCAGGTATCCAGGTGTCCAGGTATCCAGGTGTCCAGGTGTCCAGGTGTCCAGGTGTCCAGGTGTCCAGGTGTCCAGGTGTCCAGGTGTCCAGGTGTCCAGGTGTCCAGGTGTCCAGGTGTCCAGGTGTCCAGGTATCCAGGTGTCCAGGTGTCCAGGTGTCCAGGTGTCCAGGTATCCAGGTGTCCAGGTGTCCAGGTGTCCAGGTATCCAGGTGTCCAGGTGTCCAGGTGTCCAGGTGTGTAGATGTGTTGTCAAAGGGGCCTCATTAAAACCATTGTGAACATGTTACACTACATTTCTGCTTTGCACCATTTCTGAAAAGTCTGAACACCTATAAAAATATTGAGATTAATTATTATTATTATTATAAACTTGACTCATACCAAACGTACTCATTTTGTCCCGTTATAATTCAGACCTGTCATTAAAACTCTGCCTCCAAAAACACCCTCCATTCACCTTTTACGGTGACAATAACACCTTTTATCTATGGAGTATAATTTGGAACTATTGGCATTGTGCCACGGCTAAATATAACGAGTGCTTGTGCCGTGAATTCAGGAATTTTGACTGTATAATTGAAACATTATAAAACTACCCTAAATGCTAGAGAGCACACACTTCTATACAAAATACTGATTGATTTTCATCAATAGATTATTGGGTTTCCATGTCCTGCCTTGGTATAGGCTCTGCAATTAAATAGACAATGATGTTGCTAATCGCACAGCAATACTGTAGCCTACTCATACGGTCAAATATTTTACATAAACTATAAACAATATATTTATTGTGTTGGCAGAATATTTTAAACTTTAGCAGTAATTGATGCTGTATCTGGTAAAGGATTGTACATTCCCGAACAAGAAAACAATGGAAAATGATCGTGGACCTGTCAGCAGAACATTTGAAATCAACAATGTTTTGCATCAACTCTCCCCACCCAACCTAAATATGATTGACTGCCCACCAAATCTGAAAGAATTTCTAGGACAGTCTATGAAAAAAACTACAATACCAGTACCTGCAGTAACACACATAGGTCTACTACAATGTAAAAGTTTGACTGTAGGCCTGCGTTATGAACCACGCACACCTATGGGATTTCAAACCATGGAATACATATAGCCTATATCTATTTACTAGGCTACTCACCCTGGTCTCAGAGCATTTTGTATTATACTGTACGTAAATCAGAGGACACTCCCAAGTGTGTTACGTTTGGTATGGTTACAATAGACAGATGGTTACATTAGACAGATGGTTACTTATAGTAAAAACAATAGGAAGGTGGTTAGTTGGTATGGTTACATTAGACAGATGGTTACTTATAGTAAAAACAATAGGAAGGTGGTTAGTTGGTATGGTTACATTAGACAGATGGTTACTTATAGTAAAAACAAAAGGAATGTGGTTAGTTGGTATGGTTACATTAGACAGATGGTTACTTATAGTAAAAACAATAGGAAGGTGGTTAGTTGGTATGGCTTGATGGGTTGGCGTACAATGCAAACTACTAACAATCCAAAGGTTGCCAGTTTGAAACCCATCACGGTCATCTTCAGAATTTTTATTAATTAGCAACTGTTCAACTACTTAGCATGTTAGCTAACGCTTCCCAAAGCCTTAACCCTTCAACTTGACCCCTAACGTTAGCCACCTAGCTAGAATTCGTTAACATATCATATGTTTTGAAAATGTGTAACATATTGTACGTTTTTCTAAATCATAACTTCTTATATGGTTTGCAAATTCGACAATACATACCATAAGAAACGTAACATATCCTACTAATTGGAGTGTCTCGGATTTACGTACAGAATAATATGAAATGCTCTGAGACCAGGTTGGGCTACTAGATCCAATTTTATGAACAGGCTCCTTCGGGAATATGAACCCATCACGGACAGAACATGTGAGTAAAGTATTTGGCAGTGGTTCTGAAAATAAAATAAGAAAACGATTCCTATGTGTACATATTTTTAATTCTAAAAATAAAACTCACGAATGGAAAAATGGCTGAATTCTTGTAAAAATGTTTCTGTGTTTTTTATTTATTAGATGAGTTCATCTGACTTCGGGTAAGAAAAAAAGGGGCTTCAATCTCAAACTTTACATTAACATACCAGCACCAACCTAGTTTGTTGTTGAGACCAGTTGTTGCCTCTAACCTCTCCTTTAACATACCAGCACCAACCTAGTTTGTTGTTGAGACCAGTTGTTGCCTCTAACCTCTCCTTTAACATACCAGCACCAACCTAGTTTGTTGTTGAAACCAGTTGTTGCCTCTAACCTCTCCTTTAACATACCAGCACCAACCTAGTTTGTTGTTGAGACCAGTTGTTGCCTCTAACCTCTCCTTTAACATACCAGCACCAACCTAGTTTGTTGTTGAGACCAGTTGTTGCCTCTAACCTCTCCTTTAACATACCAGCACCAACCTAGTTTGTTGTTGAAACCAGTTGTTGCCTCTAACCTCTCCTTTAACATACCAGCACCAACCTAGTTTGTTGTTGAAACCAGTTGTTGCCTCTAACCTCTCCTTTAACATACCAGCACCAACCTAGTTTGTTGTTGAAACCAGTTGTTGCCTCTAACCTCTCCTTTAACATTCCAGCACCAACCTAGTTTGTTGTTGAAACCAGTTGTTGCCTCTAACCTCTCCTTTAACATACCAGCACCAACCTAGTTTGTTGTTGAAACCAGTTGTTGCCTCTAACCTCTCCTTTAACATACCAGCACCAACCTAGTTTGTTGTTGAAACCAGTTGTTGCCTCTAACCTCTCCTTTAACATACCAGCACCAACCTAGTTTGTTGTTGAAACCAGTTGTTGCCTCTAACCTCTCCTTTAACATTCCAGCACCAACCTAGTTTGTTGTTGAAACCAGTTGTTGCCTCTAACCTCTCCTTTAACATACCAGCACCAACCTAGTTTGTTGTTGAAACCAGTTGTTGCCTCTAACCTCTCCTTTAACATTCCAGCACCAACCTAGTTTGTTGTTGAAACCAGTTGTTGCCTCTAACCTCTCCTTTAACATACCAGCACCAACCTAGTTTGTTGTTGAAACCAGTTGTTGCCTCTAACCTCTCCTTTAACATTCCAGCACCAACCTAGTTTGTTGTTGAAACCAGTTGTTGCCTCTAACCTCTCCTTTAACATACCAGCACCAACCTAGTTTGTTGTTGAAACCAGTTGTTGCCTCTAACCTTCCTTTAAATACCAGCACCAACCTAGTTTGTTGTTGAAACCAGTTGTTGCCTCTAACCTCTCCTTTAACATACCAGCACCAACCTAGTTTGTTGTTGAAACCAGTTGTTGCCTCTAACCTCTCCTTTAACATAAGCACCAACCTAGTTTGTTGTTGAAACCAGTTGTTGCCTCTAACCTCTCCTTTAACATTCCAGCACCAACCTAGTTTGTTGTTGAAACCAGTTGTTGCCTCTAACCTCTCCTTTAACATTCCAGCACCAACCTAGTTTGTTGTTGAAACCAGTTGTTGCCTCTAACCTCTCCTTTAACATTCCAGCACCAACCTAGTTTGTTGTTGAAACCAGTTGTTGCCTCTAACCTCTCCTTTAACATACCAGCACCAACCTAGTTTGTTGTTGAAACCAGTTGTTGCCTCTAACCTCTCCTTTAACATACCAGCACCAACCTAGTTTGTTGTTGAAACCAGTTGTTGCCTCTAACCTCTCCTTTAACATACCAGCACCAACCTAGTTTGTTGTTGAAACCAGTTGTTGCCTCTAACCTCTCCTTTAACATACCAGCACCAACCTAGTTTGTTGTTGAAACCAGTTGTTGCCTCTAACCTCTCCTTTAACATACCAGCACCAACCTAGTTTGTTGTTGAAACCAGTTGTTGCCTCTAACCTCTCCTTTAACATTCCAGCACCAACCTAGTTTGTTGTTGAAACCAGTTGTTGCCTCTAACCTCTCCTTTAACATTCCAGCACCAACCTAGTTTGTTGTTGAAACCAGTTGTTGCCTCTAACCTCTCCCAGCACCAACCTATTTGTTGTTGAAACCAGCAACCTCTCCTTTAACATACCAGCACCAACCTAGTTTGTTGTTGAAACCAGTTGTTGCCTCTAACCTCTCCTTTAACATTCCAGCACCAACCTAGTTTGTTGTTGAAACCAGTTGTTGCCTCTAACCTCTCCTTTAACATACCAGCACCAACCTAGTTTGTTGTTGAAACCAGTTGTTGCCTCTAACCTCTCCTTTAACATACCAGCACCAACCTAGTTTGTTGTTGAAACCAGTTGTTGCCTCTAACCTCTCCTTTAACATACCAGCACCAACCTAGTTTGTTGTTGAAACCAGTTGTTGCCTCTAACCTCTCCTTTAACATACCAGCACCAACCTAGTTTGTTGTTGAAACTTGTTGCCTTTAACATACCAGCACCAACCTAGTTTGTTGTTGAAACCAGTTGTTGCCTCTAACCTCTCCTTTAACATTCCAGCACCAACCTAGTTTGTTGTTGAAACCAGTTGTTGCCTCTAACCTCTCCTTTAACATACCAGCACCAACCTAGTTTGTTGTTGAAACCAGTTGTTGCCTCTAACCTCTCCTTTAACATACCAGCACCAACCTAGTTTGTTGTTGAAACCAGTTGTTGCCTCTAACCTCTCCTTTAACATTCCAGCACCAACCTAGTTTGTTGTTGAAACCAGTTGTTGCCTCTAACCTCTCCTTTAACATACCAGCACCAACCTAGTTTGTTGCCTCTAACCTCTCCTTTAACATACCAGCACCAACCTGTTTGTTGAAACCAGTTGTTGCCTCTAACCTCTCCTTTAACATACCAGCACCAACCTAGTTTGTTGTTGAAACCAGTTGTTGCCTCTAACCTCTCCTTTAACATACCAGCACCAACCTAGTTTGTTGTTGAAACCAGTTGTTGCCTCTAACCTCTCCTTTAACATACCAGCACCAACCTAGTTTGTTGTTGAAACCAGTTGTTGCCTCTAACCTCTCCTTTAACATTCCAGCACCAACCTAGTTTGTTGTTGAAACCAGTTGTTGCCTCTAACCTCTCCTTTAACATTCCAGCACCAACCTAGTTTGTTGTTGAAACCAGTTGTTGCCTCTAACCTCTCCTTTAACATACCAGCACCAACCTAGCACCAACCTAGTTTGTTGTTGAAACCAGTTGTTGCCTCTAACCTCTCCTTTAACATACCAGCACCAACCTAGTTTGTTGTTGAAACCAGTTGTTGCCTCTAACCTCTCCTTTAACATACCAGCACCAACCTAGTTTGTTGTTGAAACCAGTTGTTGCCTCTAACCTCTCCTTTAACATTCCAGCACCAACCTAGTTTGTTGTTGAAACCAGTTGTTGCCTCTAACCTCTCCTTTAACATACCAGCACCAACCTAGTTTGTTGTTGAAACCAGTTGTTGCCTCTAACCTCTCCTTTAACATACCAGCACCAACCTAGTTTGTTGTTGAAACCAGTTGTTGCCTCTAACCTCTCCTTTAACATTCCAGCACCAACCTAGTTTGTTGTTGAAACCAGTTGTTGCCTCAAACCTCTCCTTTAACATTCCAGCACCAACCTAGTTTGTTGTTGAAACCAGTTGTTGCCTCTAACCTCTCCTTTAACATACCAGCACCAACCTAGTTTGTTGTTGAAACCAGTTGTTGCCTCTAACCTCTCCTTTAACATTCCAGCACCAACCTAGTTTGTTGTTGAAACCAGTTGTTTCTGGTAAATAACATTATAATACCTGTCATTAAGACACCTGGACACAGGTAAATAACACTCTAATACCTGTCATTAAGACACCCGGACACAGGTAAATAACACTCTAATACCTGTCATTAAGACACCTGGACACAGGTAAATAACACTCTAATACCTGTCATTAAGACACCCGGACACAGGTAAATAACACTCTAATACCTGTCATTAAGACACCTGGACACAGGTAAATAACACTCTAATACCTGTCATTAAGACACCCGGACACAGGTAAATAACACTCTAATACCTGTCATTAAGACACCTGGACACAGGTAAATAACACTCTAATACCTGTCATTAAGACACCTGGACACAGGTAAATAACACTCTAATACCTGTCATTAAGACACCTGGACACAGGTAAATAACACTATAATACCTGTCATTAAGACACCTGGACACAGGTAAATAACACTATCATACCTGTCATTAAGACACCTGGACACAGGTAAATAACACTCTAATACCTGTCATTAACCTCTTGGAATTACCCATCCCGGATCCGAGAGAATTGTCATCAACTACACTAATTAGCATAGCGCAACGGTCAAAAAATATTACTAGAAAATATTCATATTCATGAAATCACAAGTGAAATATAGCGAAACACAGCTTAGACTTTTGTTAATCACCCTGTCATCTCAGATGAAATTTGAAATAATTCTTTACAGCCAAAGCAAGACAAGTGTTTGTGTAAGTTTATCGATAGCTTAGTATAGCATTATGTCCAGCTAGCAGCAGGAAGCTTGGTCACGAAAATCAGATAAGCAATCAAATTAATTGTTTTCCTTTGATGATCTTCGGATGTTTTCACTCACGAGACTCCCAGTTAGACAGCAAATGTTCCTTTTGTTCCATAAATATTATTTTTATACCCAAAATAACTCCGTTTGTTGGTCACGTTATGTTGAGAAATCCACCGGAAATAGCGGTCACGACAACGGTGAAAAAAAAAAAAATTATATCCATAATATCGACAGAAACATGTCAAACGTTTTTTATAATCAATCCTCAAGGTGTTTTTCAAATATCTATTCGATAATATATCAAACGGGACAATTGGCTTTTCAGTAGGAGCAAGAGGAAAAATGACTACCTCTGTCTTTTATGCAAGAATCACAGAGCCCTCAGCTGGCCACTGACGCAATGTAGGCGCTTACACTCATTCTTCAATATAAAGGCGTGAAACTACGTCTAAATGCTGTAGACACCTTAGGGAATACATAGAAAAAGAAATCTGGTTGAAACTACGTCTAAAGGCTGTAGACACCTTAGGGAATACATAGAAAAAGAAATCTGGTTGAAACTACGTCTAAAGGCTGTAGACACCTTAGGGAATACGTAGAAAAAGAAATCTGGTTGAAACTACGTCTAAAGGCTGTAGACACCTTAGGGAATACGTAGAAAAAGGAATCTGGTTGAAACTACGTCTAAAGGCTGTAGACACCTTAGGGAAGATGTAAAAAAAAGAATCTGGTTGAAACTACGTCTAAAGGCTGTAGACACCTTAGGGAAGATGTAAAAAAAGGAATCTGGTTGAAACTACGTCTAAATGCTGTAGACACCTTAGGGAAGATGTAAAAAAGGAATCTGGTTGAAACTACGTCTAAAGGCTGTAGACACCTTAGGGAAGATGTAAAAAAAGAATCTGGTTGAAACTACGTCTAAAGGCTGTAGACACCTTAGGGAAGATGTAAAAAAAGAATCTGGTTGAAACTACGTCTAAAGGCTGTAGACACCTTAGGGAAGATGTAAAAAAAGAATCTGGTTGAAACTACGTCTAAAGGCTGTAGACACCTTAGGGAAGATGTAAAAAAAGAATCTGGTTGAAACTACGTCTAAAGGCTGTAGACACCTTAGGGAAGATGTAAAAAAAAGAATCTGGTTGAAACTACGTCTAAAGGCTGTAGACACCTTAGGAAATACATAGAAAAAGGAATCTGGTTGATTTCCCTTTCAATGGCCAATCGGGATGCATAGGAACACAACGGTTTCAAAATAAGAGGCACTTCCTGATTGTATTTTCCTCAGGGTTTCGCCTGCAATATCAGTTCTGATATACTCACAGACAAT
>NC_060192.1:38489148-38496648 GCF_021184085.1 Oncorhynchus gorbuscha | reverse complement strand
CTGGTTCCTCTCTAGGTTTCTTCCTAGGTTTTGGCCTTTCTAGGGAGTTTTTCCTAGCCACCGTGCTTCTACACCTGCATTGCTTGCTGTTTGGGGTTTTAGGCTGGGTTTCAGTACAGCACTTTGAGATATCAGCTGATGTACGAAGGGCGATATGAATAAATTTGATTTGATTTGATTTAGTATGAATATATATATATATATATTATGTAGTCTATGTAGTCTAGTATGAATATATATATATATTTATATATATATTATGTAGTCTATGTAGTCTAGTATTAATATATATATATATATTTATATATATATTATGTAGTCTATGTAGTCTAGTATGAATATATATATATATATTATGTAGTCTTTTCACCTTCATTATGACCATCGAAATTCAAACTCGATAAAGTTATCGTCAGATTAAATCATCTGTAGTGGTCTGCTGTAATAGCAGATTTGATTTGTTTGTAGTTCTACGGAAACAATTTTATAAAAAATAAAAAAAAATGTCAATGTTTCCGCTCCGGGCAGCCGAGCGGAAATGGAGGAAAACTCGCCTCCCTGCGGACACGTTGACACAAGTCAAACGACACCGCTGGTTCTGCTCACACTGCCCTACCCTGTGCTCTGACCTCTTTCTCCCCTCTCTCTCCAGATGAAATCTCGCGTCTTGTGACGGCCGGCCGCCCAACAACCTGCCCGCTTGACCCTATCCCCTCCTCTCTTCTCCAGACCATTTCCGGAGACCTTCTCCCTTACCTCACCTCGCTCATCAACTCATCCCTGACCGCTGGCTACGTCCCTTCCGTTTTCAAGAGAGCGAGAGTTGCACCCCTTCTGAAAAAACCTACACTCGATCCCTCCGATGTCAACAACTACAGACCAGTATCCCTTCTTTCTTTTTTCTCCAAAACTCTTGAACGTGCCGTCCATGGCCAGCTCTCCCGCTATCTCTCTCTGAATGACCTTCTTGATCCAAATCAGTCAGGTTTCAAGACTAGTCATTCAACTGAGACTGCTCTTCTCTGTATCACGGAGGCGCTCCGCACCGCTAAAGCTAACTCTCTCTTCTCTGCTCTCATCCTTCTAGACCTATCGGCTGCCTTCGATACTGTGAACCATCAGATCCTCCTCTCCACCCTCTCCGAGTTGGGCATCTCCGGCGCGGCCCACGCTTGGATTGCGTCCTACCTTACAGGTCGCTCCTACCAGGTGGCGTGGCGAGAATCTGTCTCCTCACCACGCGCTCTCACCACTGGTGTCCCCCAGGGCTCTGTTCTAGGCCCTCTCCTATTCTCGCTATACACCAAGTCACTTGGCTCTGTCATAACCTCACATGGTCTCTCCTATCATTGCTATGCAGACGACACACAATTAATCTTCTCCTTTCCCCCTTCTGATGACCAGGTGGCGAATCGCATCTCTGCATGTCTGGCAGACATATCAGTGTGGATGACGGATCACCACCTCAAGCTGAACCTCGGCAAGACGGAGCTGCTCTTCCTCCCGGGGAAGGACTGCCCGTTCCATGATCTCGCCATCACGGTTGACAACTCCATTGTGTCCTCCTCCCAGAGCGCTAAGAACCTTGGCGTGATCCTGGACAACACCCTGTCGTTCTCAACTAACATCAAGACGGTGGCCCGTTCCTGTAGGTTCATGCTCTACAACATCCGCAGAGTACGACCCTGCCTCACACAGGAAGCTGCGCAGGTCCTAATCCAGGCACTTGTCATCTCCCGTCTGGATTACTGCAACTCGCTGTTGGCTGGGCTCCCTGCCTGTGCCATTAAACCCCTACAACTCATCCAGAACGCCGCAGCCCGTCTGGTGTTCAACCTTCCCAAGTTCTCTCACGTCACCCCGCTCCTCCGTTCTCTCCACTGGCTTCCAGTTGAAGCTCGCATCCGCTACAAGACCATGATGCTTGCCTACGGAGCTGTGAGGGGAACGGCACCTCAGTACCTCCAGGCTCTGATCAGGCCCTACACCCAAACAAGGGCACTGCGTTCATCCAACTCTGGCCTGCTCGCCTCCCTACCACTGAGGAAGTACAGTTCCCGCTCAGCCCAGTCAAAACTGTTCGCTGCTCTGGCCCCCCAATGGTGGAACAAACTCCCTCACGACGCCAGGACAGCGGAGTCAATCACCACCTTCCGGAGACACCTGAAACCCCACCTCTTTAAGGAATACCTAGTATAGGATAAGTAATCATTATCACCCCCCCTTTAAGATTTAGATGCACTATTGTAAAGTGACTGTTCCACTGGATGTCATAAAGTGAATGCACCAATTTGTAAGTCGCTCTGGATAAGAGCGTCTGCTAAATGACTTAAATGTAAATGTAAATGTATTGAAAACGGGTCACAATTGGTATCTTTGATTCAACAGAGCTTTTATATAGCTTTTATTAAGTGGGAGCAAAGACGATTTAATGAAGTTCATCATAAAATGTGATATACAGCTGAATTGTCTGAATATACGTAATACATTAGGAAGGGATTGTGGTACATTGGCAAGGTGCAATAATATGGTATTTACATATAATGAAATTTCGTCATCCATGTCCTTTTTTTATTTTTGACCTTTATTTAACTAGGCAAGTCAGTTAAGAACAACTTCTTATTTTTCAATGACAGCCTAGTAACAGTGGGTTTAACTGCCTGTTCAGGGGCAGAACGACAGATCTGTACCTTGTCAGCTCTGGGATTTGATCTTGCCATCTTCCGGTTACTAGTCTACACTCTAGCCACTAGGCTACACTGCCATCCCAGGTATAAAAAAAAAAGTTGAGCTAAAGGCTTTAATGATAGGACCAATAGGAGGCTGGACGAGTTCTCTGTCGCAAGTTCTTTGTTTGATGGCGAACTGTGAGGAGAATTTGGTTACCAGTCAAGACCATCGCAGAGGTGTTTTTAACATAGTCATATTCTTTTTTACGAAATCCCATACGTTCCATAGTATACCAACAGTAGGACCATTAGAGACGGTCAAAGGCCTTCTCCCCATTACGACATCAGTCGTAAAGTATATCGACGAAGGAGACGTGTCGTATCGTCTGATGCCAAGTTTATGTTTCACAAAACCTGTTCGATCAGGATGAACTAGTTTGGATCAAATTGTTTCCAGACATTTGGCTAGAACCTGTTCGATCAGGACGAACTAGTTTGGATCAAATTGTTTCCAGACATTTGGCGTACCATTTTATGTCACTAGTTCAATGAGGGAGAGAGGACAACGACTTGAACAGAGAGTTGGGTTTGTAGTTGTTTATGTAACAGATAGATAAACTAATCTGATCATGAATGTTTATCGATTTGAAACTAATCTGATCATGTACCTTCAGTACATCCATTCTAAACGAATCCGATCATGTACATACAGTACATCCATTTTAAATGAATCCGATCAAGTACATACAGTACATCCATTCTAAACGAATCCGATCATGTACATACAGTACATCCATTCTAAACGAATCCGATCATGTACATACAGTACATCCATTTTAAACGAATCCGATCATGTACATACAGTACATCCATTTTAAACGAATCCGATCATGTACATTCAGTACATCCATTCTAAACGAATCCGATCATGTACATACAGTACATCCATTTTAAACGAATCCGATCATGTACATACAGTACATCCATTCTAAACGAATCCGATCATGTACATACAGTACATCCATTCTAAACGAATCCGATCATGTACATACAGTACATCCATTTTAAACGAATCCGATCATGTACATACAGTACATCCATTCTAAACGAATCCGATCATGTACATTCAGTACATCCATTCTAAACGAATCCGATCATCCATTTTAAACGAATATCATACAGTACATCCATTCTAAACGTACATCCGATCATGTACATACAGTACATCCATTTTAAACCGATCATCATTCAGATCATGTACATACAGTACATCCATTTTAAACGAATCCGATCATGTACCTTACAGTACATCCATTCTAAACGAATCCGATCATGTACATACAGTACATCCATTTTAAATGAATCCGATCATGTACCTTACAGTACATCCATTCTAAACGAATCCGATCATGTACATACAGTACATCCATTCTAAACGAATCCGATCCATTCTAAACGTACATCCATTCAGTCACATCCATTCTAAACGAATCCGATCATGTACATTCAGTACATCCATTCTAAACGAATCCGATCATGTACATACAGTACATCCATTCTAAACGAATCCGATCATGTACATACAGTACATCCATTCTAAACGAATCCGATCATGTACATTCAGTACATCCATTCTAAACGAATCCGATCATGTACATACAGTACATCCATTCTAAACGAATCCGATCATGTACATTCAGTACATCCATTTTAAACGAATCCGATCATGTACATTCAGTACATCCATTCTAAACGAATCCGATCATGTACATTCAGTACATCCATTCTAAACGAATCCGATCATGTATGCGTGTACTCATATGTATGCATGCCATGTCTGCTGAATATCACGCCAGCCAACTCTGTCAGTAAGGGATTCCCACAGGTGAAGCACTGATATCGAGTTTAATCCCCTGAATCGAATAACCTTTGCAGCAGCGTGTGTGTGTGTGTGTGTTTTAATAACTGTAAAAGCTGAAGCAGTCATGCAGAGTGTGATTTCTCCAGGCCTGTAGGCCAACCATATCTCTAAAGGCACTAACTAAGTCCACACACACACACACACACACACACACACACACACACACACACACACACACACACACACACACACACACACACACACACACACACACACACACACACACACACACACACACACACACACACAAAGACTGCAATCCCAGAATCATGCAGCAGCTAAGGATATCTTCATAAAAAACATAGCCCCAGTCTAGTTAATACCAGTGGTAGTTAGTGGACTAAAACGAAGCCCCAGTCTAGTTAATACCAGTGGTAGTTAGTGGACTAAAACGAAGCCCCAGTCTAGTTAATACCAGTGGTAGTTAGTGGACTAAAACAAAGCCCCAGTCTAGTTAATACCAGTGGTAGTTAGTGGACTAAAACGAAGCCCCAGTCTAGTTAATACCAGTGGTAGTTAGTGGACTAAAACGAAGCCCCAGTCTAGTTAATACCAGTGGTAGGTAGTGGACTAAAACGAAGCCCCAGTCTAGTTAATACCAGTGGTAGTTAGTGGACTAAAACGAAGCCCCAGTCTAGTTAATACCAGTGGTAGTTAGTGGACTAAAACGAAGCCCCAGTCTAGTTAATACCAGTGGTAGTTAGTGGACTAAAACGAAGCCCCAGTCTAGTTAATACCAGTGGTAGTTAGTGGACTAAAACAAAGCCCCAGTCTAGTTAATACCAGTGGTAGTTAGCCCCAGTCTAGTTAATACCAGTGGTAGTTAGTGGACTAAAACGAAGCCCCAGTCTAGTTAATACCAGTGGTAGTTAGTGGACTAAAACGAAGCCCCAGTCTAGTTAATACCAGTGGTAGTTAGTGGACTAAAACAAAGCCCCAGTCTAGTTAATACCAGTGGTAGTTAGCCCCAGTCTAGTTAATACCAGTGGTAGTTAGTGGACTAAAACAAAGCCCCAGTCTAGTTAATACCAGTGGTAGTTAGTGGACTAAAACGAAGCCCCAGTCTAGTTAATACCAGTGGTAGTTAGTGGACTAAAACAAAGCCCCAGTCTAGTTAATACCAGTGGTAGTTAGTGGACTAAGACGAAGCCCCAGTCTAGTTAATACCAGTGGTAGTTAGTGGACTAAAACGAAGCCCCAGTCTAGTTAATACCAGTGGTAGTTAGTGGACTAAAACGAAGCCCCAGTCTAGTTAATACCAGTGGTAGTTAGTGGACTAAAACAAAGCCCCAGTCTAGTTAATACCAGTGGTAGTTAGTGGACTAAAACGAAGCCCCAGTCTAGTTAATACCAGTGGTAGTTAGTGGACTAAAACGAAGCCCCAGTCTGCCGTGCCAATATATCCTCCAAACTCCGGCTTCGAGGGCATTATCACTTTTCTACAATGGTTTACCAACATATTAAAATAATGATTGACATATTTTCATTATGACCTGCACTGAGGCTAGGAAACACTGTCACCACCAATAAATCCACGATAATCGAGAATTTCAAGAAGCATTTCTCTACAGCTGGCCATGCATTCCTCCTGGCTACCCCAACCCCGGGCAACAGCGCCCCCCACCTGAAGCTACTTGCCCAAGCCTCCCCAGCTTCTCCATCACTCAAATCCAGATAGCAGATGTTCGGAAAGTACTGCAAAACCTGGACCCGTACAAATCAGCTGGGCTACACAATTTGGACCCTCTCTTTCTAAAATTATCCGCTGCCATTGTTGCAACCCCTATTACCAGTCTGTTCAACCTCTCTTTCGTATCGTCCGAGATCCCTAAAGATTGGGATGGATATTAACAGTTTGGGTCTAGAGTGTGACCCCCTCTTCAAAGGGGCTAATATTCATCCTGATCCTGCCTTTCACAAGTTTTTAAAGCCAAGTTAACAAACAGATTACTAACTATTTCGAATCCCACTGTACCTTCTCTGCTGTGCAATCCGGTTTACGAGCTGATCACCGGTGCACCTCGATATCATAACCGCTATCGATAAAAGACAGTACTGTGTAGCCGTCTTCATCGACCTGGCCAAGGCTTTCGACTCTGTCAATCACCGTATTCTTATCGGCAAACTCAACAGCCTTGGTTTCTCTAATGATTGCCTCGCCTGGTTCACCAACTACTTCTTAGATAAAGTTCAGTGTGTCAAATTGGAGGACCTGTTTTCCGGACCTCTGGCAGTCTCTATGGGGGTACCACAGGATTCAATTCACGGGCCAACTCTTTTCTCTGTATATATCAATGATGTTGCTCTTGCTGCGGGTGATTCTCTGATCCACCTTTACGCAGACGACACCATTCTGTATACATCTGGCCCTTCTTTGGACACTGTGTTAACAAACCTCCAAAAAGAGCTTCAATGCCATACTACACTCCTTCCGTGGCCTCCAACTGCTCTTAAACGCTAGTAAAACTAAATTCATGCTTTTCAACCGATCGCTACCCGCACCCGCCCGCCCGACGAGCATCACTACTCTTGACGGTTCTGACTTAGAATATGTGGACAACTACAAATACCTAGGTGTCTGGCAAGACTGTAAACTATCTTTCCAGACTCATATTAAACATCTCCAATCCAAAATTAAATCTAGAACCGACTTCCTATTTCGCACAAAGCCTCCTTCACTCACGCTGCCAAACATAACATTGTAAAACTGAATATCCTACCGATCCTCGACTTCGGCGATGTAATTTACAAAATAGCCTCCAACACTCTACTCAGCAAACTGGATGCAGTCTATCACAATGCCATCTGTTTTGTCAACAAAGCCCCATACACCATCCACCACTGCGACCTGTCTGCTCTCGTTGGCTGGCCCTCGTTACATATTCGTCACCAGATCCACTGGCTCCAGGT
>NC_060192.1:38421648-38484148 GCF_021184085.1 Oncorhynchus gorbuscha | reverse complement strand
CTAGGGAGTTTTTCCTAGCCACCGTGCTTTTACACCTGCATTGTTTGCTGTTTGGGGTTTTAGGCTGGGTTTCTGTACAGCACTTTGAGATATCAGCTGATGTACGAAGGGCTATATAAATAAATTTGATTTGATTTGATTCCTGTTTTCTCAGGAACCTTGAACCACACAACAGCCAGATGTCTTCAGAGGAAGACGTCTTCCTCTCTCTAAGTGTCTCAGCTTGAAATATATTCTGATCTTGTTTCCGACCGTGTAAGTTGAAATGTGTCATATCTTAACGCCTCTTCATGTCTGACGTGAGAACGGCTTCTTCATGTGCCGTGAGAACGGCCTCTTCATGTCTGACGTGAGAACGGCCTCTTCATGTCTGACGTGAGAACGGCCTCTTCATGTCTGACGTGAGAACGGCCTCTTCATGTCTGACGTGAGAACGGCCTCTTCATGTCTGACGTGAGAACGGCCTCTTCATGTCTGACGTGAGAACGGCCTCTTCATGTCTGACGTGAGAACGGCCTCTTCATGTCTGACGTGAGAACGGCCTCTTCATGTCTGACGTGAGAACGGCCTCTTCATGTCTGACGTGAGAACGGCCTCTTCATGTCTGACGTGAGAACGGCCTCTTCATGTCTGACGTGAGAACGGCCTCTTCATGTCTGACGTGAGAACGGCCTCTTCATGTCTGACGTGAGAACGGCCTCTTCATGTCTGACGTGAGAACGGCCTCTTCATGTCTGACGTGAGAACGGCCTCTTCATGTGTGGCAAACTTTGGCAACTGTTTGGCATTTGACCGCAAGGTGCTACGGGAGTGTAATGCGTACGGCCCAGTACATCACTGGGGCCAAGCTTCCTTCCTACATACTATGCGGTGTCGAGAATAATTTTACCTTCAAAACCGCTTGGAAATATATTTTACCTAAATAAAAACATTGTATTTTCAGCTGTTTGGAGCTAGTGTACAAAACCAAGTAAAAGATGCAAAAACTAAACTTAAGAATGGGAAACATAGAAATAGTGCACATGTCCTCTGGTCTGATGAAACAAAAATAGAACACATCTACCCCTTTTTAGACTTGCTTTCCCTACTCCCTTTCTGACTCTGTATTAGTGTGCCTCTCAGCCAAGCCAGGTCACACCAGATCAACTTCAATATTTGACGTTTGTTCAGGTCCCCAAGACATTCGGAGACTCTGGGGTGTTGTGGATGGTGATAGAGGAGGCCTTAAACCTCAAGGGCTCCAAGTGTCGCAGATTCAATCCCAGTGCTAGCACTCATTTAAAACCAGTCTGACTTAATGTCTAAACTTAACCCTTTCCGTAAAACCTGTTTGGGATAGGCGTGCCGCCAGCGGGACACCTCAACAACATCCGATGAAATGGCAGAGCGACAAATTCAAATTAAATTACTATAAATATTAAACTTTCATGAAATCACAAGTGCAATACATCAAAATAAAGCTTAACTTCTTGTTAATCCAGCCGCATTATCCGATTTCAAAAAGGCTTTACGCCGAAAGCAAACCATGCGATTAACTGAGGACAGCGCCCAGCACACAAATGCATAACAAATCATTTTCAACCAGGGAGTTGCGACACGAAAGTCAGAAATAGCGATATAATATATGCTTTACCTTTGAAGATCTTCTTCAGTTGGCACTCCAAAAGGTCCCAGTTACATAACAAATGGTCCTTTCGTTCGATAATATCCTTCCTTATATCCATAAAAACTCAGTTTAGCTGCCGCGTTTCAGTCAATAATCGATTCAGTTTCCCTCCATCAAGATGTTTACAAAATGAATCCCAAACGTTACTAATAAACTTTTCCAAACAAGTCTATCAACATTAATAATCAAACCTTAGGTATCCTGATACACAAATAAATGATAAAATTGTAGTATGTTCATTACCAGAGATAAATAAGAAAGGACACGCCTTCCTCCACACGCTTGGATACACTACAGACAAATTGGGAGCCACCTAGAAAAACTACAAAACTACAATTTCCAAAAACCAGCCTGAAACTCTTTCTAAAGACTGTTGACATCTAGTGGAAGCCCTAGGAACTGCAATTTGGGAGGACTTGGGCTTATAATTATAGTACTAGCCATTGAAAACAGTGGTAAGGTGAGAACTTCGGGGGGGGTTTGTCCTTGGGGTTTCACCTGCCATATCAGTTCTGTTATACTCACAGACATCATTTTAACAGTTTTAGAAACTTTAGAGTGTTTTCTAGGCTTCTCGGCCTGGGTGACAGGCAGTTTACTCTGGGCACGCTTTTCATTTGGACGTGAAAATACTGCCCCCTATCCCAAAGAAGTTTTAACCAGTCTGAATTCCTTGCCTTAACTTAACCCTTTCCTTAACCAGTCTGAATTAAAGCCTAAACTTAACCCTTTCCTTAACCAGTCTGAATTGAAGCCTAAACTTAACCCTTTCCTTAACCAGTCTGAATTAAAGCCTAAACTTAACCCTTTCCTTAACCAGTCTGAATTAAAGCCTAAACTTAACCCTTTCCTTAACCAGTCTGAATTAAAGCCTAAACTTAACCCTTTCCTTAACCAGTCTGAATTAAAGCCTAAACTTAACCCTTTCCTTAACCAGTCTGAATTAAAGCCTACACTTAACCCTTTCCTTAACCAGTCTGAATTAAAGCCTAATCTTTAACCTCAAGTTGTTTCTGTTTTCACCCAGACCTTTAAGAGCGACTTCCTTTAAAAAAGAAATCCCTTTGAAAATGGCTTACGTGGCATAGACAAGAGTATGAAAAATATATTCTAAATTGACTACAAAGTGTAAATATGATACTTTTGGAGTTTGGAACATCCGTGCTCCACAATGGGTAAATTAAGGTTGGGTTTAATTTGACGATGTCCATTTGCCCACTAACATGTGGTGAACAGCTGCATTGATTGCTCTCTATACAACAGTAGCTCTGACAGTTCACATAAGAAATACTGCTCCAAACACCTTAGTTAGATATAAAATTGCGCAACTAAAACATCCTTTCGAAAAAAAACGTCAAAATGAATTACAGATTTCTTGAGTTATCTTAGATTTATTCTGGGGAAATTCAGGAAGTTAAATATACTTCCGCGTCTACAGTGGTTCAGGACAAACATCATTAACCAATCGGACAGGAAACACACCTCCAAAACTGAAATCTCTTTTTTTTCAAATAAGCAACAGAAAAACACACGTGCGAATCGCCATGTTCAGTCATTCTTTAACCAGATGGAATAAATATACTTAACTGTACAAATGTTAAGTTTATCCCCTGGAAGTGAGACCTTGTTGCTCCCCTATTGTGATCTATTTCTGTTTTCCACAGAACGGATTGGCCTGCAATCAGGAGTTACTGGTACTCGGTTAGGACCTCTACTTTGAGCCCAGCTCCATGGGCACCCCTACAATTAACAAATTCCATTACTTTCCCCAATGCTACACATTCCTTTGTCTAAATTCCCTTCTGCACATTTCTCACTCCTTGGACCCTCCCTCCTACACACTGCTGCCACATAGGAACACCTTGGACCCTCCCACCTACACACTGCTGCCACATAGGAACACCTTGGACCCTCCCACCTACACACTGCTGCCACATAGGAACCTCCCTCCTACACACTGCTGCCACATAGGAACACCTTGGACCCTCCCTCCTACACACTGCTGCCACATAGGAACACCTTGGACCCTCCCTCCTACACACTGCTGCCACATAGGAACACCTTGGACCCTCCCTCCTACACACTGCTGCCACATAGGAACACCTTGGACCCTCCCTCCTACACACTGCTGCCACATAGGAACACCTTGGACCCTCCCTCCTACACACTGCTGCCACATAGGAACACCTTGGACCCTCCCTCCTACACACTGCTGCCACATAGGAACACCTTGGACCCTCCCTCCTACACACTGCTGCCACATAGGAACACCTTGGACCCTCCCTCCTACACACTGCTGCCACATAGGAACACCTTGGACCCTCCCTCCTACACACTGCTGCCACATAGGAACACCTTGGACCCTCCCTCCTACACACTGCTGCCACATAGGAACACCTTGGACCCTCCCTCCTACACACTGCTGCCACATAGGAACACCTTGGACCCTCCCTCCTACACACTGCTGCCACATAGGAACTCCTTGGACCCTCCCACCTACACACTGCTGCCACATAGGAACACCTTGGACCCTCCCACCTACACACTGCTGCCACATAGGAACACCTTGGACCCTCCCACCTACACACTGCTGCCACATAGGAACACCTTGGACCCTCCCTCCTACACACTGCTGCCACATAGGAACACCTTGGACCCTCCCACCTACACACTGCTGCCACATAGGAACACCTTGGACCCTCCCACCTACACACTGCTGCCACATAGGAACACCTTGGACCCTCCCTCCTACACACTGCTGCCACATAGGAACACCTTGGACCCTCCCACCTACACACTGCTGCCACATAGGAACACCTTGGACCCTCCCACCTACACACTGCTGCCACATAGGAACCTCCCTCCTACACACTGCTGCCACATAGGAACACCTTGGACCCTCCCTCCTACACACTGCTGCCACATAGGAACACCTTGGACCCTCCCTCCTACACACTGCTGCCACATAGGAACACCTTGGACCCTCCCTCCTACACACTGCTGCCACATAGGAACACCTTGGACCCTCCCTCCTACACACTGCTGCCACATAGGAACACCTTGGACCCTCCCTCCTACACACTGCTGCCACATAGGAACACCTTGGACCCTCCCTCCTACACACTGCTGCCACATAGGAACACCTTGGACCCTCCCTCCTACACACTGCTGCCACATAGGAACACCTTGGACCCTCCCTCCTACACACTGCTGCCACATAGGAACTCCTTGGACCCTCCCACCTACACACTGCTGCCACATAGGAACACCTTGGACCCTCCCACCTACACACTGCTGCCACATAGGAACACCTTGGACCCTCCCACCTACACACTGCTGCCACATAGGAACACCTTGGACCCTCCCTCCTACACACTGCTGCCACATAGGAACACCTTGGACCCTCCCACCTACACACTGCTGCCACATAGGAACACCTTGGACCCTCCCACCTACACACTGCTGCCACATAGGAACACCTTGGACCCTCCCTCCTACACACTGCTGCCACATAGGAACACCTTGGACCCTCCCACCTACACACTGCTGCCACATAGGAACACCTTGGACCCTCCCTCCTACACACTGCTGCCACATGCCCATAAGCTGGACGGACACCTGTAACATCGTAATGTATTAGGCACATACGCTCATACAGGATAACTTATATACAGTTGAAGTCAGAAGTTTACATACACTTAGGTTGAAATCATTAAAACCCGTTTTTCAACCACTCCACCAATTTCTTGTTAACAAACTAGTTTTGGCAAGTCGGTTAGGACCTCTACTTTGAGCACAATACAAGTAATTTTTCCAGCAATTGTTTACAGACAGATTATTTCACTTTATGTATCACAATTCTAGTGGGTCAAAAGTTTACATACACAAAGTTGACTGTGCCTTTAAACAGCTTGGAAAATTCCAGAAAATTATGTCATGGCTTTAGTTTCTGATAGGGTAATAGACATCATTTGAGTCAATTGGAGGTGTAACTTTGGGTGTATTTCAAGGCCTACCTTCAAACTCAGTGCCTATTCGTTTGACATCATGGGAAAATCAAAAGAAATCACCAAGACCTCAGAAAAAAAAATATTGGGAGCAATTTGCAAACGCCTCAAGGTACCACGTTCATCTGTACAAACAATAGTATGGATGTATAAACACCATGGGATCACGCAGGCGTCACACCGCTCAGGAAGGAGACGCGTTCTGTCTCCTAGAGATGAACGTACTTTGGTGTGAAAAGTGCAAATCAATCCCAGAATAACAGCAATGGACCTTGTGAAGATGCTGGACGAAACAGGTATAAAAGTATCTATATCCATAGTAAAAGAGTCCTATGTCGACATAACCTGAAATGCCGCTCAGCAAGGAAGAAGCCACTGCCATAAAAAAGCCAGACTACGGTTGGCAACTGCACATGGGGACAAAGATCGTACTTTTTGAGAAATGTCCTCTGGTCTGATGAAACAAAAATAGAACTGTTTGGCCATAATGACCATCATTATGTTTGGAGGAAAAACGGGGAGGTTTGCAAGCCGAAGAACACCATCCCAACCGTGAAGCACGGGGGAAGCAGAATCACGTGGGGGTGCTTTGCTTGAGGAGGGACTGGTGCACTTCACAAAATAGATGGCCTCATGACGAAGGACAATTATGTGGATATATTGAAGCAGCATCTCAAGACATCAGTCAGGAAGTTGAAGCTTGGTCGCAAATGGGTCTTTCAACTGGACAATGACCCTAAGCATTCCAAAGTTGTGGCAAAATGGCTTAAGGGCAACAAAGTCAAGGTATAGGAGGGGCCATCACAAAGCCCTGACCTCAATCCTATAGAACATCTGTGGGCAGAACTGAAAAAGCGTGTGCGAGCAAGGAGGCCTACAAACCTGACAAACCTCTACTCTACTATACTGTACTGAACCCTACTATACTGTATTCTACTCTACTCTACTATACTGTACTGTACTGTACCCTACTGTACTGTATTCTACTCTACTATACTGTACTGAACCCTACTATACTGTATTCTACTCTACTATACTGTACTGTACTGTACCCTACTGTACTGTACTGTACCCTACTGTACTGTATTCTACTCTACTCTACTATACTGTACTGAACCCTACTATACTGTACTGTACTGTACCCTACTGTACTGTACCCTACTGTACTGTACTGTACTGAACCCTACTATACTGTACTGTACCCTACTGTACTGTACTGTACCCTACTGTACTGTACTGAACCCTACTATACTGTACTGTACTGTACCCTACTGTAATGTGTTCTACTCTACTCTACTATACTGTACTGAACCCTACTATACTGTACTGAACTGTACCCTACTGTACTGTATTCTACTCTACTCTACTATACTGTACTGAACCCTACTATACTGTACTGTACCCTACTGTACTGTACTGAACCCTACTATACTGTACTGTACTGTACCCTACTGTACTGTATTCTACTCTACTCTACTATACTGTACTGAACCCTACTATACTATACTGTACTGTACCCTACTGTACTGAACCCTACTATACTGTACTGTACTGTACCCTACTGTACTGTATTCTACTCTACTCTACTATACTGTACTGAACCCTACTGTACTGTATTCTACTCTACTCTACTATACTGTACTGTACTGTACCCTACTGTACTGTACTGTACCCTACTGTACTGTATTCTACTCTACTATACTGTACTGTACCCTACTATACTGTACTGTACTGTACCCTACTGTACCCTACTGTACTGTACTGTAACCTACTGTACTGTATTCTACTCTACTCTACTATACTCTACTGTACCCTACTGTACTGTACTGTACCCTACTGTACCCTACTGTACTGTACTGTAACCTACTATACTGTATTCTACTCTACTCTACTATACTGTACTGTACCCTACTATACTGTACTGTACTGTACCCTACTGTACCCTACTGTACTGTACCCTACTGTACTGTATTCTACTCTACTCTACTATACTGTACTGAACCCTACTGTACTGTATTCTACTCTACTCTACTATACTGTACTGAACCCTACTATACTGTACTGTACTGTACCCTACTGTACTGTACTGTACTGTACCCTAATGTACCCTACTGTACTGTATTCTACTCTACTCTACTCTACTATACTGTACTGTACCCTACTGTACCCTACTGTACTGTATTCTACTCTACTCTACTATACTGTACTGTACCCTACTGTACTGTACCCTACTGTACCCTACTGTACTGTATTCTACTCTACTCTACTGTACTGTATTCTACTCTACTCTACTATACTGTACTGTACCCTACTATACTGTACTGTACTGTACCCTACTGTACCCTACTGTACCCTACTGTACTGTACTGTACCCTACTGTACTGTATTCTACTCTACTTTACTATACTGTACTGTACCCTGCTCTACTGTACTCTACTGTACTGTACCCTGCTGTACTGTACTGTACTCTACTGTACTGTACCCTGCTCTACTGTACCCTGCTCTACTGTACTCTACTGTACTGTACACTGCTCTACTTTACGGTACTCTACTGTACTGTACACTGCTATACTTTACGATACTCTACTGTACTGTACTGTACTCTACTGTGCTCTAGTCTACTCTACAGTACTCTACAATACTGTACTGTACCCTACTGTACTCTACAATACTGTACTCTACTGTACTGTACTCTACTGTACTGTACCCTGCTCTACTGTACTCTACTGTACTGTACACTGCTCTACTTTAAGATACTCTACTGTACTGTACTCTACTGTGCTCTACTCTACTGTACTCTACAATACTGTACTGTACCCTACTGTACTCTACTCTACTGTACTGTACTGTACTGAACTCTACTGTACTGTACTCTACTGTACTGTACCCTGCTCTACAATACTCTACTGTGCTCTACAATACTCTAACGTACTGTATCCTGCTCTACTGTACTCTACTGTACTGTACACTGCTCTACTTTACGATACTTTACTGTACTGTACTCTACTGTGCTCTACAATACTCTACTGTACTGCATCCTGCTCTACAATACTCTACCGTACTGTGCCCTGCTCTACAATACTCTACTGTACTCTACAATACTCTACCGTACTGTATCCTGCTCTACAATACTCTACTGTACTCTACAATACTCTACCGTACTGTACCCTGCTCTACAATACTCTACTGTACTCTACAATACTATACTGTACTGTATCCTGCTATACAACACTCTACTGTACTCTACAATACTCTACTGTACTGTGCCCTGCTCTACAATACTCTACTGCACTCTACAATACTCTACCATACTGTACCCTGCTCTACAATACTCTACCGTACTGTATCCTGCTCTACAATACTCTACCGTACTGTACCCTGCTCTACAATACTCTACTGTACTCTACAATACTCTACCGTACTGTATCCTGCTCTACAATACTCTACTGTACTCTACAATACTCTACTGTACTGTACCCTGCTCTACAATACTCTACTGTACTTTACTGTACTCTACTGTACTGTACCCTGCTCTACAATACTCTACTGTACTCTACAATACTCTACCGTACTGTATCCTGCTCTACAATACTCTACTGTACTCTACAATACTCTACTGTACTGTACCCTGCTCTACAATACTCTACTGTACTTTACTGTACTCTACTGTACTGTACCCTGCTCTACAATACTCTACTGTACTTTCCTGTACTCTACTGTACTGTACCCTGCTCTACAATACTCTACTGTACTTTACTGTACTCTACTGTACTGTACCCTGCTCTACAATACTCTACTGTACTCTACTGTACTGTACTTTACTGTACTGTTTCCTGCTCTACTGTACCATACTGATCCCTACTGCACAGTACTATATTGTGCTCTATACTGGGCTCTACTGTACCCTACTGCACTCTACTGTGCTCTACTGTAATGTACCCTGCTCTACTGTACTGTACTGTACCCTGCTCTACTGTACACTGCTGTACTCTCCTGTACTCTACTGTACTTTACTGTAACCTGATCTACTGTACTGTATTGTAATCTACTGTACCCTAATGTACCCTACACTACTCTACAGTACTGTATCCTGCTCTACTGTACTGTGCTGTATTTTTTCACCTTTATTTAACCAGGTAGGCAAGTTGAGAACAAGTTCTCATTTACAATTGCGACCTGGCCAAGATAAAGAAAAGCAGTTCGTCACAAACAACAACACAGAGTTACACATGGAGTAAAACAAACATACAGTCAATAATACAGTAGAAAAAAAAGTCTATATACAATGTGAGCAAATGAGGTGAGATAAGGGAGGTAAAGGCAAAAAAAGGCCATGGTGGTGAAGTAAATACAATATAGCAAGTAAAACACTGGAATGGTTGATTGGCAATGGAAGAATGTGCAAAGTAGAGATAGAAATAATGGGGTGCAAAGGAGCAAAATAAATAATTAAATACAGTAGGGAAAGAGGTAGTTGTTTGGGCTAAATTATAAATGGGCTATGTACAGGTGCAGTAATCTGTGAGCTGCTCTGACAGCTGGTGCTTAGAGCTTATTGAAAACACTCTAAATTTTCCAAAACTGTCAAAATATTGTCTGTGAGTATAACATAACTGATATTGCAGGCAAAGACCTGAGGAAACATCCAACAAGGAAGTGCTGTTCCATTGGATGACAGTAGAAGTTCAAATTGTTTGGGTACAGACCTGGATAGCAGGACAGATCTTTGCACTAGATTGCAACACAGCCCCCTTTGGCCGTTCTATCTTGTCTGAAAATGTTGTAGTTAGGGATGAAAATTTCAGAATTTTTGGTGGTCTCTTCCTAAGCCAGGATTCAGACACGGCTAGAACATCCAGGTTGGCAGAGTGTGCTAAAGCAGTGAATAAAACAAACTTAGGGAGGAGGCTTCTAATTTTAACATGCATGAAGCCAAGGCTATTACGGTTACAGAAATCATCAAAAGAGAGCGCTTGGGGAATAGCAGTGGAGCCAGGCACTGCAGGGCCTGGATTCACCTCTAAATCACCAGAGGAAAAGAGGAGGAGTAGGAAAGGGTACGGCTAAAGGCTATGAGAATTGGTCGACTAGGACATCCGGAACAGAGAGTTAAAGGAGGTTTCTGGGGGCGATAAAATAGCATCAAGGTATAATGTACAGACAAAGGTATGGTAGGATGTGAATACAGTGGAGGTAAACCTAGGTATTGAGAGATATTGTCTCTAGAAACTTAATTGAAACCAGGTGATGTCAGCGCAGGTGTGGGTGGTGGAACTAATAGGTTGGATAAGGTACAGTGAGCAGGACTAGAGGCTCTACAGTGAAATAAGCCAATAAACACTAACCAGAACAGCAATGGACAAGGCTTATTGACAGTAAGGAGAGGCATGCTTAGTCGAGTGATCATAAGGGTTCAGTGAGTAGTGAGGTTGGTTGGGGTCACGGCGATTTAGACAGCTAGCCGGGTCATCTGTAGCAAGCTACAATAGGATGGAGGTCTGTTTTTAGCCACCTTGTGCGTTTCCTTCGGTAGATTAGTGGGGTTCTGTGTGGTAGAGGGGACCAATCCAATTGGCAAAATAGATCTAGTTATAGTGACCCAAGAAAAATGGTCCGATAGACCTATTCAGATAGCAGCCGATAAGACAGCTACCGATTATCGGGCCGCAGATGGGTGTTCAGGTAACGCCGCGACAGAGGGGCCAGTTGGATAACTCCCTCGGGCAGTTAACGTCGGTAGTCCAGTCGTGAAGGCCCGGCGGGGCTCCGCATCGGCAGTAAAACGGGTCCGGATAGGTGATTGTAGCCCAGGAGTGGCTGATGGAACTCTTCAGCTGGCTAGCTCCGGGATAATTGATGTTTGCTCCGGGATCGACGTAAGCCAATAGTCACACGGATAGCAGCTAGCTAGCTGCGAGATCCAGGTGTAAATGTCCAGAGCTTGCGGTTGAAATCCGGGGATATGGAGAGAAAAATAGGTCCGGTATGTTCTGGTCTGAGTCGCGTTGTACAAAACTGGCGATAGCTTTTCAAGCTAAAGGATAGCTAAGTGACCCCACTTCCCAATTTCAGAATACTATCTTGTCTGTCCTAGATGGGTATTTAAGTTCTGGTCAGATAACCAAAAAAGAACATGCTTTTTTGGCTATTCAACACCCTAAAATTGCCACTTTCTATACTTTGCCGAAATTACACAAGAATGTTACTGCATTGATGCAGTAACGGCCCCTATTGTAGCGGGCATTGATGCAGTAACAGCTCCTATTGTAGGGGGCATTGATGCAGTAACGGCTCCTATTGTAGGGGGCATTGATGCAGTAACGGCCCCTATTGTAGCGGGCATTGATGCAGTAACGGCCCCTATTGTAGTGGGCATTGATGCAGTAACGGCCCCTATTGTAGGGGGCATTGATGCAGTAACGGCCCCTATTGTAGCGGGCATTGATGCAGTAACGGCCCCTATTGTAGCGGGCATTGATGCAGTAACGGCCCCTATTGTAGCGGGCATTGATGCAGTAACTGCCCCTATTGTAGGGGGCATTGATGCAGTAACAGCCCCTATTGTAGCGGGCATTGATGCAGTAACGGCCCCTATTGTAGCGGGCATTGATGCAGTAACGGCTCCTATTGTAGCGGGCATTGATGCAGTAACAGCCCCTATTGTAGGGGGCATTGATGCAGTAACAGCCCCTATTGTAGGGGGCATTGATGCAGTAACGGCCCCTATTGTAGCGGGCATTGATGCAGTAACGGCCCCTATTGTAGCGGGCATTGATGCAGTAACGGCTCCTATTGTAGCGGGCATTGATGCAGTAACGGCTCCTATTGCAGCGGGCATTGATGCAGTAACGGCTCCTATTGTAGCGGGCATTGATGCAGTAACGGCCCCTATTGTAGGGGGCATTGATGCAGTAACTGCCCCTATTGTAGGGGGCATTGATGCAGTAACAGCCCCTATTGTAGCGGGCATTGATGCAGTAACGGCTCCTATTGTAGTGTGCATTGATGCAGTAACGGCTCCTATTGTAGCGGGCATTGATGCAGTAACAGCCCCTATTGTAGCGGGCATTGATGCAGTAACGGCTCCTATTGTAGCGGGCATTGATGCAGTAATGGCCCCTATTGTAGCGGGCATTGATGCAGTAACGGCTCCTATTGTAGCGGGCATTGATGCAGTAACGGCTCCTATTGTAGCGGGCATTGATGCAGTAACGGCTCCTATTGTAGCGGGCATTGATGCAGTAACGGCCCCTATTGTAGCGGGCATTGATGCAGTAATGGCCCCTATTGTAGCGGGCATTGATGCAGTAACGGCCCCTATTGTAGGGGGCATTGATGCAGTAACGGCCCCTATTGTAGGGGGCATTGATGCAGTAACGGCTCCTATTGTAGCGGGCATTGATGCAGTAACAGCCCCTATTGTAGCGGGCATTGATGCAGTAACGGCCCCTATTGTAGCGGGCATTGATGCAGTAACGGCCCCTATTGTAGCGGGCATTGATGCAGTAACAGCCCCTATTGTAGCGGGCATTGATGCAGTAACAGCCCCTATTGTAGCGGGCATTGATGCAGTAACAGCCCCTATTGTAGGGGGCATTGATGCAGTAACGGCCCCTATTGTAGCGGGCATTGATGCAGTAACAGCCCCTATTGTAGCGGGCATTGATGCAGTAACAGCCCCTATTGTAGGGGGCATTGATGCAGTAACGGCTCCTATTGTAGCGGGCATTGATGCAGTAACAGCCCCTATTGTAGGGGGCATTGATGCAGTAACGGCTCCTATTGTAGCGGGCATTGATGCAGTAACAGCCCCTATTGTAGGGGGCATTGATGCAGTAACAGCCCCTATTGTAGCGGGCATTGATGCAGTAACGGCCCCTATTGTAGGGGGCATTGATGCAGTAACGGCCCCTATTGTAGTGGGCATTGATGCAGTAACAGCCCCTATTGTAGCGGGCATTGATGCAGTAACGGCCCCTATTGTAGCGGGCATTGATGCAGTAACAGCCCCTATTGTAGCGGGCATTGATGCAGTAACAGCCCCTATTGTAGCGGGCATTGATGCAGTAACAGCCCCTATTGTAGCGGGCATTGATGCAGTAACGGCCCCTATTGTAGCGGGCATTGATGCAGTAACAGCCCCTATTGTAGCGGGCATTGATGCAGTAACGGCCCCTATTGTAGGGGGCATTGATGCAGTAACAGCCCCTATTGTAGCGGGCATTGATGCAGTAACTGCCCCTATTGTAGCGGGCATTGATGCAGTAACAGCCCCTATTGTAGGGGGCATTGATGCAGTAACGGCCCCTATTGTAGCGGGCATTGATGCAGTAACAGCCCCTATTGTAGGGGGCATTGATGCAGTAACGGCTCCTATTGTAGCGGGCATTGATGCAGTAACAGCCCCTATTGTAGCGGGCATTGATGCAGTAACGGCCCCTATTGTAGCGGGCATTGATGCAGTAATGGCCCCTATTGTAGCGGGCATTGATGCAGTAACGGCTCCTATTGTAGGGGGCATTGATGCAGGTAACGGCCCCTATTGTAGCGGGCATTGATGCAGTAACCGCCCCTATTGTAGAGGGCATTGATGCAGTAATGGCCCCTATTGTAGCGGGCATTGATGCAGTAACGGCTCCTATTGTAGGGGGCATTGATGCAGGTAACGGCCCCTATTGTAGGGGGCATTGATGCAGTAACGGCCCCTATTGTAGCGGGCATTGATGCAGTAACAGCCCCTATTGTAGCGGGCATTGATGCAGTAACAGCCCCTATTGTAGGGGGCATTGATGCAGTAACAGCCCCTATTGTAGCGGGCATTGATGCAGTAACAGCCCCTATTGTAGCGGGCATTGATGCAGTAACGGCCCCTATTGTAGGGGGCATTGATGCAGTAACAGCCCCTATTGTAGAGGGCATTGATGCAGTAATGGCCCCTATTGTAGCGGGCATTGATGCAGTAACGGCTCCTATTGTAGGGGGCATTGATGCAGTAACAGCCCCTATTGTAGCGGGCATTGATGCAGTAACGGCCCCTATTGTAGCGGGCATTGATGCAGTAACCGCCCCTATTGTAGAGGGCATTGATGCAGTAATGGCCCCTATTGTAGCGGGCATTGATGCAGTAACGGCTCCTATTGTAGGGGGCATTGATGCAGTAACGGCCCCTATTGTAGGGGGCATTGATGCAGTAACGGCCCCTATTGTAGCGGGCATTGATGCAGTAACGGCCCCCCCCTATTGTAGCGGGCATTGATGCAGTAACAGCCCCTATTGTAGGGGGCATTGATGCAGTAACGGCCCCTATTGTAGCGGGCATTGATGCAGTAACAGCCCCTATTGTAGTGTGCATTGATGCAGTAACAGCCCCTATTGTAGCGGGCATTGATGCAGTAACAGCCCCTATTGTAGTGTGCATTGATGCAGTAACAGCCCCTATTGTAGTGGGCATTGATGCAGTAACAGCCCCTATTGTAGTGGGCATTGATGCAGTAACAGCCCCTATTGTAGTGTGCATTGATGCAGTAACAGCCCCTATTGTAGGGGGCATTGATGCAGTAACAGCCCCTATTGTAGTGGGCATTGATGCAGTAACAGCCCCTATTGTAGGGGGCATTGATGCAGTAACAGCCCCTATTGTAGCAGGCATTGATGTAGTAACGGCCCCTCTATCTACTTTTGTTGACTTTATTAGACCAATCACAGAACAGCTCCCCTCCTTTGTAAAGGACACCAGCAGTATGATCGCAGAACAGCTCCCCTCCTTTGTAAAGGACACCAGCAGTATGATCGCAGAACAGCTCTCCTCCTTTGTAAAGGACACCAGCAGTATGATCTCAGAACAGCTCCCCTCCTTTGTAAAGGACACCAGCAGTATGGTCGCAGAACAGCTCCCCTCCTTTGTAAAGGACACCAGCAGTATGATCTCAGAACAGCTCCCCTCCTTTGTAAAGGACACCAGCAGTATGATCTCTATCATTGAATCTCTTGATCCTCTCCCTGAGAATACCTTGTTAGTTACTTTTGATGTTGAGTCATTATACACTAATATTCCACACGAGGGCGTATAATTGAAGCTATGGATAATTTTCCTCAGCAACGTGACCCTAATGAACTACCTTCCAGTGCATGCATTGTAACAGTGGCTGAAATAGTACTCACGCAACTATTTCATGTTTCTAAATGATTTCTTTATTCAGACTAAAGGTACTGCTATGGGATCCCCCATGGCTCCTAACTATGCTAATTTGTATGTGGGTTACATGGAGAAACAGTCTATTTTAAATCCTCTCAAAAATGTGTTATTGCCGCACATCATTATTTGGAAACGGTATATTGATGATATTTGTGTTCTGTGGAGGGGTGATGCAAAACAGCTCCAGGTATTCCATGCTTTTCTTCACTCCTGTTCTGAGCATCTGAGATTTACTCTGCAGTCTGATATGCGTCTAATCAGTTCTCTTGATCTTCTGATCTTGTGTGAAGATAATGTTCTATACACTGATCTTCACAGGAAACCTACTGATCGTAACAGTTTGTTGAGGGCTGATAGTTGTCACCCACTTCTCTTAAAAAATAGTTTGCCCCTACAGCCAATTCTGTCGAATCAAAAGAATTTGCAAAAAACAGTCCGATTTCGACAGAAATATGGCTGAGACGCAAAGAAAGTTCAAGGAGAGGGGCTACAAGAATGATCAGATTAATATTGCCATTGAGAAAATTCAAAACAAAATGAGACATGACCTTTTTCAAGGTCAGTCGCAAAAAGACGCATTGTTGCGTTTTAACTACCCGCTATTCAAAGTGCTCTGAACAAATTAAGGGAATTGTTCACAAACATTGGCACATCCTAAAATCCGATGATAGTCTCGGTAATGTGTTTTCGGACCGTCCCTTGGTCGTATTCTCGCGGGGCAGAAATCTCAGAGACCAATTGGTAAACTCTGATTTACCACCCCAAGATATTCCTGAACAACGTCTATTTGCGCCCCTACTGGATGGAAATTACAAATGTAATGGCTGTGCTCAATGCAATGGCACTTATAAATGTAGATCCTTCAAACACCCACAAACAGGGAAATCGACCCCAATAAAAGGTGTTATAATGTGCTCCACTAAGGCAGTTATTTATCTTATAACTTGTCCTTGTGGTAAAAATGATGTAGGTAAAACAAAGCGCGAATTAAAAGTACGTATCTCAGAGCATCGTAGCACCATTGGGTGTAAAAACTACTTATCCAGTTGCAGCACACTTCTTGGAGGCAGGTCACTCGATTTCATCTCTGCGTTATATTGGCATCGAACATGTCACCCTCCCTAGGAGAGGGGGTGACCTTGATAATCTATTGTTAAAACGAGAGGCTGCCTGGATCTTTAACTTAAAGACCCTTGCGCCCTTCGGTCTCAACGTAGACTTTGATCTGAAGCCATTCTTGTGATTATTGTGACTTTGCCATTGTAATTGTTTGTAAACTTGTGTAGTTAAATTAATCTATGATCGTATGCTATCCATTTGTTTGTATGCTGTTCTTTGTATGATATTTTAATATTTGATGATTAACCAATGATATTAGGCCACTCCTGGCCATGATTACAGACGCCTGTGTCTTTTGACACTACATAAACGAGTCATACCGCAGTGTTTGTGATTATACCCTGATGAAGACAGCTTGGCTGTCGAAACGTTTGGTATTACATTTTTGCATCTGAGCTCCAAGAGTGTGCGGCTCTCTTTCATTTTCAAAGGATAGCTGATGACCACAAACCGTGGTTAGCTGAAAACTAACGTTAGCCAGTAAACTGGTTAGCTTCTGGCTAGCTTCTGGTTAGCTTCTGGCTAGCTTCTGGTTAGCTTCTGGTTAGCTTCTGGTCAGCTTCTGGTCAGCTTCTGGTCAGCTTCTGGTTAGCTTCTGGCTAGCTTCTATTGTGGATTTCAGATTTGAGGTAAATAATAAAAAATAAAAAAAATTGGTGAGCCGGGTTGCAGGAGAGTGTTTTGAAGTTGAGTTTTTTGGAAAAAACAATATATAAAAGATATGCAAAGAAAAGTGTAAATATATATATACGGGACACGACAAGACGAGGAAAAATGACGTCTGACTGCTATGCCATCTTGGGATATTACCCGGCTCTACTGTACTCTACTGTACTCTACTTTGCTTTATTGTGCTCTACTGTACTCTACTGTACTATACTGTGCTCTACTGTACCCTACTGTAACCTAATGTACCCTGTTCTACTGTACCTGGCTCTACTGTGCTCTACTGTACTCTACCCTGCTCAACTGTAATCTACTGTACTCTAGTGTACTGTACTCTACTGTAACCTACTCTACTGTACTCTACTCTACTGTACCCTACTCTACTGTACTCTACTCTACTGTACTCTACTGTACCCTACTGTACTCTACTGTACTCTACTGTACCCTACTCTACTGTACTCTACTGTACTATATGGTGCTCTACTGTACCCTACTGTACTCTACTGTACCCTACTCTACTGTACTCTACTGTAACCTACTGTACTATATGGTGCTCTACTGTACCCTACTGTACCCTACTGTACCCTGCTCTACTGTACCCGGCTCTACTGTGCTATACTGCACTGTACACTGCTCTACTGTACTCTACTGTACTCTACTGTACTGTACTGTACACTACTCTACTGTACCATACCGTACTGTACTATACTGTACTCTACCCTACTGTACTCTACAGTACTGTACCCTGCTCTACTGTACTCTACTGTACCCTACACTACTCTACTGTACCATACCGTACACTACTCTACTGTACCATACCGTACTGTACTATACTGTACTCTACCCTACTGTACTGTACTATACTGTACTCTACAGTACTGTACCCTGCTCTACTGTACTCTACTGTACCCTACAGTACTCTACTGTACTGTACACTACTCTACTGTACCATACCGTACTGTACTATACTGTACTCTACCCTACTGTACTGTACTATACTGTACTCTACAGTACTGTACCCTACTCTACTGTACTCTACTGTACTCTACTGTAACCTACTGTACTCTACTGTACTCTACTGTACCATACCATACTGTACTATACTGTACTCTACCCTACTGTACTGTACTATACTGTACTCTATAGTACTGTACCCTACTCTACTGTACTCTACTGTAACCTACTGTACTCTACTGTAACCTACTGTACTCTACTGTAACCTATTGTACTCTACTGTACCCTATTGTACTCTACTGTACTCTATTGTACTCTACTGTACCCTATTGTACTCTACTGTACCCTATTGTACTCTACTGTACTCTACTGTACTCTACTGTACTCTATTGTACTCTACTGTACCCTATTGTACTCTACTGTACCCTACTGTACTCTACTGTACCCTACTGTACTCTACTGTACCCTACTGTACTCTACTGTACTCTATTGTACCCTACTGTACTCTACTGTACCCTACTGTGCTCTACTGTACTCTGGACTGTAAATGACTTAAATGTAAATACTGTACTCTACTGTACCCTACTGTACTCTACTGTACTCTATTGTACCCTACTGTACTCTACTGTACCCTACTGTGCTCTACTGTACTCTACTGTACCCTACTGTACCCTACTGTACTCTACTGTACCCTACTGTACTCTACTGTACTCTACTGTACCCTACTGTACTCTACTGTACTCTACTGTACCCTATTGTACTCTATTGTACTCTACTGTACCCTATTGTACTCTACTGTACTCTATTGTACCCTATTGTACTCTACTGTACTCTATTGTACCCTACTGCCTATAATTGGACTAGATTTTTATATGTTCTCCCTGGAACGTGTCAGTAATACATCTGGCAGCAAATACACTGAGAAGATTCATAGAAGAGGGGAGGAAGACAGGAGGAGAGGAGGAGGAGAGGACAGGAGGAGGACAGGAGGAGGATAGGAGGACAGGAGGAGAAGAGGAGGAGGAGAGGAGGAGAGGAGGAGGAGAGGAGGAGAGGAGGAGGAGGACAGGAGGACAGGAGGACAGGAGGAGGAGGACAGGAGGAGGATAGGAGGAGAGGAGGACAGGAGGAGAAGAGGAGGAGGAGAGGAGGAGAGAAGGAGGATAGGAGGAAAAGAGGAGGAGGACAGGAGGAGGACAGGAGGAGGAGAGGAGGGGGACAGGAGGAGGATAGGAGGAGAAGAGGAGGAGGAGAGAAGGAGGACAGGAGGAGGAGAAGAGGAGGAGGAGAGAAGGAGGACAGGAGGAGGATTGGAGGAGAGAAGGACAGGAGGAGGATAGGAGGAGAGAAGGACAGGAGGAGGATAGGAGGAGAAGAGGAAGAGGAGGAGGAGAGGAGGACAGGAGGAGGATAGGAGGAAAAGAGGAGGAGGAGAGAAGGACAGGAGGAGGATAGGAGGAGAGAAGGACAGGAGGAGGATAGGAGAAGAGGAAGAGGAGGAGGAGAGGAGGACAGGAGGAGGATAGGAGGAGAAGAGGAGGAGGAGAGAAGGAGGACAGGAGGAGGATAGGAGGAAAAGAGGAGGAGAGAAGGAGGACAGGAGGAGGATAGGAGGAGAAGAGGAGGAGGAGAGAAGGAGGACAGGAGGAGGAGAGAAGGATGACAGGAGGAGAGGATAGGAGGAGAAGAGGAGGAGGAGAGAAGGAGGGCAGGAGGAGAGGATGAGGATGAAAGGAAGAACAATTAGGACAGGAGGAAGAGAGGTAGGAGGAGAAAGAATTAGCTTTGAATCAATTTAGTTATTAAGTGGAGATCTCTAAACAATCATTCTCTTGGCACTTTGTATTCTGTTGACAAAAATCTATATGAAACCTACAAGCATTGGTTTTGTAGAGGTTACATTTCATTTTCAGAACATACTCTTTTCTTATAATAGTCATAGATGACTCGTCTAACTCATATATTTAGTCTCAAATATGTCATACCGAAACGTGTTTTACTATTCCGAGATACAATATTCTGTACTCTTATGAATTTTTCAAATTGTGAATATGGTGTAGACTTACCATGGCCTTACGTTTTTGATAGCCGTGTAATTCGGTCTCGGACAAGTGGAGAATTCTCTGTCACAAAGAGACAAGGAAGCCCAGCTGGCGTAGCTAGCCTGTAGATTAAAATAGAGGACGCCAACAAATGTTTTCAGCGCTGCAGGAGCTGTGTTTATTTTGCTTTATTCCGGAACAATGTGGACTTTCAATGTAGCAACTGTTTGCTTGCAGAGGACAACAGAGGCAAATTGGCTACTCTTTGCAAACAAGTAGCAAACTTACGCAAGCTACTGGGAAATTCACGCACGCCTACTTTTTCTTTCTCCTCCACCCCAGTAGCCGGAAGCCACTGGCCTGCTGGAAGTTTTACTGCCGTGTCGGCTCTGAATGGCCAGTACTTGATCCTGCCAACCATCCATGGAGATACAGTATGTCACTTGCCATGGAAGACGAAAACAGCAAACTCTGGCAATAGGGGCCTCCTTGGCGAAGGTAAGCCCGGATCGGACACAGACTAAGCACCTTGGATCCAGAGGTTCCGGCACCTTCTTCCCTGGGGGCATCTCTGTTCGGTCTCCCTCTCTGGTGGCTTCTACCTTGGGTTCAGATCCAGGGAGTTCCCCCCTCATCGGACAGTGGGTTCAGATCCAGGGAGTTCCCCCCTCATCGGACAGTGGGTTCAGATCCAGGGAGTTCCCCCCTCATCGGACAGTGGGTTCAGATGCAGGGAGTTCCCCCCCTCATCGGACAGTGGGTTCAGATCCAGGGAGTTCCCCCCCTCATCGGACAGTGGGTTCAGATCCAGGGAGTTCCCCCCTCATCGGACAGTGGGTTCAGATCCAGAGAGTTCCCCCCTCATCGGACAGTGGGTTCAGATGCAGGAAGTTCCCCCCTCATCGGACAGTGGGTTCAGATCCAGGGAGTTCCCCCCCCATCAGACAGTGGGTTCAGATCCAGGGAGTTCCCCCATCATCGGACAGTGAGGCTGTCTAAGACTCCAGCCCATTCATCATCCACGATGGATACTACAGCTGGCTCGGGTCCATTGGGCCCTACAGCCCTTCGGTCCTCGAAGAGTTTGTGAAACCACTTGAAACTAAAGAATGGCCGTACCTTCTCAGCCATTGCACTAGCTATCGTCATCTGCAGCTCTATGGTAAGAAACATCTCAATTCCCGGGGAAAAAAAACCCTATGCTATCCTAGAGCACGAGTACGAGACATTACAAGGCAGCTGCCGACCGTTCTACGACACTGTCATAGTCCATGTGGGATCGAACAACATTAGGAGGGCTAGCTCAGAACTGATGAAAATTGATTTCAAAGGACTAATTATTTCAGGCACGGTACCATCGTTGGGCCGCGGCTGAGAGAGATTCATCAGGCTACTGGCATTATACACCTGGCTAAAATATGAATGTAGCTCTGTTGGAAAAACTTTTATAGATAACTTTGACGCCTTCAGGAAGCAGAAGATACTCTACAGGAATGATTCCAAATCATCTTGGCTCATGGACTTCATGCATTTCAAGGCTTAATTTAGACAATGACTTATCAATGACCCAAGCCCAGCTCAGATAATCCTTACCATTGTGGCGCTGAGATGTTGTAATGCCCGCAGCATAATGTAAGTAACCTAATGTAAGTAACCTCTAACTCCCCCGAATGCCTCTGTTGATCCTGCAGTTATTGTATACAATAATCATGTGCCTATGAAACTTACTTTGATAATACATTTCATGACCCAGTGGTAGGAATACATAGTTATAACACCTAAAGAAAAGACAGAAATGCCAATGGGGGAGGTGTTGCGGTCTATATTCAGAACCACATTCCTGTAAAGCTTAGAATGTATCTTATGTTAAATACCGTTTGAAGTAATATGTACAGTGCCTTGCGAAAGTATGCGGCCCCCTTGAACTTTGCGCCCAATTTTTCCGTTTTTTGATTTGTTAAAAAAGTTTGAAATATCCAATAAATGTCGTTCCACTTCATGATTGTGTCCCACTTGTTGTTGATTCTTCACAAAAAAAATACAGTTTTATATCTTTATGTTTGAAGCCTGAAATGTGGCAAAAGGTCGCAAAGTTCAAGGGGGCCGAATACTTTCGCAAGGCACTGTATACAGGTTCATCTGCCTCACCTAAAGCCCATTCTGGTGGGAAGCTGCTGTAGAACTCCAAGTGCTAACAGTCAGTATCTGGATAATATGTGTGAAATGCTTGATAATGTAATAATAATAATAATAATAATATATGATATCAACAGAGAGGTATATTTTCTGCACATTTTACAGTGGCTTTTTATTGTCCCGAGCACAAGGTGAACCTATGTAATGATCATGCTGTTTAATCAACTTGATATGCCACACCTGTCAGGTGGATGGATTATCTAAGCAAAGGGAGAAATGCTCACTAAAAGGGACCACAAAATTATGGGTGGCAGGTAACCTAGTGGTTAGAGTGTAGAGGCGGCAGGTAACCTAGTGGTTAGAGTGTAGAGGCGGCAGGTAACCTAGTGGTTAGAGTGTAGAGGCTGCAGGTAACCTAGTGGTTAGAGTGTAGGGGCGGCAGGTAACCTAGTGGTTAGAGTGTGGGGGCGGCAGGTAGCCTAGTGGTTAGAGTGGAGGGGCGGCAGGTAGCCTAGTGGTTAGAGTGTAGAGGTGGCAGGTAACCTAGTGGTTATAGAGTGTTGGACTAGTAACCAAAAGGTTGCAAGATCAAATCCCAGAGCTGACATGGTCAAAATCTTTTGTTCTACCCCTGAACAAGGCAGTTAAACTGCTGTTCTTAGGCTGCCATTGAAAATAAGAATGTGTTAATAACTGACTTGCCTGATACAATTACCCAGCCTTATGCTAACACCTAATAAATTATATAGAACATTATCCATCCTTCACCCAGCCTTATGCTAACACCTAATACATTATATAGAACATTATCCATCCTTCACCCAGCCTTATGCTAACACCTAATACATTATATAGAACATTATCCATCCTTCACCCAGCCTTATGCTAACACCTCATACATTATATAGAACATTATCCATCCTTCACCCAGCCTTATGCTAACACCTAATAAATTATATAGAACATTATCCATCCTCCACCTAGCCTTATGCTAACACCTAAAAAATGATATAGACCATTATCCAAACTACATCCTCCACCTAGCCTTAAGCTAATACCTAATAAATTATATAGACCATTATCCATCCTACATCCTTCACCTAGCCTTAAGCTAACCCCTAATAAATTATATAGACAATTATCCATCCTTCACCTAGCCTTATGCTAACACCTAAAAAATGATATTGACAATTATCCATCCTACATCCTCCACCTAGCCTTAAGCTAACACCTAATACATTATATAGACCATTATCCATCCTACATCCTCCACCTAGCCTTAAGCTAACCTCTAATAAATTATATAGACCATTATCCATCCTACATCCTCCACCTAGCCTTAACCCTAATAAATGATATAGACCATTATCCCTCCTACATCCTCCACCTAGCCTTAAGCTAATACCTAATACATTATATAGCCCATTATCCATCCTACATCCTCCACCTAGCCTTAAGCTAATACCTAATACATTATATAGCCCATTATCCATCCTACATCCTCCACCTAGCCTTAAGCTAATACCTAATACATTATATAGCCCATTATCCATCCTACATCCTCCACCTAGCCTTAAGCTAATACCTAATACATTATATAGCCCATTATCCATCCTACATCCTCCACCTAGCCTTAAGCTATCACCTAATAAATTATACAGACATTATCCATCCTACATCGTCCACCTAGCCTTAAGGTATCACCTAATGAATTATATAGACCATTATCCATCCTACATCCTCCACCCAGCCTTAAGCTAACCCATAATAAATGATATAGACCATTATCCATCCTACATCCTCCCCCTAGCCTTCTGCTATAGAATATTATCCCTCCTACATCCTCCCCTAGCCTTATGCTATAGAACATTATCCACCCTGCATCCAGCCTTCTGCTATAGAACATTATCCACCCTCCATCCAGCCTTCTGCTATAGAACATTATCCACCCTCCAATCCAGCCTTCTGCTATAGAACATTATCCACCCTCCATCCAGCCTTCTGCTATAGAACATTATCCACCCTCCATCCAGCCTTCTGCTATAGAACATTATCCACCCTCCATCCAGCCTTCTGCTATAGAACATTATCCACCCTCCAATCCAGCCTTCTGCTATAGAACATTATCCACCCTCCATCCAGCCTTCTGCTATAGAACATTATCCACCCTCCATCCAGCCTTCTGCTATAGAACATTATCCACCCTCCATCCAGCCTTCTGCTATAGAACATTATCCACCCTCCATCCAGCCTTCTGCTATAGAACATTATCCACCCTCCATCCAGCCTTCTGCTATAGAACATTATCCATCCTCCGCCTAGCCTTCTGCTATAGAACATTATCCACCCTCCATCCAGCCTTATTAAGTAGCCTTGCACAAGCCAGAACAGCTCACAGGGCAGGAGCCCATCTCTTGTTTCTGTAGCGTGAGGCAGTTTGATGTACAAGTACAACCCCCGTGGACAGGACACCTCACCCCCTGATCTAGCTACTTAATGCTGAGTGCCAAACAGAGACACATCAGGTCCCACTTTCACCGTCTTTGGTGTGACTCAGCCAAGGATGGAACTCCAGGGCGAACACTCTAAACACTTTGGATAAAAGCAAACGCTTTTGTGGTGTGTAATGTGGAGCAACCAGACACTTTTATCCAAAGCTATTTTACAGTCGTTCGTGCTTTGAGTGATGTATTGTTGTCTATACATGCTTGCCCTTTGGGCTGTTGTCTGTGCCCAATAACGTTTTCACCATGTTTTGTGATGCTACCATGTCGTTCTGCTGCCATGTTGTGTTGCTACCACGTGTCATTGTCATGTGCTGCTGCCATGCTGTGTTGTCATGTGCTGCTGCCTTGCTGTGTTGTGTTGTGTTGCTGCCATGCTGTGCGGTGTTGTGTTGCTGCCATGCTGCGGTGTTGTGTTGCTGCCATGCTGTGTTGTTGTGTTGCTGCCATGCTGTGTTGTTGTGTTGCTGCCATGCTGTGTTGTTGTGTTGCTGCCATGCTGTGTTGTCATGTGCTGCTGCCATGCTGTGTTGTCATGTGTTGCTACCACGTGTCATGTCGTGTTGCTGCCATGCTGTGTTTTCATGTGTTGCTGCCATGCTGTGTTTTCATGTGTTGCTGCCATGCTGTGTTTTCATGTGTTGCTGCCATGCTGTGTTGTCATGTGCTGCTGCCATGCTGTGTTGTTGTCTTAGGTCTCTCTTCATGTAGAGTTGTGTTGCTACCACGTGTCATGTGTTGCTGCCATGCTGTGTTGTCATGTGTTGCTGCCATGCTGTGTTGTCATGTGTTGCTGCCACGCTGTGTTGTCATGTGTTGCTGCCATGCTGTGTTGTTGTGTTGCTGCCATGCTGTGTTGTCATGTGTTGCTGCCATGTTGTGTTGCTGCCATGCTGTGTTGTCATGTGTTGCTGCCACGCTGTGTTGTTGTGTTGCTGCCATGCTGTGTTGTTGTGTTGCTGCCATGCTGTGTTGTTGTGTTGCTGCCATGCTGTGTTGCCATGTGTTGCTGCCATGCTGTGTTGTCATGTGTTGCTGCCATGCTGTGTTGTCATGTGTTGCTGCCATGTTGTGTTGCTGCCTTGCTGTGTTGTCATGTGTTGCTGCCATGCTGTGTTGTTGTGTTGCTGTCATGCTGTGTTGTTGTGTTGCTGCCATGCTGTGTTGCCATGTGTTGCTGCCATGCTGTGTTGTCATGTGTTGCTGCCATGTTGTGTTGCTGCCATGCTGTGTTGTCATGTGTTGCTGCCATGCTGTGTTGTTGTCTTAGGTCTCTCGTCATGTAGTGTTGTGTTGTCTCTTGTCGTGATGTGTGTTTTGTCCTATATTTCTATTTTATTTGTATTCCCAGCCCCCGTCCCCACAGGAGACCTTTTGTCTTGTGGTACGCTGTCATTGTAAATAAGAAATTTGTCCTTAACTGACTTCCTCAGTTTAAAAAAAAAATGTATTAAATGAAAAATGTAAAAAATAATATATTTTTAAAGAGGTTCAACTTCTGTATAGTCAACAGAAAAGATGCTGGGCAGAATACGTCTTCTCCTTCTCCTCTTCTGCTGATGGTGTGATGTATAGTCAACAGAAAAGATGCTGGGCAGAATACGTCTTCTCCTTCTCCTTCTCCTCTTCTGCTTATGGTGTGATGTATAGTCAACAGAAAAGATGCTGGGCAGAATACGTCTTCTCCTTCTCCTTCTCCTCTTCTGCTTATGGTGTGATGTATAGTCAACAGAAAAGATGCTGGGCAGAATACGTCTTCTCCTTCTCCTCTTCTGCTGATGGTGTGATGTATAGTCAACAGAAAAGATGCTGGGCAGAATACGTCTTCTCCTTCTCCTCTTCTGCTGATGGTGTGATGTATAGTCAACAGAAAAGATGCTGGGCAGAATACGTCTTCTCCTTCTCCTCTTCTGCTGATGGTGTGATGTATAGTCAACAGAAAAGATGCTGGGCAGAATACGTCTTCTCCTCCTCTTCTGCTGATGGTGTGATGTATAGTCAACAGAAAAGATGCTGGGCAGAATACGTCTTCTCCTTTGAAGCTCTTCTGCTGATGGTGTGATGATGAATGGCCTCAGGGAGTATGGTTAGAAGCATGGCCTCAGGGCAGAGAGAGAGTGATAATGAAGAAGTCATACAGGTGTCTATACCTGGTAATGATGAAGCTGTACAGGTGTCTATACCTGGTAATGATGAAGCTGTACAGGTGTCTATACCTGGTAATGATGCCTGCTCACTACAGGCTGTACAAACGCACACACACAACACGCCCCCTCCATGCACACCCTGTGACATCCAGGATGATTTTAACCCACTTACCACTAGTAGCACTAGTCATTTGTTACTTTCATTTCTAAATATTATTATTTATTTAATGTGATTTAATGTTTAATTTAAAGGTAAAAGAACAACAACATTTCCCTAAATTTAAGGTCAACACACACATAGGCACAGACACATGTATACACACACATGATAACATACACACTATACACATACGTACACATATATTTTAAGTTGCAGATATGTGGTAGTATGTGTAGGGGCCTGAGGGCACACACTCAGTGTGTTGTGAAATTTGTTATGAATGTTTTGTAATGTTTTTCAAATTGTTTAACTGGCTTAATTTTTCCAGACCCCAGAAATAGTAGCTGCTGCCTTGGCAGGAACTAATGGGGATCCATAATAAACCCCAGGAAGAGTAGCTGCTGCCTTGACAGGAACTAATGGGGATCCATAATAAACCCCAGGAAGAGTAGCTGCTGCCTTGACAGGAACTAATGGGGATCCATAATAAACCCCAGGAAGAGTAGTTGCTGCCTTGACAGGAACTAATGGGGATCCATAATAAACCCCAGGAAGAGTAGTTGCTGCCTTGACAGGAACTAATGGGGATCCATAATAAACCCCAGGAAGAGTAGTTGCTGCCTTGACAGGAACTAATGGGGATCCATAATAAACCCCAGGAAGAGTAGCTGCTGCCTTGACAGGAACTAATGGGGATCCATAATAAACCCCAGGAAGAGTAGTTGCTGCCTTGACAGGAACTAATGGGGATCCATAATAAACCCCAGGAAGAGTAGCTGCTGCCTTGACAGGAACTAATGGGGATCCATAATAAACCCCAGGAAGAGTAGTTGCTGCCTTGACAGGAACTAATGGGGATCCATAATAAACCCCAGGAAGAGTAGCTGCTGCCTTGGCAGGAACTAATGGGGATCCATAATAAACCCCAGGAAGAGTAGTTGCTGCCTTGGCAGGAACTAATGGGGATCCATAATAAACCCCAGGAAGAGTAGCTGCTGCCTTGGCAGGAACTAATGGGGATCCATAATAAACCCCAGGAAGAGTAGCTGCTGCCTTGACAGGAACTAATGGGGATCCATAATAAACCCCAGGAAGAGTAGCTGCTGCCTTGGCAGGAACTAATGGGGATCCATAATAAACCCCAGGAAGAGTAGCTGCTGCCTTGGCAGGAACTAATGGGGATCCATAATAAACCCCAGGAAGAGTAGCTGCTGTCTTGATCCCTAACGAATACAAATACAAAACTCTAATTTTAACATGGGGAAACTATTCATTTTGTTAACCTCTTGAACCTCTGGGGGCAGTATTTAATTTTTGGATGAAAAACGTTCCCGTTTTAAACAAGATATTTTGTCACGGAAAGATGCTCGACTATGCATATAATTGACTTTGGAAAGAAAACACTCTGACGTTTCCAAAACTGCAACGTTATTGTCTGTGAGTGCCACAGAACTAATGCTACAGGCGAAACCAAGATTAAATTTCATACAGGAAGTGAGCCAGATTTTTGAGGCGCTGTGTTCCAATGTCTCCTTATATGGCTGTGATTGCGCAAGGAGAGAGCCTACACTTTCTGTTGTTTCCCCAAGGTGTTTGCAGCATTGTGACGTATTTGTAGGCATATCATTGGAAAATTGACCGTAAGAGACTACATTTACCAGGTGTCCGCCCGGTGTCCTCCGTCGAAATTATTGCGTAATCTCCAGGTGCGTGCATTTTTCCATTTTGAACAGAGGAGAAACCAAACTGCAACGAGTGATTTATCATCGAATAGATATGTGAAAAACACCTTGAGGTTTGATTCTAAACAACGTTTGCCATGTTTCTGTCGATATTATGGAGTTAATTTGGAAAAAAGTTTGCGTTGTAAATGACTGAATTTTCGTTTTTTTTTTGCAATGCTAGCTATCAATACTCTTACACAAATGCTTGTGTAGCTATGGTTGAAAAGCATTTTTTTGAAAATCTGAGATGACAGTGTTGTTAACAAAAGGCTAAGCTTGTGAGCCAATATATTTATTTCATTTAATTTGCGATTTTCATGAATAGTTAACGTTGCGTTATGGTAATGAGCTTGAGGCTATAATTACGCTCCTGGATACGGGATTGCTCGTCGCAACAGGTTAACCAAATCATTGTGTAAAAGCAAGGGAGCTGTTTCTACTATTTATTGCAATTTTCTGATGTTTTGTGGTGGAACACTGAGCAGGTGATGTCAACAAGATGTCAACCCTGTTGCCCATATATAGACAGGCTACAAAATGTTTTCACAATTAATCTTTTTTTTTTTCTGAAGCTTGCGTTCAATTGCCCCTCCCTGTTGCACACAACAAGCCTACATCTTCCCATGTCAACAGGAGATTCATGGCTGATTTAAGATTCAATCATCAACCCTGTTACGGTCATCCCTATAACGGTCAACCCTGTTACTGTCATCCCTGTTACAGTCATCCCTGTTACGGTCATCCCTGTTACGGTCATCCCTGTTACGGTCAACCCTGTTACTGTCAACCCTGTTACGGTCAACCCTGGGATCCTGAGTGGTGCAGTGGTCTAAGGCACTGCATCTCAGTGCTAGATGTGTCACTACAAAAACTCTGGTTCGATTCCAGGATGTATCCAGCAACAGTGGGAGTCACATAGGGTGGGGCACAAGTGAAGATGATGAAGAGTACTGGTAAAGACAGGAGGAAGAGGAGGAAAAGTACTGGTAAAGACAGCAGGAATAGGATGAAGAGTACTGGTAAAGACAGGGGGAATAAAGAGGAGGAAGAGTACTGGTAAAGACAGGAGGAAGAGGATGAAGAGTACTGGTAAAGACAGAGGGAATAAAGAGGAGGAAGAAGAGGAAGATTACTGGTAAAGACAGGAGGAAGAGGAGGAAGAGTACTGGTAAAGACAGCGGGAATAAAGAGGAGGAAGATGATGAAGAGTACTGGTAAAGACAGGAGGAAGAGGAGGAAAAGTACTGGTAAAGACAGCAGGAATAGGATGAAGAGTACTGGTAAAGACAGGGGGAATAAAGAGGAGGAAGAGGAGGAAGAGTACTGGTAAAGACAGGAGGAAGAGGATGAAGAGTACTGGTAAAGACAGAGGGAATAAAGAGGAGGAAGAAGAGGAAGATTACTGGTAAAGACAGGAGGAAGAGGAGGAAGAGTACTGGTAAAGACAGCGGGAATAAAGAGGAGGAAGAGGAGGAAGAGTACTGGTAAAGACAGGGGGAATAAAGAGGAGGGAGAGGAGGAAGAGTACTGGTAAAGACAGGAGGAAGAGGAGGAAGAGTACTGGTAAAGAGAGGAGGAAGAGTACTGGTAAAGACAGGAGGAAGATGAGGAAGAGGAGGAAAGGTACTGGTAAAGACAGGAGGAAGAGTACTGGTAAAGAGAGGAGGAAGAGTACTGGTAAAGACAGGAGGAAGAGGAGGAAGAGTAAAATTACAGAATACAAAGGGAAGCACAGCCGAGAGCTGCCCAGTGACACGAGCCTACCAGAGCTAAACTACTTCTATGCTCGCTTCGAGGCAAATAACACTGAAACATGCATGAGAGCACCAGCTGTTGAGGGGGAATAAAGAGGAGGAGTATTGGTAAATGGGGAATAAAGAGGGGGAGGAGTACTGGTAAAGGGGGAATAAAGAGGAGGAGGAGTACTGGTAAAGGGGGAATAAAGAGGAGGGAGAGGACGAAGAGTACTGGTAAAGGGGGAATAAAGAGGAGGAAAGGTACTGGTAAAGGGGGAATAAAGAGGAGAAAGAGGAGGAAGAGTACTGGTAAAGGGGGAATAAAGAGGAGGAAGAGTACTGGTAAAGGGGGAATAAAGAGGAGGAAGAGTACTGGTAAATGGGGAATAAAGAGGAGGAGGAGTACTGGTAAAGGGGGAATAAAGAGGAGAAAGAGGATGAAGAGTACTGGTAAAGACAGAGGGAATAAAGAGGAGGAAGAAGAGGAAGATTACTGGTAAAGACAGGAGGAAGAGGAGGAAGAGTACTGGTAAAGACAGCGGGAATAAAGAGGAGGAAGAGGAGGAAGAGTACTGGTAAAGACAGGGGGAATAAAGAGGAGGGAGAGGAGGAAGAGTACTGGTAAAGACAGGAGGAAGAGGAGGAAGAGTACTGGTAAAGAGAGGAGGAAGAGTACTGGTAAAGACAGGAGGAAGATGAGGAAGAGGAGGAAAGGTACTGGTAAAGACAGGAGGAAGAGTACTGGTAAAGAGAGGAGGAAGAGTACTGGTAAAGACAGGAGGAAGAGGTGGAAGAGTAAAATTACAGAATACAAAGGGAAGCACAGCCGAGAGCTGCCCAGTGACACGAGCCTACCAGAGCTAAACTACTTCTATGCTCGCTTCGAGGCAAATAACACTGAAACATGCATGAGAGCACCAGCTGTTGAGGGGGAATAAAGAGGAGGAGTATTGGTAAATGGGGAATAAAGAGGGGGAGGAGTACTGGTAAAGGGGGAATAAAGAGGAGGAGGAGTACTGGTAAAGGGGAATAAAGAGGGGAGGGAGAGGACGAAGAGTACTGGTAAAGGGGGAATAAAGAGGAGGAAGAGTACTGGTAAAGGGGGAATAAAGAGGAGGAAGAGTACTGGTAAATGGGGAATAAAGAGGAGGAGGAGTACTGGTAAAGGGGGAATAAAGAGGAGAAAGAGGAGGAAGAGTACTGGTAAAGGGGGAATAAAGAGGAGAAAGAGGAGGAAGAGTACTGGTAAAGGGGGAATAAAGAGGAGGCAGAGGAGGAAGATTACTGGTAAAGGGGGAATAAAGAGGAGGTAGAGTACTGGTAAATGGGGAATAAAGAGGAGGAGGAGTACTGGTAAAGGGGGAATAAAGAGGAGAAAGAGGAGGAAGAGTACTGGTAAAGGGGGAATAAAGAGGAGAAAGAGGAGGAAGAGTACTGGTAAAGGGGGAATAAAGAGGAGGTAGAGTACTGGTGAAGGGGGAATAAAGAGGAGGAAAGGTACTGGTAAAGGGGGAATAAAGAGGAGATAGAGGAGGAAGAGTAGTGGTAAAGGGGGAATAAAGAGGCGGAAGAGTACTGGTAAAGGGGGAATAAAGAGGAGGAAGAGTACTGGTAAAGGGGGAATAAAGAGGAGGAAGAGTACTGGTAAACGGGGAATAAAGAGGTGGAAGAGTACTGGTAAACGGTGAATAAAGAGGAGGAGGAGTACTGGTAAACGGGGAATAAAGAGGAGGAGGAGTACTGGTAAAGGGGGAATAAAGAGGAGAAAGAGTACTGGTAAAGGGGGAATAAAGAGGAGGAAGAGTACTGGTAAACGGGGAATAAAGAGGAGGAAGAGTACTGGTAAACGGGGAATAAAGAGGAGGAGGAGTACTGGTTGTAGCTCCCTTCAGTAACCACGAGCGCAACCGTTCCTTGATTTTAACTGGCGGCTTTATTCTGTAGTTTTAGTCAGAATTATCACCTTCCGTGAGAACTATAAAGTAAATGAAAAATACAGTTAAGCACACTCTTACAACCTTATCTTACTTATCTTAGTGACTTATCAGCTTGGTATAACTCTGAAGTGCTTACATACATAACAGTTTAACCGGTGTTATAACAGGTTCAGATTAACACATGAATAAAGGAACAAATACCTCATTGGCTGCTTATTACAGAAGGGAGGAAATCAAACTTCACACTTATTATTCCTTGCATGAATTCACACTTCATCCTAACATACACTCTTCAACTTTTATGAACTACACCCGATGACGTGAAAAGTGTGTTGCTACAATAAGGATCCCCGTTACAACAGTATTAGCTACGTAGTTCCGCTTGTATTATCATTTCCCCCGCACAGCGGACACATAAACAATTCAAACAAAAGACAACGACATAACCTGTAAGTCTAACTGTCAGTTACACTGGTAAAGGGGGAATAAAGAGGAGAAAGAGGAGGGGGAGTTCTGGTAAAGGGGGAATAAAGCGGAGAAAGAGGAGGAAGAGTACTGGTAAAGGGGGAATAAAGAGGAGGAAGAGGAGGGAGAGTACTGGTAAAGGGGGAATAAAGAGGAGGCAGAGGAGGAGGAGTACTGGTAAAGGGGGAATAAAGAAGAGGAAGAGGAGGAAGAGTACTGGTAAAGGGGGAATAAAGAGGAGATAAGGTACTGGTAAAGGGGGAATAAAGAGGAGGTAGAGTACTGGTAAAGGGGGAATAAAGAGGAGGAAAGGTACTGGTAAAGGGGGAATAAAGAGGAGGAAGCGTACTGGTGAAGACAGAATAAAGGGCAGGAAGAGTACTGGTAAAGGGGGAATAAAGAGGAGGTAGAGGAGGAAGAGTACTGGTAAAGGGGGAATAAAGAGGAGGAAGAGTACTGGTGAAGACAGGAAGAAGAGGAGAAAGAGGAGGAAGAGTACTGGTAAAGGGGGAATAAAGAGGAGGAAGAGTACTGGTAAAGAAAGGAGGAAGAGGAGAAAGAGGAGGAGTACTGGTAAAGACAGGAGGAAGAGGGGAAAGAGGAGGAAGAGTACTGGTAAAGAAAGGAGGAAGAGGAGAAAGAGGAGGAGGAGTACTGGTAAAGACAGGAGGAAGAGGGGAAAGAGGAGGAAGAGTACTAATAAAGGGGGAATAAAGAGGAGGCAGAGTACAGGTAAAGACAGGTATAGAGGAGGAAGAGTACTGGTAAAGACAGGGTATAGAGGAGGAAGAGTCCTGGTAAAGACAGAGTATAGAGGAGGAAGAGTACTGGTAAAGACAGAGTATAGAGGAGGAAGAGTACTGGAAAAGACAGGGTATAGAGGAGGAAGAGTACTGGTAAAGACAGAGTATAGAGGAGGAAGAGTACTGGTAAAGACAGGTATAGAGGAGGAAGAGTACTGGTAAAGACAGAGTATAGAGGAGGAAGAGTACTGGTAAAGACAAAATAGAGGAGGAAGAGTACTGGTAAAGACAGGTATAGAGGAGGAAGAGTACTGGTAAAGACAGGTATAGAGGAGGAAGAGTACTGGTAAAGACAGAGTATAGAGGAAGAGTACTGGTAAAGACAGGTATAGAGGAGGAAGAGTACTGGTAAAGACAGGTATAGAGGAGGAAGAGTACTGGTAAAGACAGGTATAGAGGAGGAAGAGGAGGAAAAGTACTGGTAAAGACAGGTATAGAGGAGGAAGAATGTGGAAAAGGTTGAAAGGAAAAGGGTGAATTTGAGCGACATAGAAATTATTTGTGACATGACAGCAGATCTCAGAAATACAATAACATCTTCACCACATGGCCAAAAGTATGTGGACACTCCTTCAAATTAGTGGATTCCTCTATTTCAGCCACACCCGTTGCTGACAGGTGCATAAAATCAAGTACACCGCCAGGCAATCTCCATAGAGAAACAATGGCAGTAGAATGTTCCGCACTGAAGAGCTCAGTGACATTCAATGTGGCACCGTCACAGGGTGTCACCTTTCCAACAAGTCAGTTTGTCAAATTTCTGCCCTGCTAGATCTGCCCCGGTCAACTATAAGTCCTGTTATTGTGAAGTGGAAACATCTCTGGAGTGATGAATCACACTTCAGAATCTGGCAGTCCGACGGACAAATCTGGGTTTGGCGGATGTCAGGAGAACGCTACCTGCCTGAATGCATAGTGACAACTGTGAAGAGGAGGAATATTAGTCTGGGGCTGTTTTTCAGGGTTTGGGTTTGGCCCGTTACTTCCTGTAAAGGGAAATCTTATCACTACAGCATACAATGACATTCTAGACGATTCTGTGCTTCCAACTTTGCAACAGTTTGGGGAAGGCCCTCTCCTGTTTCAGCACAGCATTGCCCCCGTGCAAAGCCCTGACCTCAACCCCATTGAACACCTTTGGGATGAATTGGAACACTGACTGCGGGCCAGGCCTAATCGCCCAACATCAGTGCCCGACCTCACTAATACACTTGTGGCTGAATGGAAGCAAGTCCCCGCAGCAATGTACCAACATCTAGTGGAAAGCCTTCCCAGAAGAGTGGAGGCTGTTATAGCAGCAATGTTCCAACATCTAGTGGAAAGCCTTCCCAGAACAGTGGAGGCTGTTATAGCAGCAATGTTCCAACATCTAGTGGAAAGCCTTCCCAGAAGAGTGGAGGCTGTTATTTATAAAATAAAATAAAATATTTAACCTTTATTTACCTAGGCAAGTCAAATAAGAACAAATTCTTATTTACAATGACGGCCTACCTGTTACAGCAGCAGAAGGGGGGGATCAACTCCATGTTAATCCCCATGATTTTGGAATGAGATGTTCGACGAGCTGGTGTCCACATACTTTTGGTCATGTAGAGTATCTCTGTAGCAGTTTTAGGTTTTCATTTTGCTTTGTTGACATGTTGTTGTTTTTGTTGATAATGTTTTAAGGATATTTAAGGTCATGTTCATGCTTAATCTGCACGGTACTCACCAGAGAGATACTTGTCTACTTCTTCCCTTCTGACGCCCAGGTGGCAACACGCATCTCCACATGCCTGGCACACATCTCATCTTGGAACTCGGCCCACCACCTCAAGCCTCAACCTCAAAAAACAGAAGCTGCTCTTCCTCCCGGGAAAGGCCTTCCCGCTCCAAGACCTCTGCATCACGGTTGACAACTCCACAGTGTCCCCTTTGCCAGAGTGCAGAGGACATTTGCATGACCCTGGACAACACCCTGTCATTCTCTGCAAACAGCAAAGCAGTGACTCGCTCCTGCAACGCCCACACAGCCCAGTCAAAACTCCCCACTCCTATGGGAGGGCAACGCCCACACAGCCCAGTCAAAACTCCCCACTCCTATGGGAGGGCAACGCCCACACAGCCCAATCAAAACTCCCCACTCCTATGGGAGGGCAACACCCACACAGCCCAGTCAAAACTCCCCACTCCTATGGGAGGGCAACGCCCACACAGCCCAGTCAAAACTCCCCACTCCTATGGGAGGGCAACGCCCACACAGCCCAGTCAAAACTCCCCACTCCTATGGGAGGGCAACGCCCACACAGCCCAGTCAAAACTCCTCACTCCTATGGGAGGGCAACGCCCACACAGCCCAGTCAAAACTCCCCACTCCTATGGGAGGGCAACGCCCACAGCCCAATCAAAACTCCCCACTCCTATGGGAGGGCAACGCCCACACAGCCCAGTCAAAACTCCCCACTCCTATGGGAGGGCAACGCCCACACAGCCCAGTCAAAACTCCCCACTCCTATGGGAGGGCAACGCCCACACAGCCCAGTCAAAACTCCTCACTCCTATGGGAGGGCAACGCCCACACAGCCCAGTCAAAACTCCCCACTCCTATGGGAGGGCAACGCCCACACAGCCCAGTCAAAACTCCCCTCTCCTATAGGAGGGCAACGCCCACACAGCCCAGTCAAAACTCCCCACTCCTATGGAAGGGCAACGCCCACACAGCCCAGTCAAAACTCCCCACTCCTATGGGAGGGCAACGCCCACACAGCCCAATCAAAACTCCCCACTCCTATGGGAGGGCAACGCCCACACAGCCCAGTCAAAACTCCCCACTCCTATGGGAGGGCAACGCCCACACAGCCCAGTCAAAACTCCCCTCTCCTATAGGAGGGCAACGCCCACACAGCCCAGTCAAAACTCCCCTCTCCTATAGGAGGGCAACGCCCACACAGCCCAGTCAAAACTCCCCACTCCTATGGGAGGGCAACGCCCACACAGCCCAGTCAAAACTCCCCACTCCTATGGGAGGGCAACGCCCACACAGCCCAATCAAAACTCCCCACTCCTATGGGAGGGCAACACCCACACAGCCCAGTCAAAACTCCCCACTCCTATGGGAGGGCAACGCCCACACAGCCCAGTCAAAACTCCCCACTCCTATGGGAGGGCAACGCCCACAGCCCAATCAAAACTCCCCACTCCTATGGGAGGGCAACGCCCACACAGCCCAGTCAAAACTCCCCACTCCTATGGGAGGGCAACGCCCACACAGCCCAGTCAAAACTCCTCTCTGTCCTGGCACCCCAATGGTGGAACAAGCTTCCCCTTAATGTCAGGACAGCTACGATGTTGAGGGGAAATGTTCTTGCTACGATTGGGATATGTTGTGATATGTCTCACCCAGCTATCTTAAAGATAAATGCACAAATGTAAATCGCTCTGGATAAGAGCATCTGATCAAATGTAAAAGCTTAAGAGGAGAAAGAGAGAGTGTGAGAGTGAGAGAGGGGAGACAGAGAGAAAGGGGGGAGAGTGGAGAGGAGAGAGAGAGAGAGAGGGGGAGGGAGGGAGGGAGGGAGGGAGGGAGGAGGGAGAGGAAAGTGAGAGAGAGAGAGAGAGAGAGGGAGGGAGGGGGAGGGAGGGAGGGAGGGAGGGAGGGAGGGAGGGAGGGAGGGAGAGTGAGCGAGCGAGAGAGAGCGAGAGAGAGGGAGGGAGGGAGGGAGGGAGGGAGGGAGGGAGGGAGGGAGGGAGGGGAAGAGATGGATGAGGATAAATATGGAGAGATAACGGGAGAGGGAGGGAGAGGGAAAATGTAGTGACAACGGATTACTGTCATCAGCCAGGGGACGTGTGTGTGCGTGTGTGTGTGTGTGTGTGTGTGTGTGTGTGTGTGTGTGTGTGTGTGTGTGTGTGTGTGTGTGTGTGTGTGTGTGTGTGTGTGTGTGTGTGTGTGTGTGTGTGTGTGTGTGTGTGTGTGTGTGTGTGTTTGTGTGTGTGTGTTGCCACTCTTAGGTAAACCAATATGGGCAGGTTAGCTAACAGAGAGAGGTCAGGGGTTGAGACAACTGAGGGTAACCATAGCAACAGCATGTTTATGCATAAGAGTAGTTGTGAAGTACTGCCAGGAACACAGCCAGTAATGAACCTGAGACACACACACACACACACACACACACACACACACACACACACACACACACACACACACACACACACACACACACACACACACATAGAGGTGTGCAGCTACTCTCTGCTGGTAAATAAGTATACATCTAAACTTAAGTAACGTTTGAATCCTCTAAAAATATATCCTTTCATCCTTTTCTCACTGATCAAACACAAAAAGACATTTCACAGACTCTAAAGATACTCTTCCCAGAGGAGGACCATACCAGACCTGTTCAGATAAAACAGACGAGACAGGATCATACCAGACCTGTTAGATACAACTCGCTAACCAAGCAGACAGCTAGCCAGCTAACCAGGCAGACAGCTAGCCGGCTAACCAAGCAGACAGCTAGCCGGCTAACCAGGCAGACAGCTAGCCGGCTAACCAAGCAGACAGCTAGCCGGCTAACCAAGCAGACAGCTAGCCGGCTAACCAGGCAGACAGCTAGCCGGCTGACCAGGCAGACAGCTAGCCAGCTAACCAGGCAGACAGCTAGCTGGATAACCAGACATACAGCTAGCTGACTAAGCAGACAGAGTGCTAGTTGGCTATTCTTTGCTGCAGTTAGGTAGCCTAACTTGCTGATAATTGACAAGTCACAAATTTTAGGCCTGTTTCTGGTGCATGTCTTTCATGATACTCATTTTCTACAACAAGTTCATCAGGCCATTGTTAAGAAGCACCGTGTGGAAATGGTCCCAACCATCTTTTTGATCTGAATACCCCGTCTTTAGTTAGCTTCTATAACCGGCTAGTTGTCTGTCTGCTGTTGTACCTGAACCAGGCTTAACAGACAAGGAACAAGACGTGGAGACAGAACACAAATCACTATTAGAAATCTGTATTAGATGTTAGATAGTCACAGAGGCATGAAAGTAAAACAATTGTTACAACTCAGGATTGGCATGAGACAGTGTGTGTGCGTGCGTGCGTGCATGCGTGCGTGCGTGCGTGCGTGTGTGCGTGTGTGTGTGTGCGTGTGTGTGTGTGGTAACGTAATATAATCCTTTACATGGCGACTCCCGTTACTTCCGAGGGCTCTTTGTACCAAAGCAATGTCACCCTCTCTGTTCAGACACCCTCTAATCAGGGACCCCCCTCCCCCACACACACACACACACACATAGAAGGGTGGTTGAGTATTAAGATCAAAAGGAGGCTTTTTAAATTGGCATTTTTAAGCTAACTCTAGATGAAGCAGCGGTATGCCATTTGTATGTAAGGTGGTGGTGGGGTGGTGGTGGGGTGGCTGGGGGTTTTAATGGGGTAGTGGAGTTGTGTGGGGGTGGCTGGGGGTGTTAATGGGGTAGTGGAAGGGGTAGTGGAGTTGTATGGGGGTGACTGGGGTTTTTAATGGGGTACTAGAGTAGTATGGTGGTGCCTAGGGGTTTTAATGGGGTAGTAGAGTTGTATGGGGGTGACTGGGTGTTTTAATGGGGTAGTAGAGTTGTATGGGGGAGACTGGGGGTTTTAATGGGGTAGTGGAGTTGTATGGGGGTGGCTGGGGGTGTTAATGGGGTAGTAGAGTTGTATGGGGGTGGCTGGGGGTATTAATGGGGTAGTGGAAGGGGTAGTGGAGTTGTATGGGGGTGACTGGGGGTTTTAATGGGGTAGTGGAGTTGTATGGGAGTGGCTGGGTCTTTAATGGGGTAGTGGAAGGGGTAGTGGAGGTGTATGGCGGTAGCTGGGTCTTTAATGGGGTAGTGGAAGGGGTATTGGAGTTATATGGGGGTGGCTGTTTTTTTATTGGGGTAGTAGATTTGTTTGGGGTTGACTGGGGGTTTTAATGGGGTAGTAGAGTTGTTTGGGGTTGACTGGGGGCTTTAATGGGGTAGTAGAGATGTATGGAGGTGGCTGGGTCTTTAACGGGGTAGTAGATTTGTTTGGGGTTGACTGGGGGTTTTAATGGGGTAGTAGAGTTGTATGGGGGTGGCTGGGGGTATTAATGGGGTAGTGGAAGGGGTAGTGGAGTTGTATGGGGGTGACTGGGGGTTTTAATGGGGTAGTAGAGTTGTATGGGGGTGACTGGGTGTTTTAATGGGGTAGTAGAGTTTTATGGGGGTGACTGGGGGTTTTAATGGGGTAGTAGAGTTGTATGGGGGTGACTGGGGGTTTTAATGGTGTAGTAGAGTTGTATGGGGGTGACTGGGGGTTTAATTGGGTAGTGGAAGGGGTAGTGGAGTTGTGTGGGGGTGACTGGGGGTTTTAATGGGGTAGTAGAGTTGTATGGGGGTGACTGGAGTTTTTAATGGGGTAGTAGAGTTGTATGGGGGTGACTGGGGCTTTTAATTGGGTAGTGGAAGTGGTAGTGGAGTTGTGTGGGGGTGACTGGGGTTTTTAATGGGGTAGTAGAGTTGTATGGGAGTGGCTGGGTCTGTAATGGGATAGTGGAAGGGGTATTGGAGTTATATGGGGGTGGCTGTTTTTTTATTGGGGTAGTAGAGTTGTATGGGGGTGACTGGGGCTTTTAATTGGGTAGTGGAAGTGGTAGTGGAGTTGTGTGGGGGTGACTGGGGTTTTTAATGGGGTAGTAGGTTTGTATGGGGGTGACTGGGGGTTTTAATGGTGTAGTAGATTTGTATGGGGGTGACTGGGGGTTTTAATGGGGTAGTGTAAGGGGTAGTGGAGTTGTATGGGGGTGGCTGGGGTTTTTAATGGTGTAGTAGATTTGTATGGGGGTGACTAGGGGTTTTAATGGGGGAGTGTAAGGGGTAGTGGAGTTGTATGGGGGTGGCTGGGGTTTTTAATTGGGTAGTGGAAGGGGTAGTGGAGTTGTATGGGAGTGGCTGGGGTTTTTAATGGGGTAGTGGGAGGGGGAGTAGAGTTGTATGGGGGTGACTGGGGTTTTTAATTGGGTAGTAGAGTTGTATGGGGGTGACTGGGGTTTTTAATGGGGTAGTGGAGTTGTATGGGGGTGACTGGGGTTTTTAATGGGGTAGTGGAGTTGTATGGGAGTGGCTGGGTCTTTAATGGGGTAGTAGAGTTGTATGGGGGTGGCTGGGTCTTTAATGGGGTAGTAGAGTTGTATGGGAGTGGCTGGGTCTTTAATGGGGTAGTAGAGTTGTATGGGGGTGGCTGGGTCTTTAATGGGGTAGTAGAGTTGTATGGGAGTGGCTGGGTCTTTAATGGGGTAGTAGAGTTGTATGGGGGTGACTGGGTGTTTTAATGGGGTAGTAGAGTTGTTTGGGGTTGACTGGGGGTTTTAATGGGGTAGTAGAGTTGTATGGGGGTGGCTGGGTCTTTAATGGGGTAGTGGAGTTATTTGGGTGTGACTGGGGTGTTTTAATGGGGCAGTGGAGTTGTATGGGAGTGGCTGGGGGTGTTAATGGGGTAGTGGAAGGGGTAGTGGAGTTGACTGGGGGTTTTAATGGGGTAGTAGAGTTGTATGGTGGTGCCTAGGGGTTTTAATGGGGTAGTGGAGTTGTGTGGGGGTGGCTGGGTCTGTAATGGGGTAGTGGAAGGGGTATTGGAGTTATATGGGGGTGGCTGTTTTTTTATTGGGGTAGTAGATTTGTTTGGGGTTGACTAGGGGTTTTAATGGGGTAGTGGAAGGGGTAGTGGAGTTGTGTGGGGGTGACTGGGGGTTTTAATGGGGTAGTAGGTTTGTATGGGGGTGACTGGGGGTTTTAATGGGGTAGTGTAAGGGGTAGTGGAGTTGTATGGGGGTGGCTGGGGTTTTTAATGGTGTAGTAGATTTGTATGGGGTGACTTGGGGTTTTAATGGGGTAGTGTAAGGGGTAGTGGAGTTGTATGGGGGTGGCTGTGGTTTTTAATTGGGTAGTGGAAGGGGTAGTGGAGTTGTATGGGAGTGGCTGGGGTTTTTAATGGGGTAGTGGGAGGGGAGTAGAGTTGTATGGGGGTGACTGGGGGTTTTAATGGGGTAGTGTAAGGGGTAGTGGAGTTGTATGGGGGTGGCTGGGGTTTTTAATGGTGTAGTAGATTTGTATGGGGGTGACTGGGGGTTTTAATGGGGTAGTGTAAGGGGTAGTGGAGTTGTATGGGGGTGGCTGGGGTTTTTAATTGGGTAGTGGAAGGGGTAGTGGAGTTGTATGGGAGTGGCTGGGGTTTTTAATGGGGTAGTGGGAGGGGAGTGGAGTTGTATGGGGGTGACTGGGGTTTTTAATTGGGTAGTAGAGTTGTATGGGGGTGACTGGGGTTTTTAATGGGGTAGTGAGGTTGTATGGGGGTGACTGGGGTTTTTAATGGGGTAGTGGAGTTGTATGGGAGTGGCTGGGTCTTTAATGGGGTAGTAGAGTTGTATGGGGGTGGCTGGGTCTTTAATGGGGTAGTAGAGTTGTATGGGAGTGGCTGGGTCTTTAATGGGGTAGTAGAGTTGTATGGGGGTGGCTGGGTCTTTAATGGGGTAGTAGAGTTGTATGGGAGTGGCTGGGTCTTTAATGGGGTAGTAGAGTTGTATGGGAGTGGCTGGGTCTTTAATGGGGTAGTAGAGTTGTATGGGAGTGGCTGGGTCTTTAATGGGGTAGTAGAGTTGTATGGGAGTGGCTGGGTCTTTAATGGGGTAGTAGAGTTGTATGGGAGTGGCTGGGTCTTTAATGGGGTAGTAGAGTTGTATGGGAGTGGCTGGGTCTTTAATGGGGTAGTAGAGTTGTATGGGAGTGGCTGGGTCTTTAATGGGGTAGTGGAAGGGGTAGTGGAGGTGTATGGCGGTAGCTGGGTGTTTTAATGGGATAGTGGAAGGGTATTGGAGTTATATGGGGGTGGCTGTTTTTTATTGGGGTAGTAGAGTTGTATGGGGGTGATTGGGGCTTTTAATTGGGTAGTGGAAGTGGTAGTGGAGTTGTGTGGGGGTGACTGGGGTTTTTAATGGGGTAGTAGGTTTGTATGGGGGTGACTGGGGGTTTTAATGGTGTAGTAGATTTGTATGGGGGTGACTGGGGGTTTTAATGGGGTAGTGTAAGGGGTAGTGGAGTTGTATGGGGGTGGCTGGGGTTTTTAATGGTGTAGTAGATTTGTATGGGGGTGACTAGGGGTTTTAATGGGGTAGTGTAAGGGGTAGTGGAGTTGTATGGGGGTGGCTGGGGTTTTTAATTGGGTAGTGGAAGGGGTAGTGGAGTTGTATGGGAGTGGCTGGGGTTTTTAATGGGGTAGTGGGAGGGGGAGTAGAGTTGTATGGGGGTGACTGGGGTTTTTAATTGGGTAGTAGAGTTGTATGGGGGTGACTGGGGTTTTTAATGGGGTAGTGGAGTTGTATGGGGGTGACTGGGGTCTTTAATGGGGTAGTATAGTTGTATGGGAGTGGCTGGGTCTTTAATGGGGTAGTAGAGTTGTATGGGGGTGGCTGGGTCTTTAATGGGGTAGTAGAGTTGTATGGGAGTGGCTGGGTCTTTAATGGGGTAGTAGAGTTGTATGGGGGTGACTGGGTGTTTTAATGGGGTAGTAGAGTTGTTTGGGGTTGACTGGGGGTTTTAATGGGGTAGTAGAGTTGTATGGGGGTGGCTGGGTCTTTAATGGGGTAGTGGAGTTATTTGGGTGTGACTGGGGTGTTTTAATGGGGCAGTGGAGTTGTATGGGAGTGGCTGGGGGTGTTAATGGGGTAGTGGAAGGGGTAGTGGAGTTGACTGGGGGTTTTAATGGGGTAGTAGAGTTGTATGGTGGTGCCTAGGGGTTTTAATGGGGTAGTAGAGTTGTATGGGGGTGACTGGGTGTTTTAATGGGGTAGTAGAGTTGTGTGGGGGTGACTGGGGGTTTTAATGGGGTAGTAGGTTTGTATGGGGGTGACTGGGGGTTTTAATGGGGTAGTGTAAGGGGTAGTGGAGTTGTATGGGGGTGGCTGGGGTTTTTAATGGTGTAGTAGATTTGTATGGGGGTGACTTGGGGTTTTAATGGGGTAGTGTAAGGGGTAATGGAGTTGTATGGGGGTGGCTGGGGTTTTTAATTGGGTAGTGGAAGGGGTAGTGGAGTTGTATGGGAGTGGCTGGGTCTTTAATGGGGTAGTAGAGTTGTATGGGGGTGGCTGGGTCTTTAATGGGGTAGTAGAGTTGTATGGGAGTGGCTGGGTCTTTAATGGGGTAGTAGAGTTGTATGGGGGTGGCTGGGTCTTTAATGGGGTAGTAGAGTTGTATGGGAGTGGCTGGGTCTTTAATGGGGTAGTAGAGTTGTATGGGGGTGACTGGGTGTTTTAATGGGGTAGTAGAGTTGTTTGGGGTTGACTGGGGTTTTAATGGGGTAGTAGAGTTGTATGGGGGTGGCTGGGTCTTTAATGGGGTAGTGGAGTTATTTGGGTGTGACTGGGGTGTTTTAATGGGGCAGTGGAGTTGTATGGGAGTGGCTGGGGGTGTTAATGGGGTAGTGGAAGGGGTAGTGGAGTTGACTGGGGGTTTTAATGGGGTAGTAGAGTTGTATGGTGGTGCCTAGGGGTTTTAATGGGGTAGTGGAGTAGTGTGGGGGTGGCTGGGTCTGTAATGGGGTAGTGGAAGGGGTATTGGAGTTATATGGGGGTGGCTGTTTTTTTATTGGGGTAGTAGATTTGTTTGGGGTTGACTAGGGGTTTTAATGGGGTAGTGGAAGGGGTAGTGGAGTTGTGTGGGGGTGACTGGGGGTTTTAATGGGGTAGTAGGTTTGTATGGGGGTGACTGGGGGTTTTAATGGGGTAGTGTAAGGGGTAGTGGAGTTGTATGGGGGTGGCTGGGGTTTTAATGGTGTAGTAGATTTGTATGGGGGTGACTTGGGGTTTTAATGGGGTAGTGTAAGGGTAGTGGAGTTGTATGGGGGTGGCTGTGGTTTTTAATTGGGTAGTGGAAGGGGTAGTGGAGTTGTATGGGAGTGGCTGGGGTTTTTAATGGGGTAGTGGGAGGGGGAGTAGAGTTGTATGGGGGTGACTGGGGGTTTTAATGGGGTAGTGTAAGGGGTAGTGGAGTTGTATGGGGGTGGCTGGGGTTTTTAATGGTGTAGTAGATTTGTATGGGGGTGACTGGGGGTTTTAATGGGGTAGTGTAAGGGGTAGTGGAGTTGTATGGGGGTGGCTGGGGTTTTTAATTGGGTAGTGGAAGGGGTAGTGGAGTTGTATGGGAGTGGCTGGGGTTTTTAATGGGGTAGTGGGAGGGGAGTGGAGTTGTATGGGGGTGACTGGGGTTTTTAATTGGGTAGTAGAGTTGTATGGGGGTGACTGGGGTTTTTAATGGGGTAGTGAGGTTGTATGGGGGTGACTGGGGTTTTTAATGGGGTAGTGGAGTTGTATGGGAGTGGCTGGGTCTTTAATGGGGTAGTAGAGTTGTATGGGGGTGGCTGGGTCTTTAATGGGGTAGTAGAGTTGTATGGGAGTGGCTGGGTCTTTAATGGGGTAGTAGAGTTGTATGGGGGTGGCTGGGTCTTTAATGGGGTAGTAGAGTTGTATGGGAGTGGCTGGGTCTTTAATGGGGTAGTAGAGTTGTATGGGAGTGGCTGGGTCTTTAATGGGGTAGTAGAGTTGTATGGGAGTGGCTGGGTCTTTAATGGGGTAGTAGAGTTGTATGGGAGTGGCTGGGTCTTTAATGGGGTAGTAGAGTTGTATGGGAGTGGCTGGGTCTTTAATGGGGTAGTAGAGTTGTATGGGAGTGGCTGGGTCTTTAATGGGGTAGTGGAAGGGGTAGTGGAGGTGTATGGCGGTAGCTGGGTGTTTTAATGGGATAGTGGAAGGGGTATTGGAGTTATATGGGGGTGGCTGTTTTTTTATTGGGGTAGTAGAGTTGTATGGGGGTGATTGGGGCTTTTAATTGGGTAGTGGAAGTGGTAGTGGAGTTGTGTGGGGGTGACTGGGGTTTTTAATGGGGTAGTAGGTTTGTATGGGGGTGACTGGGGGTTTTAATGGTGTAGTAGATTTGTATGGGGGTGACTGGGGGTTTTAATGGGGTAGTGTAAGGGGTAGTGGAGTTGTATGGGGGTGGCTGGGGTTTTTAATGGTGTAGTAGATTTGTATGGGGGTGACTAGGGGTTTTAATGGGGTAGTGTAAGGGGTAGTGGAGTTGTATGGGGGTGGCTGGGGTTTTTAATTGGGTAGTGGAAGGGGTAGTGGAGTTGTATGGGAGTGGCTGGGGTTTTTAATGGGGTAGTGGGAGGGGAGTAGAGTTGTATGGGGGTGACTGGGGTTTTTAATTGGGTAGTAGAGTTGTATGGGGGTGACTGGGGTTTTTAATGGGGTAGTGGAGTTGTATGGGGGTGACTGGGGTTTTTAATGGGGTAGTGGAGTTGTATAGGAGTGGCTGGGTCTTTAATGGGGTAGTAGAGTTGTATGGGGGTGGCTGGGTCTTTAATGGGGTAGTATAGTTGTATGGGAGTGGCTGGGTCTTTAATGGGGTAGTAGAGTTGTATGGGGGTGGCTGGGTCTTTAATGGGGTAGTAGAGTTGTATGGGAGTGGCTGGGTCTTTAATGGGGTAGTAGAGTTGTATGGGGGTGACTGGGTGTTTTAATGGGGTAGTAGAGTTGTTTGGGGTTGACTGGGGGTTTTAATGGGGTAGTAGAGTTGTATGGGGGTGGCTGGGTCTTTAATGGGGTAGTGGAGTTATTTGGGTGTGACTGGGGTGTTTTAATGGGGCAGTGGAGTTGTATGGGAGTGGCTGGGGGTGTTAATGGGGTAGTGGAAGGGGTAGTGGAGTTGACTGGGGGTTTTAATGGGGTAGTAGAGTTGTATGGTGGTGCCTAGGGGTTTTAATGGGGTAGTAGAGTTGTATGGGGGTGACTGGGTGTTTTAATGGGGTAGTAGAGTTGTGTGGGGGTGACTGGGGGTTTTAATGGGGTAGTAGGTTTGTATGGGGGTGACTGGGGGTTTTAATGGGGTAGTGTAAGGGGTAGTGGAGTTGTATGGGGGTGGCTGGGGTTTTTAATGGTGTAGTAGATTTGTATGGGGGTGACTTGGGGTTTTAATGGGGTAGTGTAAGGGGTAGTGGAGTTGTATGGGGGTGGCTGGGGTTTTTAATTGGGTAGTGGAAGGGGTAGTGGAGTTGTATGGGAGTGGCTGGGGTTTTTAATGGGGTAGTGGGAGGGGAGTAGAGTTGTATGGGGGTGACTGGGGGTTTTAATGGGGTAGTGTAAGGGGTAGTGGAGTTGTATGGGGGTGGCTGGGTTTTTAATGGTGTAGTAGATTTGTATGGGGGTGACTGGGGGTTTTAATGGGGTAGTGTAAGGGGTAGTGGACTTGTATGGGGGTGGCTGGGGTTTTTAATTGGGTAGTGGAAGGGGTAGTGGAGTTGTATGGGAGTGGCTGGGGTTTTTAATGGGGTAGTGGGAGGGGAGTAGTAGAGTTGTATGGGGGTGACTGGGGGTTTTAATGGGGTAGTGTAAGGGGTAGTGGAGTTGTATGGGGTGGCTGGGTTTTTTAATGGTGTAGTAGATTTGTATGGGGGTGACTGGGGGTTTTAATGGGGTAGTGTAAGGGGTAGTGGAGTTGTATGGGGGTGGCTGGGGTTTTTAATTGGGTAGTGGAAGGGGTAGTGGAGTTGTATGGGAGTGGCTGGGGTTTTTAATGGGGTAGTGGGAGGGGGAGTGGAGTTGTATGGGGGTGACTGGGGTTTTTAATTGGGTAGTAGAGTTGTATGGGGGTGACTGGGGTTTTTAATGGGGTAGTGGAGTTGTATGGGGGTGACTGGGGTTTTTAATGGGGTAGTGGAGTTGTATGGGAGTGGCTGGGTCTTTAATGGGGTAGTAGAGTTGTATGGGGGTGGCTGGGTCTTTAATGGGGTAGTAGAGTTGTATGGGAGTGGCTGGGTCTTTAATGGGGTAGTAGAGTTGTATGGGGGTGGCTGGGTCTTTAATGGGGTAGTAGAGTTGTATGGGAGTGGCTGGGTCTTTAATGGGGTAGTAGAGTTGTATGGGAGTGGCTGGGTCTTTAATGGGGTAGTAGAGTTGTATGGGAGTGGCTGGGTCTTTAATGGGGTAGTAGAGTTGTATGGGAGTGGCTGGGTCTTTAATGGGGTAGTAGAGTTGTATGGGAGTGGCTGGGTCTTTAATGGGGTAGTAGAGTTGTATGGGAGTGGCTGGGTCTTTAATGGGGTAGTAGAGTTGTATGGGAGTGGCTGGGTCTTTAATGGGGTAGTGGAAGGGGTAGTGGAGGTGTATGGCGGTAGCTGGGTGTTTTAATGGGATAGTGGAAGGGGTATTGGAGTTATATGGGGGTGGCTGTTTTTTTATTGGGGTAGTAGAGTTGTATGGGGGTGACTGGGGCTTTTAATTGGGTAGTGGAAGTGGTAGTGGAGTTGTGTGGGGGTGACTGGGGTTTTTAATGGGGTAGTAGGTTTGTATGGGGGTGACTGGGGTTTTAATGGTGTAGTAGATTTGTATGGGGGTGACTGGGGGTTTTAATGGGGTAGTGTAAGGGGTAGTGGAGTTGTATGGGGGTGGCTGGGGTTTTTAATGGTGTAGTAGATTTGTATGGGGGTGACTAGGGGTTTTAATGGGGTAGTGTAAGGGGTAGTGGAGTTGTATGGGGGTGGCTGGGGTTTTTAATTGGGTAGTGGAAGGGGTAGTGGAGTTGTATGGGAGTGGCTGGGGTTTTTAATGGGGTAGTGGGAGGGGGGTAGAGTTGTATGGGGGTGACTGGGGTTTTTAATTGGGTAGTAGAGTTGTATGGGGGTGACTGGGGTTTTTAATGGGGTAGTGGAGTTGTATGGGGGTGACTGGGGTTTTTAATGGGGTAGTGGAGTTGTATGGGAGTGGCTGGGTCTTTAATGGGGTAGTAGAGTTGTATGGGGGTGGCTGGGTCTTTAATGGGGTAGTAGAGTTGTATGGGAGTGGCTGGGTCTTTAATGGGGTAGTAGAGTTGTATGGGGGTGGCTGGGTCTTTAATGGGGTAGTAGAGTTGTATGGGAGTGGCTGGGTCTTTAATGGGGTAGTAGAGTTGTATGGGGGTGACTGGGTGTTTTAATGGGGTAGTAGAGTTGTTTGGGGTTGACTGGGGGTTTTAATGGGGTAGTAGAGTTGTATGGGGGTGGCTGGGGTGTTTTAATGGGGCAGTGGAGTTGTATGGGAGTGGCTGGGGGTGTTAATGGGGTAGTGGAAGGGGTAGTGGAGTTGACTGGGGGTTTTAATGGGGTAGTAGAGTTGTATGGTGGTGCCTAGGGGTTTTAATGGGGTAGTAGAGTTGTATGGGGGTGACTGGGTGTTTTAATGGGGTAGTAGAGTTGTGTGGGGGTGACTGGGGGTTTTAATGGGGTAGTGGAGTTGTGTGGGGGTGGCTGGGTCTGTAATGGGGTAGTAGGTTTGTATGGGGTTGACTGGGGTTTTTAATGGGGTAGTGTAAGGGGTAGTGGAGTTGTATGGGGGTGGCTGGGGTTTTTAATGGTGTAGTAGATTTGTATGGGGGTGACTTGGGGTTTTAATGGGGTAGTGTAAGGGGTAGTGGAGTTGTATGGGGGTGGCTGGGGTTTTTAATTGGGTAGTGGAAGGGGTAGTGGAGTTGTATGGGAGTGGCTGGGGTTTTTAATGGGGTAGTGGGAGGGGGAGTAGAGTTGTATGGGGGTGACTGGGGGTTTTAATGGGGTAGTGTAAGGGGTAGTGGAGTTGTATGGGGGTGGCTGGGGTTTTTAATGGTGTAGTAGATTTGTATGGGGGTGACTGGGGGTTTTAATGGGGTAGTGTAAGGGGTAGTGGAGTTGTATGGGGGTGGCTGGGGTTTTTAATTGGGTAGTGGAAGGGGTAGTGGAGTTGTATGGGAGTGGCTGGGGTTTTTAATGGGGTAGTGGGAGGGGAGTGGAGTTGTATGGGGGTGACTGGGGTTTTTAATTGGGTAGTAGAGTTGTATGGGGGTGACTGGGGTTTTTAATGGGGTAGTGGAGTTGTATGGGGGTGACTGGGGTTTTTAATGGGGTAGTGGAGTTGTATGGGAGTGGCTGGGTCTTTAATGGGGTAGTAGAGTTGTATGGGGGTGGCTGGGTCTTTAATGGGGTAGTAGAGTTGTATGGGAGTGGCTGGGTCTTTAATGGGGTAGTAGAGTTGTATGGGGGTGGCTGGGTCTTTAATGGGGTAGTAGAGTTGTATGGGAGTGGCTGGGTCTTTAATGGGGTAGTAGAGTTGTATGGGAGTGGCTGGGTCTTTAATGGGGTAGTAGAGTTGTATGGGAGTGGCTGGGTCTTTAATGGGGTAGTAGAGTTGTATGGGAGTGGCTGGGTCTTTAATGGGGTAGTAGAGTTGTATGGGAGTGGCTGGGTCTTTAATGGGGTAGTAGAGTTGTATGGGAGTGGCTGGGTCTTTAATGGGGTAGTAGAGTTGTATGGGAGTGGCTGGGTCTTTAATGGGGTAGTGGAAGGGGTAGTGGAGGTGTATGGCGGTAGCTGGGTGTTTTAATGGGGTAGTAGATTTTTATGGTGGTGGCTGGGACCTGAGCTGTATTGAGGGTTATATATATGGTTTTGGGGTTTACCCAGCAAACTGGGGACATCCTGAGGGCATTCAGCGACATTCCCATTGGGTCCCTTAAGGGTTATTCCAATGACGTTCAAGGTAACGTTCTCTGGGGGACCTTTGTGTAGTACCCTATAAGTTACCAGGATGTCACTAAGGACCATGTCAGGAGACCTTTTTTAGGACGTTCTCAGGACTTTTTTAGGACATTCTCAGGACTTTTTTAGGACGTTCCCTTAGGACGTCGCATGATGGTCCCAAGGGAACGTTCTCTGGGGTTTCTGGTTTGTCCCGGGGTCATCCTCGAAGACGTTTTTAGAATGTTCTTGGAATGTTGTGTCGTGGTCCCCTGAACGTACCCTGAACGTTCTTGAGACGTTGTGTCAATGACTCATTATTGTTTGCTGGCTAGGGACAGAGGGTTAGGGGTCTGGGTTAAAGGGCTTGGTGGGGTCTGTAAGGCGGTGCAGCGGTGGTCTCTGGCTGTATTAACAGTTAAATCGGGGGCTAAGGGGCTGGGTTCGAGGGCTGGATGGGGTTATTGAGGTATGGGTCAATATATGGCCATTGATATGGTAATCTCTACATGGACAAACTAGATATTAGATATCATTAGATCAGCATCTGTTGCAGAAATGAACGAACAAGTACTTTAGGAAATTGCCATTTCACTATTTATCTAGGGTTATACTGTAGGTCATGCTTAACTATTGGTTCTCAGGGTTATAGTTCATTCTTAAAAATTGGTTCTCAGGGTTATAGGTTATTCTTAGCTATTGGTTCTCAGGGTTATAGGTCATTCTCAACTATTAGTTCTCAGGGTTATAGGTCATTCACAACTATTGGTTCTCAGGGTTATAGGTCATTCTTAACAATTGGTTCTCAGGGTTATAGGTTATTCTCAACTATCGGTTCTCAGGGTTATAGGTCATTCTTAGCTATTGGTTCTCAGGGTTATAGGTCATTCTAAAGTATTGGTTCTTAGCCTAGGGCAAAGTTAAGGGTTGATGGGTGAGGTGATAGGGTTAGGGACCATTTAACATGCCATTTGTGGTTAGGAATTCACATACGTCACATAGACACACTGCCCTACCACCCAGTCTTCCCCTGTATCACAGCCCTATAAAAGTTGTCTGTCCCAGTCTTCCCCTGTATCACAGCCCTATAAAAGTTGTCTGTCCCAGTCTTCCCCTGTATCACAACCCTATAAAAGTTGTCTGTCCCAGTCTTCCCCTGTATCACAGCCCTATAAAAGTTGTCTGTTCCAGTCTTCCCCTGTATCACAGCCCTATAAAAGTTGTCTGTTCCAGTCTTCCCCTGTATCACAGCCCTATAAAAGTTGTCTGTTCCAGTCTTCCCCTGTATCACAGCCCTATAAAAGTTGTCTGTCCCAGTCTTCCCCTGTATCACAGCCCTATAAAAGTTGTCTGTTCCAGTCTTCCCCTGTATCACAGCCCTATAAAAGTTGTCTGTCCCCAGTCTTCCCCTGTATCACAGCCCTATAAAAGTTGTCTGTTCCAGTCTTCCCCTGTATCACAGCCCTATAAAAGTTGTCTGTCCCCAGTCTTCCCCTGTATCACAGCCCTATAAAAGTTGTCTGTCCCAGTCTTCCCCTGTATCACAGCCCTATAAAAGTTGTCTGTCCCCAGTCTTCCCCTGTATCACAGCCCTATAAAAGTTGTCTGTCCCCAGTCTTCCCCTGTATCACAGCCCTATAAAAGTTGTCTGTTCCAGTCTTCCCCTGTATCACAGCCCTATAAAAGTTGTCTGTCCCCAGTCTTCCCCTGTATCACAGCCCTATAAAAGTTGTCTGTCCCAGTCTTCCCCTGTATCACAGCCCTATAAAAGTTGTCTGTCCCAGTCTTCCCCTGTATCACAGCCCTATAAAAGTTGTCTGTCCCCAGTCTTCCCCTGTATCACAGCCCTATAAAAGTTGTCTGTCCCCAGTCTTCCCCTGTATCACAGCCCTATAAAAGTTGTCTGTCCCAGTCTTCCCCTGTATCACAGCCCTATAAAAGTTGTCTGTCCCAGTCTTCCCCTGTAACACAGCCCTATAAAAGTTGTCTGTCCCCAGTCTTCCCCTGTATCACAGCCCTATAAAAGTTGTCTGTCCCAGTCTTCCCCTGTAACACAGCCCTATAAAAGTTGTCTGTCCCCAGTCTTCCCCTGTATCACAGCCCTATAAAAGTTGTCTGTCCCCAGTCTTCCCCTGTATCACAGCCCTATAAAAGTTGTCTGTCCCCAGTCTTCCCCTGTATCACAGCCCTATAAAAGTTGTCTGTCCCAGTCTTCCCCTGTAACACAGCCCTATAAAAGTTGTCTGTCCCAGTCTTCCCCTGTAACACAGCCCTATAAAAGTTGTCTGTCCCAGTCTTCCCCTGTATCACAGCCCTATAAAAGTTGTCTGTCCCAGTCTTCCCCTGTATCACAGCCCTATAAAAGTTGTCTGTCCCCAGTCTTCCCCTGTATCACAGCCCTATAAAAGTTGTCTGTCCCAGTCTTCCCCTGTATCACAGCCCTATAAAAGTTGTCTGTCCCAGTCTTCCCCTGTAACACAGCCCTATAAAAGTTGTCTGTCCCCAGTCTTCCCCTGTATCACAACCCTATAAAAGTTGTCTGTCCCAGTCTTCCCCTGTAACACAGCCCTATAAAAGTTGTCTGTCCCCAGTCTTCCCCTGTATCACAGCCCTATAAAAGTTGTCTGTCCCCAGTCTTCCCCTGTATCACAGCCCTATAAAAGTTGTCTGTCCCCAGTCTTCCCCTGTATCACAGCCCTATAAAAGTTGTCTGTCCCAGTCTTCCCCTGTAACACAGCCCTATAAAAGTTGTCTGTCCCAGTCTTCCCCTGTAACACAGCCCTATAAAAGTTGTCTGTCCCAGTCTTCCCCTGTATCACAGCCCTATAAAAGTTGTCTGTCCCAGTCTTCCCCTGTATCACAGCCCTATAAAAGTTGTCTGTCCCCAGTCTTCCCCTGTATCACAGCCCTATAAAAGTTGTCTGTCCCAGTCTTCCCCTGTATCACAGCCCTATAAAAGTTGTCTGTCCCCAGTCTTCCCATGTATCACAGCCCTATAAAAGTTGTCTGTTCCAGTCTTCCCCTGTATCACAGTCCTATAAAAGTTGTCTGTCCCCAGTCTTCCCCTGTATCACAGCCCTATAAAAGTTGTCTGTCCCCAGTCTTCCCCTGTATCACAGCCCTATAAAAGTTGTCTGTCCCAGTCTTCCCCTGTATCACAGCCCTATAAAAGTTGTCTGTCCCCAGTCTTCCCCTGTATCACAGCCCTATAAAAGTTGTCTGTTCCAGTCTTCCCCTGTATCACAGCCCTATAAAAGTTGTCTGTCCCAGTCTTCCCCTGTCACAGCCCTATAAAAGTCTTCCCTTCCCTGTATCACAGCCCTATAAAAGTTGTCTGTCCCAGTCTTCCCCTGTATCACAGCCCTATAAAAGTTGTCTGTCCCAGTCTTCCCCTGTATCACAGCCCTATAAAAGTTGTCTGTCCCCAGTCTTCCCTGTATCACAGCCCTATAAAAGTTGTCTGTCCCAGTCTTCCCCTGTATCACAGCCCTATAAAAGTTGTCTGTCCCCAGTCTTCCCCTGTATCACAGCCCTATAAAAGTTGTCTGTCCCCAGTCTTCCCCTGTATCACAGCCCTATAAAAGTTGTCTGTCCCAGTCTTCCCCTGTATCACAGCCCTATAAAAGTTGTCTGTCCCAGTCTTCCCCTGTATCACAGCCCTATAAAAGTTGTCTGTCCCAGTCTTCCCCTGTATCACAGCCCTATAAAAGTTGTCTGTCCCCAGTCTTCCCCTGTATCACAGCCCTATAAAAGTTGTCTGTCCCCAGTCTTCCCCTGTATCACAGCCCTATAAAAAAGTTGTCTGTCCCAGTCTTCCCCTGTATCACAGCCCTATAAAAGTTGTCTGTCCCAGTCTTCCCTGTAACACAGCCCTATAAAAGTTGTCTGTCCCAGTCTTCCCCTGTATCACAGCCCTATAAAAGTTGTCTGTCCCAGTCTTCCCCTGTATCACAGCCCTATAAAAGTTGTCTGTCCCCAGTCTTCCCCTGTATCACAGCCCTATAAAAGTTGTCTGTCCCCATCACAGCCCTATAAAAGTTGTCTGTCCCCAGTCTTCCCCTGTATCACAGCCCTATAAAAGTTGTCTGTCCCAGTCTTCCCCTGTAACACAGCCCTATAAAAGTTGTCTGTCCCAGTCTTCCCCTGTATCACAGCCCTATAAAAGTTGTCTGTCCCAGTCTTCCCCTGTATCACAGTCTGTCCCAGTCTTCCTATAAACAGCCCTATAAAAGTTGTCCCCAGTCTTCCCTGTATCACAGCCCTATAAAAGTTGTCTGTCCCAGTCTTCCCCTGTATCACAGCCCTATAAAAGTTGTCTGTCCCCAGTCTTCCCCTGTATCACAGCCCTATAAAAGTTGTCTGTCCCAGTCTTCCCCTGTATCACAGCCCTATAAAAGTTGTCTGTCCCCAGTCTTCCCATGTATCAGCCCTATAAAAGCCCTATAAAAGTTGTCTGTCCCCAGTCTTCCCCTGTATCACAGCCCTAAAAAGTTGTCTGTCCCCAGTCTTCCCCTGTATCACAGCCCTATAAAAGTTGTCTGTCCCAGTCTTCCCTGTATCACAGCCCTATAAAAGTTGTCTGTCCCAGTCTTCCCCTGTATCACAGCCCTATAAAAGTTGTCTGTCCCAGTCTTCCCCTGTATCACAGCCCTATAAAAGTTGTCTGTCCCCAGTCTTCCCCTGTATCACAGCCCTATAAAAGTTGTCTGTCCCAGTCTTCCCCTGTATCACAGCCCTATAAAAGTTGTCTGTCCCCAGTCTTCCCCTGTATCACAGCCCTATAAAAGTTGTCTGTCCCCAGTCTTCCCCTGTATCCCCCTATAAAAGTTGTCTGTCCCCAGTCTTCCCCTGTATCACAGCCCTATAAAAGTTGTCTGTCCCCAGTCTTCCCCTGTATCACAGCCCTATAAAAGTTGTCTGTCCCCAGTCTTCCCCTGTATCACAGCCCTATAAAAGTTGTCTGTCCCCAGTCTTCCCCTGTATCACAGCCCTCCCCAGTCTTCCCCTGTATCACAGCCCTATAAAAGTTGTCTGTCCCCAGTCTTCCCTGTATCACAGCCCTATAAAAGTTGTCTGTCCCCAGTCTTCCCCTGTATCACAGCCCTATAAAAGTTGTCTGTCCAGCCCTATAAAAGTCTTCCCAGTCTTCCCTGTATCACAGCCCTATAAAAGTTGTCTGTCCCAGTCTTCCCCTGTATCACAGCCCTATAAAAGTCTTCCCCTTCCCCTGTATCACAGCCCTATAAAAGTTGTCTGTCCCCAGTCTTCCCCTGTATCACAGCCCTATAAAAGTTGTCTGTCCCCAGTCTTCCCTGTATCACAGCCCTATAAAAGTTGTCTGTCCCCAGTCTTCCCCTGTATCACAGCCCTATAAAAGTTGTCTGTCCCAGTCTTCCCACAGCCCTGTATCAGTCTTCCCCTGTATCACAGCCCTATAAAAGTTGTCTGTCCCCAGTCTTCCCCTGTATCACAGCCCTATAAAAGTTGTCTGTCCCAGTCTTCCCCCTGTATCACAGCCCTATAAAAGTTGTCTGTCCCCAGTCTTCCCTGTATCACAGCCCTATAAAAGTTGTCTGTCCCCAGTCTTCCCCTGTATCACAGCCCTATAAAAGTTGTCTGTCCCAGTCTTCCCCTGTATCACAGCCCTATAAAAGTTGTCTGTCCCCAGTCTTCCCCTGTATCACAGCCCTATAAAAGTTGTCTGTCCCCAGTCTTCCCCTGTATCACAGCCCTATAAAAGTTGTCTGTCCCAGTCTGTCCCCTGTCACAGCCCTATCCCCAGTATTCCCCTGTATCACAGCCCTATAAAAGTTGTCTGTCCCAGTCTTCCCCTGTATCACAGCCCTATAAAAGTTGTCTGTCCCCAGTCTTCCCCTGTATCACAGCCCTATAAAAGTTGTCTGTCCCCAGTCTTCCCCTGTAACACAGCCCTATAAAAGTTGTCTGTCCCCAGTCTTCCCCTGTATCACAGCCCTATAAAAGTTGTCTGTCCCAGTCTTCCCCTGTAACACAGCCCTATAAAAGTTGTCTGTCCCCAGTCTTCCCCTGTATCACAGCCCTATAAAAGTTGTCTGTCCCCAGTCTTCCCCTGTATCACAGCCCTATAATATGTCATGTCAGTAATTACTTGTCTGTTGCTTGGGGCACTGCCCCACTTTACAACCCTGGGCTATCATTATTAATCGCCCCTGACGATGCACACAAACACGCGCACAAGTGCACAAGTGTACACGTACACACACACACACACACACACACACACACACACACACACACACACACACACACACACACACACACACACACACACACACACACACACACACACACACACACACACACACACAGAGCCCCTCTAGTTAGCCATAGGCTCTCATTATCAGCCGCTTTGACTCAGAGGACTTCCAACCACTGCTTTGTGACAACCCTTTAGCCCCGAGGATAGCTCAGGTGTGTGTGTGTGTGTGTGTGTGTGTGTGTGTGTGTGTGTGTGTGTGTGTGTGTGTGTGTGTGTGTGTGTGTGTGTGTGTGTGTGTGTGTGTGTGTGTGTGTGTGTGTGTGTGTGTGTGTGTGTGTGTGTGTGTCTCGCTAATACATAGCGGGGATGTGACAATTGGACCATTTTTCTTAATGTTTCAACTGCCATTTTGTATCGGTTTTCCATTATAATTCCACGTCACAATGCAGACAGTACAGTACATGTCTACATGTCTTAGAGTCTCATGGGTTCGTCTACAGTCTACAGTGATTAGTCTTTTTTTTCTCGTTGCTGTTTCAATATTACCTTCAGCTATTCACATCATGTCCTTTATCTGCAATCAATCATGACAACATCTCTAATTCCATGACAACAAACTGGTAACTATGCAGGAGACACACAACAAGAAATGCAGCATTTAATATTTTGCTGAAAAATATGCAGTACTGAGTAGACTGCATAGCGTGTGTGTGTGTGTGTGTGTGTGTGTGTGTGTGTGTGTGTGTGTGTGTGTGTGTGTGTGTGTGTGTGTGTGTGTGTGTGTGTGTGTGTGTGTGTGTGTGTGTGTGTGTGTGTGTGTGTGTGTCAACAGGGTGACAGTCTTACCGTTGTCTTCAACAGAGAAGAGGAAGAGGTCTGTGGTTGCCCTCTCTTCATTTCGCAACACATAGCAGATCTTTAGGTCATCAATGTCAGCTGCAAAGAGAGGAGGAGGAGGAAGAGGAGAAGGAGGAGGAAGAGGAGAAGGAGGAGAAGGAGGAGGAAGAGGAGGAAGAGGAGAAGGAGGAGGAGGAGGAAGAGGAGAAGGAGGAGGAAGAGGAGAAGGAGGAGGAGGAAGAGGAGAAGGAGGAAGAGAAGGAGGAGGAGGAAGAGGAGGAAGAGGAGGAGGAGGAAGAGGAGAAGGAGGAAGAGAAGGAGGAGGAGGAGGAGGAGGATGAAGAGGAGAAGGAGGAAGAGAAAGAGGAGAAAGAGGAGAAGGACGAGGACGAGTAGGAAGAGGAAGAGGAGGAGGAAGAGGAGAAGTAGGAGGGGGAGAGAAAAAGGAGGAGGAAGATGAGGGGGAGGAAGAGGAAGAAGAAGAGAAGGAGCGGGAGGATGAGAAGAAGGAGGAAGATGAGGAAGAAGAGAAATAGCGGGAGGAGGAGAAGGAGGAGGAAGATGAGGAGGAATAGGAGGGGGAAGAGGAGGATGAGGGGGAAGAAGATGAAGAAGAGGAGGGGGAAGAGGAGGAGGAAGAGGGTAGGAGAACATGTTAATTGACAATCTGTTTTCTGAACAGAAAATGAACTCTGGCATACCAGTGATCTTAATAATGCTCCTCATATGCCATGGATCTTTTTTTACAAATAGAAAGATGTCAGATGTATGTGTATACTTGGTGTGTACTCCTGTAGATCCTTGAACATGTATGTCAGTCTTCAGAAAATGTCCACCGTCACCCCTTCCTTCAACCTTTAGAAAATGTAATATAATAATAATATAATAATATATGCCATTTAGCAGACGCTTTTATCCAAAGCAACTTACAGTCATGTGTGCATACATTCTACGTATGGGTGGTCCCGGGGATTGAACCCACTACCCTGGCGTTACAAGAGCCATGCTCTACCAACTGAGCTACAGACTTTCACCGCCAAGAACAGTGTTTATATATATATAAAGGAGGAGGAGGAGGAGGAGGAGGAGGAGGAGGAGGAGGAGGAGGAGGAGGAGGAGGAGGAGGAGGAGGAGGAGGAGGAGGAGGAGAAAGTACTGCTCTCCACGGTGAAATTGAAATTGGGGGTGTATCAAATCAAATCAAATTGTATTTGTCACATGTGCCGAATATGTAGTAGACCGAATAAAACCTTACCTTATTTTAACAAACCCTTAATTAACCGACAATGCACTTTTAAGAAAAATATCTTAAAAATAGATAAGTAAAAAAAATATAAAAGAATTTGAGTAACAAATAATTAAAGAGCAGCAGTAAAATAACAATAGCGAGGCTATGTCACGTTCTGTCCATCGTTCGTATGTGTTTTCCTTGTTTTAGTGTTGGTCAGGACGTGAGCTGGGTGGGCATTCTATGTTGTGTGTCTGGTTTGTCTATTTCTATGTTTGGCCTGATATGGTTCTCAATCAGAGGCAGGTGTTAGTCATTGTCTCTGATTGGGAACCATATTTAGGTAGCCTGTTTTGTGTTGGGTTTTGTGGGTGATTGTTCCTGTCTCTGTGTTTTGCACCAGATACGGCTGTTTTTGGTTTTCCACGTTTATTGTTTTTGTAGTGTTCATGTTTATCCGTGTTTATTAAACATGAGTCAATATAACCACACTGCGTTTTGGTCCTCTACTTCACCACAGGAAAACCCTGACAGAATCACCCACCAACCAAGGACCAAGCGGTGTGGTTACGGGCAACGGCAGCAGCAGCAGCAGGAGAAGGAACAGAGGCAGCAGCAACAGGAGCAGCAGCAGCAGCAGTGGGAGATGCTGCACTATTTGGATAAATGGACTTGGAGGGAGATCCTTGACGGAAAAGGACCCTGGGCAGAGCCATGGATGGAATTGGAGCTGTCGGCGAAGTAGAGTGCTGAGTCTGAGAGTGTGGAGGATGTATTGGACAGAGTAGAAAGAAAGCTGTTGGTTTGGCATAGTATGCACGGCATACCAGTGCCAGCACCACGCATCAGGCCTACAGTGCGTCCCGCCTGTCCAGCGCTGCCGGAGCCTTCCTCCTCTCCAGCGCAGCCAGAGCCTCCCGCCTGTCCGGTGCTGTCAGAGCTACCGCCCCTCATGCCAGAGGTGCCAGAGGCCCTCATTCCAGAGGCACCAGTGCTCCTCAGTCCAGCGCTGCCAGAGCCTTTTTCTCCAGTCTGCCCAGCGCCGTCTGAGCTACCTGTCTGCCCAGCGCCGTCTGAGCTACCAGTCTGCCTAGCGCCGCCAGTGCCGCCAGTCTGCCCAGTGCCGCCAGTCTGCCCAGCGCCGCCAGTGCGGCCAGGATCCGCCAGTCGGCCAGGATCCGCCAGTCGGCCAGGATCCGCCAGTCGGCCAGGATCAGTTAGATCCGCCAGTGTGCCAGGATCCGCCAGTGTGCCAGGATCCGCCAGATCCACTAGTCAGCCAGGATCCGCCAGTCTGCCAGTCAGTCAGGATCTGCCGGAACCACCAGCCAGGATCTGGTAGATCCATCAACCTGCCTGAGCTTCCTCTCACTCCTGAGCTTCCTCTCACTCCCGAGCTTCCTCTCACTCCCGAGCTTCCTCTCACTCCCGAGCATCCTCTCACTCCCGAGCTTCCTCTCACTCCTGAGCTTCCTCTCACTCCCGAGCATCCTCTCGCTCCCGAGCATCCTCTCGCTCCCGAGCATCCTCTCGGTCCCGAGCATCCTCTCGGTCCCGAGCATCCTCTCGGTCCCGAGCTTCCCCTCGGTCCCGAGCTTCCCCTCGGTCCCGAGCTTCCCCTCGGTCCCGAGCTTCCCCTCGGTCCCGAGCTTCCCCTCGGTCCCGAGCATCCCCTCGGTCCCGAGCCTTTCCCTCGGTCCCGAGCTTCCCCTCGGTCCCGAGCTACCTCAGTCCAGTGGGGCCCATTGTTAGGTTTCCTAGGCCAAGGTTAGCGGCGAGGGTCGCCACTCAAGGGACACTAAGGAGGTGGACTAAGACAATTATGGAGTGGGGTCCACGTCCAGCGCCAGAGCCGCCACCGCAGAGAGATGCCCACCCAGACCCTCCCCTATAGGTTTAGGTTGTGCGTTCGGAGTCCGCACCTGGGGGGGGGGGGGTTCTGTCACGTTCTGTCCATCGTTTGTATGTGTTTTCCTTGTTTTAGTGTTGGTCAGGACGTGAGCTGGGTGGGCATTCTATGTTGTGTGTCTGGTTTGTCTATTTCTATGCTTGGCCTGATATGGTTCTTAATCAGAGGCAGGTGTTAGTCATTGTCTCTGATTGGGAACCATATTTAGGTAGCCTGTTTTGTGTTGGGTTTTGTGGGTGATTGTTCCTGTCTCTGTGTTTTGCACCAGATAGGGCTGTTTTTGGTTTTCCACGTTTATTGTTTTTGTAGTGTTCATGTTTATCCGTGTTTATTAAACATGAGTCAATATAACCACGCTGCGTTTTGGTCCTCCTCTACTTCACCACAGGAAAACCCTGACAGGCTATATGATAGATGTATGATGGCCTGCCTAACCTTTGCAAGTCTGATCTGCAATGTTTTTGTTATTTTAATGCTTATTCTGGTCATACTGGTCAGTGAGGTAATCTTTATTTTTTTTTATTGTGAGCAAAAGCCGTTTGCAAATAAGGAAAAGACACCTGGCTGAAAATAGAAGCCTCTCTAATAAGAACCAGTTGTGTTGAAGGAAATGAAGGCCTGGGTTATTAATTTAAATTTGACAGTTACAAAGCATTGGTTGGTTACTTTCTTATTAATGCATTTTGAATCCTATCTGGTTCTTCTGTTTTCCTGTTCTCCTATGGTTTACTATTTCAGACCGCTTGATGTTTTTCACACGTAACGTTATAGCCTAAAATCACATTTAATCCTCATCAATCTACACACAATACTCCATAATCACAAAGCAAAACAACATTATTCATTTTTATTGTTGCAAATGTAATTTTAAAAAAATACAAAACTGAAATATCTAATTTACTTAAGTATTACGACCGTTTCCTATGAGACTTGATATTGAACTCAGACGCATCCTGTTTCCATTGATCCTCCTTGAGATGTTTCTACAACGTGTACAGTACATACTGTAGCAGACAGCTTGAGTTTTGAGAAAAGTAAAATGATTCACAACTAATTCTATTGTTACTGACTTTTATTACAAAGAAAAACGATGAGTCAGTTTAAACAACAGTGACATGCAAAGAGCTGTCAAATCAGAACTTGATGATATTGAGAAAAGCTTTCATGTAAGACTTCACACTGGTTACGAAAATATCCTCCAATGCTGTTTGAAGCGAATAAGTCATTAAAGGACTATTACACCACTTTTTGTTTAAACCTTATACTCTTTATCTCTAGCACCAAACCAGTGAAATTGGTCTGTGGATAAAAATACATGTTTTTTTTTGGTAAAAATAAAAAAAGGAGCTACTGTTTGAACCATAGTGTGTGGAAGCTAAATGAACACAATGTACAATATAATGCCCTGCCTAGCATTTTTATACACGACCCTAAGCATGATTGAATGTTAAAGTCATATTTAACTCAGG